>NC_083239.1:10518939-10859296 GCF_032191835.1 Heteronotia binoei | reverse complement strand
ATTTTGCAAAAAACATGCAGTGGACTCTGGAAGGACAACGTTCTTCTTAAAAAAAAAACATTTTAAAAGTTTTCATATGAATTGGCAGATATGCCTTGTTTAAAAAATTAAGTAGGACAAACAAGTCAAAAATAGGAGTATAAAAGATCCATCATTTTAATCAGAGATTTTTTTTTTTAGATAAAACTTCTAGCTTTAGCCAGGTGTGCATGTTGCTGTCATTTTGCATTTTTGAATCATCTTGTGTAATTGTCACCATGAAAGTGTTACTCAGAAATGTTATAGGTTTTCATCTTTGTGCAGAACATGAAATATTGTCACTGACTTTGTGTTGAGGTTCCCCCCCCCCTTTTTTTTTTTTCCTTTTCCCCCTTTTTCCCCCTCCTTTTTGGGCTGCCTTTTGGGCACTATTTTTGTTGAAATACTCAGTCTTGGCTGCATTCTTTTTTTTTTCTGTGGGGTTTACAAAAAAATAAACATTTTCTTGCAGATAGCTTTTTGCCAGTGGCTCAGATTATTGTGGTCCGTATACAAGGCTTTGTTTTAGCAAAAAAAAAAAAAAAAGCTTTTCTTTATCCACCATTCAGGTAACAGATAATTTGCAGAATTTAATATTGCTGGTAAGATTTCATCAGAATACTAATGTCTTTTACACTGCTTGTGAGCAGCAATTTATTCAGGATATTTCTACCTATCATCTGAGTTTTGCTGCTAAATACAGCTTTACTAATAAATCCACAGAAGTTACTAGTCCACAACTTTTTTACTGATCCTCCTGCCAATACTGTTTTATCTTCTTTCTTTTTTTCTTTTTTTTTGGTCAAGGATTGCCAACTCCCATATTTTCTGCAGAACATCCTTGCCTGCTTGCCTAAAGATGATTCTTACTCAGAAATGGCTAAGTGACTGACCGCTTACAGGCTTCTTCTAACCCATTAAGAATGATAACGCTGATCTATAAACTGTAAGAGCAGGAGCCTTCTTGAAATAATTCAGTCTAAAGCAAATTACAAAATCAGTAGGGACAATGGACATATATAGGTACTTCGCATGTACAGGAGCTCCCTGTTCTTCCTTGTGAAATGATCTGTGAAAATGCACAGGGGACACACTCTTGTTCTAGTGCACAAGCATTCTCTGTACAGAAAAGAAGGGGAAGGCTTAATACATGCTTAAAATTTACTGAAATTCAGCAAATGGGCATGGTCCACCAGAAAAGTTCACCAACCCAGGCCCCATTAAAATGAACAGAAATTCCACAAGAGCACAACTCCTTTTCATTTCAGTGGGAACTGTTGCAGACCTTCCCTGGTTGATTATTCCCGATAGTTAATCTTTAGTCTTCTTTGCAATCTTACATTGCGACTGCACTTGCTTAGGTCAGCTGCTGGAGGCTCTTTCTACAGCTATACCAGTAATTTTTAACACCCGGAGGGGAGCCCCTGCCTTTCAGAGCTCATTAGAGGCCATTTCCCACCCAATGGTCACATGATCCATAGAGAGAGGAACTCCCCTTCCTTCAGTCTTTTCTTCACCACTGTGTTGTGAGGACGTTTTTCTCTCCAGCTAATGAAGTCTTTATCAAAAGGAATTCTTCTCTGAACGTTTTTCTTATCGACTACATCAAAGAAGGTGTTGTTTAAACAACTGCACTAAATGCAGTACCGAAATGTCACTCTTAGATGAACACCTTTTATTCCTCCTCTGTTTAGGTAAGACCCATAGCACAGCCACATGCAAAATCTGCCTTAAGTTCACTCCAAAAGCCTACTCAGATAGAGCAGCGCATTTGAAGGCTAGCCTATGAGAAAAGGTGTTTTCCTGCTCAAGTAACCCGGCAGTGAAGTTTCCTGCTCTGGTGGCACTCACCCAATCACTACCATCAGAATCACCTGCCAAAACCAGACGTTTTATGAGCCTGCCATCAAGCACCTCAGCTTCACCAATTCCAGGGATAGAATTGACTCTGGATCAGATCCTTGGTTTGCTACAGAGCACTGCAACTTGGAACTATCCCCTAAGAAGGCATATTCCAACTCAAAACACAAGGATAAACAGAACATTGATTTCAAGAATTTTCATGAAAAGAGCTTCTCAATTCCATCCAGTTCCCAGCTGGTTCCATTGGAATATGATAAGGTTCCAATACCTCAGACCCATTCTCTACGTGCCTCACCAGCACATTCTCTCTCTGAGGGCAAGTTAGAACCTGGCCAGGGCACTTCAGCGATACCAGTAGCAAGCCAACCATCAGAATCACATTCTCCAGTTCCATGACTGGGCTCTTTACCTCCCTGTCCTTGGTGGGACTATCAATATTATGCTCCATTGCCTAGACCCCAAGAATGGAGTGATTGGAATCAGCAGTGTACACCTTTGGATCCAAGACATCATGAGGCAATAGGTCCACCTGTGGGGTACTCCACAATGGTGCCTCCTCATCTAATGGGTCAGTTGGATTCCAAAGAGGACAGAGGAACCAAATCACCCTCTGACTATGACTCCGACTTGCCATCGGAACCATCCCTGGACAACACAGTAGGAGACCCGAATTCAATGTCAACCAATGAGGAATGATTGAACAAATGATTGGAATGGTGAAATCTTTGGAACTAGAGGCAACATCTAGCAATTTAAACCTCAAGATAAGATATATGTTAATTTACCAGATGTAATTGCTTTCCTTATGCTTGAGGGCATAGAGGACATTACCATGACATTGTGGCAAAAGCCTGCTAGTATGGGTAGCCACATCAAAGAAAGTTGAGACCTTCTACAAGGTTCAATAGGAGGGACATTCTTACTTGTTTTCTCACCACTAGAAGGAGCAAACTGGAGAGCCAGTTTGGTGTAGTGGTTAAGTGCGGACTCTTATCTGGGAGAACTGGGTTTGATTCCCCACTCCTCCACTTGCACCTGCTGGAATGGCCTTGGGTCAGCCGTAGCTCTGGCAGAGGTTGTCCTTGAAAGGGCAGCTGCTGTGAGAGCCCTCTCCAGCCCCACTCACCTCACAGGGTGTCTGTTGTGGGGGAGGAAGGGAAAGGAGATTGTGAGCCGCTTTGAGACTCTTTGGAGTGGAGGGCAGGATATAAATCCAATATCTTCTTCTTCTACCACCACCCCACATCTTCTCTGATTGTTGAACAGATGAACACCCAGACAATGCACAAGAACTCATTCATCACCTGCTGATACTCTTGGCAGGAAGGTTTATTCTTCCACATTTCTTAATATACATATTGCCAACTGCAAGGCAATCATGGGAGTCTGCCAGCTTTTCTTGTAAGAAAAGATGGCCTCCTGTATTGACCTTCTACCTGATAAAAAATCATCTGCAAAACTTTACAGGCAGAAGCGTTAAAACCTGCAGGCACTTGGCCAACACCTCCTTAAGGGCTATGGCTTTAGCATTAGCGTTAAGATGACACAAGTGGTTACGTTCCACCGTCCATCTTCCTGAAACCAGACAAAGGGTTGAAAACCCTTTTGAAGGAACTACACTGTTTGCTCCTTCTACCGATGAGTTTCCATCCCAAGTTAAGAAGAATAAACAAACAACTTGGTCATTTGGAATCACGCCAAGTTCAGCTACCCTGTACAGATGCCAACAGAATTATAGATACCATCAGTCTCAATCTTGTTTCAGATACCTCTAACAGCAGCAGAGGCCCACACAGTATCCTACTCAGGGAGTCTTCCTTGGGCCTACGAATCAGGGCAGACATTGACCTAATCATAGGGTCAGGCAGTCAGTCTCCCAGCAACAGTCACTGCCTAAGAAAAAGCAGCCGACATCTGACTAGATTTGGGTGCAGATAGGAACCTTCCTCTTTTAAGGACAGTTATCAGCTTTAGTAAGAAATGGCAGGAGGTTGCGCTTGGGTTTTCTCAATAGTTAATGTAGGGTACAGATTAGAATTTTGGCAATGGCCATCCTTGCAGCATCTGGACAAAGCCCTGAATAGTTCTCTGCTGGAGCTGGAACAGCTCTCCTTGCTTATAGGGAAAGGGGCAGTTCAGAAAGTACCCAATTTAGATACTAATATGAGGTTCTGCTCACAGTTCTTAGTTCCAAAATAAGGATGGGGATCTTAGACCTAGAACTAATTTTTTTCCTTGGTTCTTGGTTGCTGGTTTTGCATAGTCGATCTGCAGAACACATATTTTCATATTGCTGTTCATCCTGACTATTGCATATTTTTGCGATTCAAAAACCGTGGTGTGTCTTACCAATATATGACCCATTTGATCGAGCAACTGCACCATGAGTTTCCTCAAAATATGTAGCCACGGTAATAGCGCATCTTAGAACAATGAGATGCTAGATTTACCCGTATTTAGATGATTGGCTCTTTACAGCACCCTCTCATGCAGAACTGGAAGCTAAAATGTAATTTTATTAAATTGTCAAAATTTGGGATTAATAGTCAACAGAAAAAACGCACGTCTCCAGCCCTCTCAAAACGTTTCCTTCATTGGTTCTGTGCTAGATGCTGCCTTGGCCAAGGGCCTTCTTTTCCGTGGGCCTCACATATTAAGGCATTAATTAGATGTCTAGTTAGCAACAGGTTTCAGTCTGCCCTATTTTTCCAAAAATTACTAGGGGTCATGGCCTCAATCACAGCTGCTACCCCATACACATGACTGAGGACACATCCATTACAAAATTGGTTTCTTAACAGATATTGTCCATCCGTACACTTAGGGCTTTTTTTGTAGGGCTTTGCATGTTAGACCATACACCCCTGATGTAGCCAATCCTCCAAGAGCTTACAGGGCTCTTAGTACAGGGCCTACTGTAAGCTCCAGGAGGATTGGCTACATCAAGGGTGTGTGGCCTAATATGCAAAGGAGTTCCTGCTACCAAAAAAAAAGTCCTGCATATACTCACAACATACCAAGTTTACAGCACTTAGAACTATAGCGCAACAGTTGGACTGGTGGACACATGATAGCAATCTCCTTGCAGGGATCCCATTTGGAGACAATACCACAAATTTCCACCACTTCCGATGCTTCATTACAGGGCTTGGGGGCTCGCTGCAGTTATTTCTCTGTGCAAGACATATGGTCACAGGTGGAAAAGGGATTCCATATCAGTATTTTAGAGTCACATGCAATACATTATATCCTTATCTCTTTTGCAAAATATACCAGGGGGAAGGTCATGACAGCAACATACATTGTCAGTGGGGCACTGCATCATATGCCTTATGCAGGTAGCCCATTCTAATCCAGGAACTGATCATGGCTCAGAAATCCTCCTTACAGGCTGGCATGGCCAATACAAGGGCAGACATCCTCAACAGGATGGGGCATTCAGTGCACAAATGGGCATTGAGGGAGGAGTGTATACTTCCAATCTTCCAACATTGGAGTGTCCCAAAGGTAGATTTGTTTACCACTAACAGCAGTGTTTTGCTCCTAGGGCACACAGGACACATCCTCTCTTTGGGGAACATGTTTGGTGTAGTGGTTAAGTGTGCGGACTCTTATCTGGGAGAACTGGGTTCGATTCCCCACTCCTCCACTTGCACCTGCTGCAATGGTCTTGGGTCAGCCATAGCTCTCTCAGAGTTGTCCTTGAAAGGGCAGCTTCTGTGAGAGCCCTCTCAGCCCCACCTACCTCACAGGTGTCTGTTGTAGGGGGAGGGGAAGGTAAAGGAGATTGTGACTCCATGAGACTCTGAGATTCAGAGTATAGGGCGGGATATAAATCCAATATCTTCTTCAGATTCACTCTTCGGGAACCCTTTGATATGCCTTCCCACCATTTCCTCATCCCCATGGTGCTGGGCAGGATCAAGGTGAGTCTTGATATTGCCTTACCTGGCCCAGGCAGCTTTGGTTCCAGGTTCTTCTGGAACATTCCAAAAGGAGATTCACACACCTACCTCTAGTGGCAGACCTGCTTCGCAGGGGACTCATATTACACCATAAGGTGGGCAAACTCAGTCCGATTCTGAAATAGCCTTTGTCCTGGTCTCATTCTCAGCTCTGGAGTTTGCACGGGGCAGGGAGCAAGCAGGTAACACGCAACCCTGCTCCAGATATGCCAGTGCAGGATTTGGAAAAAAGAGCCACCATGAGGAGCCCCACACAGAAGAGAGGGAAGTGCTAAGTGCAGAATCAGTCTCAGATTGACGGCATGGCTACGAGACAGTCACAGTTTGGGTTCTCAGAACAAGTAGCTAATGTTCTGCTTAGTGCCTAGGATAGACCATCCGCTAGAAAATTGTATAAATACAAATGGGCCCATTTCACTAACTGGGCAAATACAAAGGGAATTCAGGCCAAGGACTGCCCCCAATGCATTAGTATTTGAATATCTGTAATCCTTCAAAGAATTGTCTTCTATCAAAGTTCCTTTAGCAGCTATTTCAGCATAGAATCCAAAACAAGATGCTGTTTTCACTTCCAGTGGCCAAAAGTTTTCTAAAAGGGTTACTTAATTTTGTTCTCACCTCTAGTACCACAACAGTCGTTATCAGCAGTTTTGTCCCAGCTTATATGTTGCCCCCTTTTGAACCCTTAGATTCCTGTGACCGTAAGCTTCTGTTCTTAAAACGTGCCTTCTTGGCAGTAATCATGTCAGCCAGAAGGGTGGGAGAGTTGGCAGCCTTGAGAGCTGACCAACCATTTATAAAATATTAGACCAGTCATGTCATGTTGAGGCCCAGTTTAAGGGTTTTACCCAAGGTAGTCTCAAGTTTCGTCTAGCACTTATACTAGCACCCCTGACCTGGATAACCCTGGCAAGCCCGATCTCATCAGATCTCAGAAGCTAAGCAGGGCCAACGCTGACAAGCACTTGGATGGGAGACGACCTTGAATAACCAGGTCTGCGAGGCAGAGGCAAACGGTATGAAGCCACTTCTCTGAACATCCTCCGTGTCGCAGTACGGGTCACCAGAAATCACCATGACTTCCAGACATGTGCGCATGCACACAAACACACACACAAGATATTTTACTACCCAGGGCTCATTTTGTAGAAAAATAGGTGGTGGAGTTCATCCAGGGCTTGTTATGCAGCTGCACATACTGTTCAATGGACAATGACGTGGAACTCTCAGAAGGAGGAGGTGGAACTCTCAGAAAGGTTCAGGAACTGTGCTCCTGTGAGCTCCCACTGAATCTGAGGCCTGGTACTACCCATATTTTTTCCCATCACCTACATCAGAAGCTGAGAAAACACTGCACTCACTAGATGCTAAAAGATATTTATTCTTTTACTTAGATAGGACTAGGGATTTCAGACAGTCACAGAGACTTTTTGTTTGCTACTGTGGTAGTTCAAGAGGGAGGGCAGTATCCTCAGATATTATCTCTCGGTGGATAGTATCGGCCATCCATTTGGGGTATGAAAAAGCCAATCTACCATGCCCTCTGGAGCTTTAAGCACATCCAACATGGGCACAGGTAGCATCTGCAGTATTCCAACGAGGCATTCCTTCAGAGGACATCTGCTGTGCAGCAACATGGTCATCTCTAGACATATTTGTAAAGTGTTATTATGTGGATGTCAATGCGAGAAGAGATTCAGCAGTTGGTAGAGCTGTATCACACTCACTCTCACCCCACCTCCAAGGTACAGAACTCCCAGTGTGGGACTGCACAGAATAGTCTCCCAATGTAGGACTGCACAGAACACTAAAGATGAAAACAGTGTTGCATTGTTGTTCATCAAGATGTAGGCATACATTCCTTCCTTCCTACCCTGCTGTAAGATCATGGGGTTTTTTGTAATATGGTGGTTCAGTAAGACTGATAAAAGGGGAACTCCTCCTTGCAGAACATGCAACTGTTGGGTGGGAAATGCGCTCTCATGGGCTCTGCAGGGGTGGGGCTCCCCTCAGTGTTAAAAATTGCTGGTATAGCTGTAGAGAGAGCTTCTGGTGGCTGGCCTGCGCAAGCACAGTCCCAGTGTGTGCCTGCACAGAAGACACCTCAGTGAACAACAGTTACAGGTAAGTGCAACACAGTTTTCCTCTTGCCACCAGCCAACTGGTTGAAATACAAAATTGTAGAATACCGAAAATGGGATGCAGCTTAAAACTGTTTTGTGGCACTGACCCTGATCCTACAATTTCCATCTCTTCAGACTGCCTGGGTTCTTTTAACAGCTTCCAGTGTGTAATGTTAAGTGTACAAACCACATATAAACACTGCCTAAGTGCATCCTCTGAACCAACACCTAGCATGTCATTGAACATGATTTTTCTCTTTGTCCTGTTGCAACACATCTTGAATTGCAGGCATGTGTGCCTGTAATGTGGTGGTTCTGTCACATGTGCGTCTGTATCTTTATAAAGTAATTTCTGAGCTGGTTCCTCAGTGCTGATAAGAAGAAAATTTTGCCACCTCTGTTCCTCCCTGTCCTTCCTCTCTAGATCAGTCATCAGAATCTATTCTAATCTTTCTATGTTTACCCACTGCAATGATAAGCAATTGCCCGTATATCAATTTCCCATCTGTAAAGTAACTCCTCTACCAATTTGGATCCCTGCTTGTGAGGATGCCATACAAAGGATCAGACCATCACCCTCAAACTCACTATTGGCTACTCTGGTCGGCAATGCTGCTCTGGGGTCTCAGGCAAAGACAGGTCTTTTTAAACACCTGGTACCTTTAACACGAGATTCAAGGCACTTGGCCATCTGCTCACAAAGTCTGTGTTTTGCCACTGAGCTGTAGTTCTTCCCCATGTAGATCCCTGATGCAGCGGCTCATTTCTGCATTGTGGGAGCAGCTCTCTCCTTATCGCCAGTCTGTTTGATCTTCCTGAGCAATCAGGTACGAATTGATCTGGTGAACGAGTCTGCCCCTCATTGGCCGAGAACTGACAAAAGCTTACCATGATTATTGAACTGAGGTCAAGGCAAAAAGCCACGGTCAGCTGATTCCAAACATATTGAAAGCATATTTTACCTTGCTCTGCTAAGCCATACGCTGTTACTCTGCAAATAGACTAAAGAGAAAGGGACAAACATCTTAACAATCGTTTGCTTAGTACAGATGCAGCATTAATGTAGTTTGTAAAGTCCATTTCACATCCTGGTTTGTTAAGTGTACTGGGTTGGATCCTACCAGTTTTCCATGTGGTTTTTCATCCACCGCCCCTCCTCTGCAGACTCATGGGTTCAAAAGGGGCTGCTGAGGAAATGGGAAGGAAGGGAGTGATCATCTTCCAATAGCAGAAAACTGCTAGGATCCGGCCCTATGTCATCCTGAGGTCAAAGTGTACATTCCAAGTGGCATCAGTGTCCTAAAGTTGGGCTCTTGCGAGCTGCCCCCAAATCCAGGTTTTGTGTGCTCTCATGTACCAAAACAAATTTAGCCAAGTACCCGGCTGTTACACCACAGACATCTTGGGCAATGTTTTCTGGTTGCGCGTCATAGGTTAGCTTTGGATTACTGTTACATTTGAACTAATTTGGGGGAGTGTCATAAAAGGCCTTTGTGATTGCATTTTTCCCCCTCAAAATGGCATTGGGTCTGATTAATTTTATAAAGGCCTCCACTCACCTACCCACCTTCATGAAGCATGCAAAAAATGTCAATGTATAAAGATTCTGCCCCTAGCGCTATTGAACCAAGAAAGCAAAGCGCAGTGCCATCGGTGTATTTTGCCATCCCTCCTTGGATGACCAGGAGGCATCTTGTGTGCGTAAAGTGCCATCAGGTTGTACCAAACTTAATCGTGACCCTCAAGTAGTCTGAGACCAGGACACCTTGAGGATCACCTCCTCCCACATCCATTTGATGTATGACAGATGACACACCCCAACGAGGCCTTTTCAGAGGTGGTACTAGACCTGCACAAACCAAAGTTCCTTCTCTGTTACTATTTAAGAGGCAAGATACATTTTCCACTTTGGGGCTTATTTCAGGGTCTGCAGAATGCGGTGTCGACAGTGTGGGTCCAGGCAATTATACCGGACCTAGTTTAATTTGGGGGGAGTTGGTGGGAATTTATTTTGCTGTCTGTTTATTCATTTGCTGTAAGGCATTTTAAGGAAAGGCAGAATAAGTTTGTTTTAATAAAGGGATAATCATTTTAAAAGTTTGTATAGAACAATCAGGAACCCAACACAGGCTGTATAGTGCTCTGCAGTGTTGAGGACAAATTGATGGGGAAAGGTTTCATTGAAGGAAAGAAGAAAGGAAACTGGAAAGGCATTTGCAGAGCATGGTCTGCCTGTTCTTGTGTGTGCACAGGGGTCCTACAACACTCAGCACTGTTTTGAAAGGGAAGCTGACAACTGCAGAAAAAAGATACATTGCACAATAAACTCATAAGGTGTTAGTAGATAATCCCCCCCTTCCCTCTTCCATCAGCAATATTATAATGTATTCACCTAGAGTGTAGGACTGTTATAAAGTTTCCATACCAAATATGAAGTGTTTTGAATATATATTTAGATTGTGTCTGCTGATTAGGAGCAAAAAATACTAGGAACAGAACTCTCCACCTGTTCAGCACCCACCAAACATTGATTTCTCATATTCTATAAGACATTCCAAACATATTTTACCAAACTTCAGATACACTTTCCAATAATAATCAAAGTGTAGTTGCATCAACTTAGAACTTTTGACGTTCACAGTAGCACTTAACAATGGATGATTCCGGAACTGATGCACACACAGATTCCTGGTGATGGACACAGGAGACTTGTGAGGTACCTGGTAGGTACCAATGAGTATCAATGAAAACTGCACACAATTTAATACTTTATTTCAAGCCAGTTGAATTACTGCTGCATGATTTCAACGGTACCTCTAAGGTCATGAAGACTAGAATTGAAACTTGGTTTTGAAATTAAAACAAAAAAGCAGTACTGAGAAGATTCATAACAGATCAGATGCAAGAGTTTGCAGATTGAATGACACTGAGCCCATTATGGCTTCATTTAGCAAAATGCCAATTTTCAAATTCATGCCCATCTTTCCAAACACATCCCCAACTGCAGATTAAATCATTGTTATCCAACTATAGCTTTCATTTCTTTGGGAGCCGTCATTCTCATCCAGCCTAAATTTAGAGAGAAATAATTGCTATAATTATGCTAGAAGCTTCCTTCCAATCTGCAGAGCAAAGGAGATTTTAAGCTTCGGAGCAGCAGAAAAGATGGGCTCATTCTGACAATGCACAGCCTCAGATGAATGCTTTGCTTGAACTGCCAGAGACTGAAAATTTAAGAATAAAAAAGAGTTAACGTTATTGGATTAGTTTCTCGGTGCTCCCCCACCTCCTTATTAGAGTTGATTTCCTTGAAATGCTACTGTGGTATTATCAACCGGCATATCATAGAAAACAGGATTCAATTAAGGTACAAAGAAATTGTGAATTCTCTCTCTCTCCTTAAAATCTATATTAATTGGTATTTTGAGCTAGCTCCTTGGTTGTTTCTCCAAAAGAAAAACAGCAGCAACAATTTCCTGGCTTTATTCTTGGGGAGGTTAGAACTCTTGCTGCTTCTGATACGCTTGCCAATAATCATCAAGACAGAGGTGGTTTGAGTTGTTCTGCTACCAACCAGACTAGTAATTTCCATACTGATAACTTGAACGCACAAGAAATAAATTAAACAATTAGAAGGACACATGAGCACACAATACCTGTCCACTGAGTGTCAAGTCTGCTATGAATTACTCAATACCTGTATTAAGTTTGGTTCTGAAGTGAAGGAGTCTGGGTACTTTACAGTGTACACCGATTGCTGCTAGCTCACTTTCCTGCCCCCTCACTAGAGAAGCCTTTGTTGTGTAGTTTGCTTTGAAATGCTAACATGTGAATAAGATAAGGGCGCCTTCCCAGCCTTGCTCTCTGTGGGAGAGGCTTCAGCCTGGGAACGAAGGGAGTAGCATCCTAGTGTGAAAATGTGTTGCATAGATTACCCCCACCGTAGGAATTCCTTTCATCTATACCTTAAATGCTGGTTTAGTGCCTATGTATTTTAGTCCTTCAATCTCTGCCATGGTCTCTAGTTCTGTTTACAATAAACTTGTTACTCTATTTCACCAAGAGACTTGTTATTGAATTCAGCCGACTTGACATTTTGAAGGACTACCCCTATCTTGGAGTTCAACCTTTCCGGCAACTGAAAAGGCGATGTCCGAACAGTCTCCGGAGAACGGAGAACTCCCAACCAGAGTGGAGGGGGCCGAGACACCCTGGCACATCCATACTGCCAGAAGGACCGCAGCCTCCCCTCCCCAGTTTCAGCTGGTGGTGACCCCACGGCAATACCAGCCAAGGACCTCCACCACGCTGATGGATCAAGCCCCGATCCGACGGGAGGCGATCATGACCCGCCACACCAAGCGGGTCCAACTGGCCGAGGCCGCCGCCGCCAACCCGGGCGAGACGAGCGAAGGCGCCGGAGCTGCGGGGACTCAAGACCCCGGGAGTGGAGGCGAAGGGCCCGAGTGCGGAGCGGATGACGGAGGGGCGAGACCCAAGGACCAGACCGATGAGGATTACGAAACGTTTCGGGCGATGGTCCGCAGGGAGATTGACGGGGCGGTGAGAGACCTCAAGGACCAGATGCAGACCCTGACCACGCAGCTGGGCAGAGCACTGGGGGTGACCGGGGCTCGCCAGCAGCAGCCAGCCCCGGCGGGTCCGCGGGGACCCCCGGCTCAACCGGGCCCTGCCGCCCCTCCACCCGGAGCGGCCCCGCAAGCCCCAGCGGCGCCCCCTCCTGCCCCGGTCAGACAAAGAGACCTGGGGGGAGGCCGGGAGCTGGACGCCACGTTTGACGGAGACCCGGAGGAAGTGAACTACTTCGCGATCCAGGCGAACAGCTACATGTACTACTGGGGGGACCTATTCCCCGATGAGATGAGCCGCGTGGACTACCTCAGGTCGAAGCTGCGGGGCGCCGCAAAGAAGTGGTATGTGAGCCTATGCGAAACTAACAGCCCGGTCCTCCACTTCGTAAACACCTTCGTGCAAGCTCTACTGACCCAGTACGAGGACCCCCTGCAAGAAGCCCGAGCGCTGGCGGCGCTGCGGAACATGAAGCAAGGGGCCCGATCCATCCGAGAGTACGCGGCCGACTTCCAGGCCAACGCCGCCCGGGCTCGGAATTGGAACGAGGTGATGAAGATCGAGCACTTCACCAATGGGCTGAACCCGAGCATCCTGGATAGGGCGCTCACGCAAGCCAGCCACGATACCCTGGTGGGGTGGATTCAGCTGGCGGGGGAGGTGGAGACCAACCTGAAATGAGTGGCAATGCTGCGCCAAGCACTAGCCGCCGGCAGGGGAACGCCGAAAGCAGCCCCCGGGAAGGCTGAGCCACCTAAAGTCAAGAAGCCGGCGGCGGCTGCTCCGGGGGGGCCCCGACGTTGTTTCCGGTGTGGGGACCCCAACCATCTGGCCTCCGGCTGCCCCCAACCAGCCACCGGGGCTGCCCCACCGCAGGGAGCCACCCGCCCGGGCACCCCCGGCCCCAAAAAGACCACCGGCCGCCCTAAGGATGCGGCGAAGGGCAGCGCGCTCCTGGTGCAAGAGGACCTGCAGGAGGAGGAGGTGCGTCTGTCCGAGGAGCTGGCCGAGCTGGCATGGGAAGAGGAGCCGGCGGGAAACGACGCCGACCTGCTTTGAACGGTGCCAACCAGCAGGTCGACCGGGAGGAGGCACCACTAACGGTGAGACCCACGGGAAGGTTGTACTTTATAGTGGTCAAATTGTTGAACCCAAAGCTAAAAAGGTTCCTACAGATCCGGGCCCTCATAGACTCGGGCTGTAATAGAGAGCTGATTTCCCCCAAGGTGGTGGAGGCTCTGGGGTTGGAACGCTTTCAACTGCCCCACCCCATGCACTTTGAACAGATGGATGAGTCAGTAATGGGGGGGGAACCCTGCACGCAAGAGACTGAGCCGTGCCCCCTGGGGATTGAGGACCACTGGGACTCAGAGACGTTTGTGATCGCGCCCGCCTGCGGCTACCCCGTGGTCCTGGGAGTGGGGTGGTTGGAGAAGCACGAGCCTCTCATCCGCTGGAGAGCCCAGACCATCAGATTTCCCGACCCAAGTTGCAGCCAGCACCTTTGGCAAGCGGCATGGGGGCCACGAGCGCCAACCGCTCGGGAGAGGGCGTGCGTCCTGGTGGAAGAGGTGCACCATGTCCCGGACGCCTACCGCGACCTAATGGAAGTGTTTAGTGAACGGGAGGCCAACCAGCTACCCCCCCACAGGAGCACAGACTGTGCGATAGAACTGATCCCCGGGGAAAGCCTTCCCAGGGCCAAACTCTACCAAATGGGGTGGGCGGAGAAGAAGGAGTTGCGTAAATTCCTAGACTTGAACTTGAAAAGGGGGTTCATCAGACCCGCGATGGCCCCCCACGCGGCCCCCGTGTTGTTTAGAAAGAAAAAGGACAACAGCCTTAGGCTTTGCACTGACTTTCGCGGGATTAACGCGATTTCCATGTCAAACGCCTACCCCATCCCCCTCATCAAAGACCTGCTAAGCACGGTGGCGGGGGGGGGAAATTTTCACAAAGCTTGACCTGCGGGACGCGTACTTCCGAGTGCGCATCAAAGAGGGGGATGAGTGGAAGACGGCGTTCAACACACCGATGGGACAATTTGAATACTTGGTCATGCCGTTTGGATTGCAAGGGGCACCTGGGGTGTTCATGAATTTCATAAATGATGTATTGCGGAAATTTCTGTACAAGGGGGTGGTGGTGTACCTTGATGACATCATTATTTATTCTCAAGATGAACAGTCCCATGTGAAACTAGTGAGGGAGGTGTTGGCCACCCTGCTGAAGCACCAGCTCTACGCCAAGTTGTCCAAATACGAGTTTCACCGCACGGAACTAGATTATTTGGGCTTCCGGGTGTCTGGGGACGGGCTGGCCATGGATCCAGCCAAAGTTCAGGCAGTTTTAGAGTGGGCCCCCCCGAGGACACGTAGACAGCTCCAAAGTTTCCTGGGTTTCTCCAATTTCTATAGGGGATTCATTGAGGGGTTCGCCCAAATCGCTCTGCCCCTAACAGACCTCCTGAAGACGAAGGGGAGGGGGGAGGAGGCAAAGCGACCAGGGGCCAGGCTGAATTGGACACCGACTTGTCAGGCGGCTTTCGACCGGCTTAAACAACTGCTCACAAGCGAGCCGGTCTTAAGCCACCCAGATGAGCGGAAGGGGTTCGTGGTCCAATGCGACGCCTCCGATGTCGCCGTAGGAGCCATTCTCATGCAAAGGGATGAGGAGGGGAAGCTGAGACCCTGCGCTTACATTTCGCGAAAGTTCTCGGAGGAGCAGAGGAACTGGTCGGTGTGGGACAAAGAGGCCTTCGCTGTCATGTTTGCACTAAAAACTTGGAGGTCCTGGTTGGAGGGAGCCAGGGTGCCCTTTGAGATATGGACGGACCACAAAAATTTAGAGGCCCTAACAGGGAAAAGAAAATTGAGTGAAAAACAAATCAGGTGGGCGGGCTTCTTCTCCAAATTCGATTTCACCCTGAAGCACATCCCGGGGACCCGCAATTTTCTAGCGGACGCCCTGTCCAGGCTCCCACAGCACGAGAGCCAGAGGGAGGAGGTGGTAGACTCCCTGATCCCCCCCACGCAAGTGGCGGCTATGGTTACCACCCGCTCACAGAGAAAAAAGGAGTTGAGTGGGCTAAGCAAAGAACGAATCGCCCTAGAGGCCGAACGGGAGGGAGGTGGGCGGCCAGAGGGGTTGCAGAAAAGAAAAGACGGTCTTTGGTACAAGGGGGAGAAACTGTACGTCCCGGAAACCTTAAGGAAAGAAATTCTCCAACTGTGTCACTGCTCCAAGCTAGCTGGGCACTTCGGCTATGTCAAAACCTTGCACTTAGTGCACCGGCAGTTCTGGTGGCCGTCTCTAAAGAAAGATGTGTCGGACTTTGTGGCTGGTTGCCCGGTGTGTGTGATGGCAAAAAAGAGGGGGGGGGGAAACCCCGGGGCTCCTACAGCCGTTGGAAACAGCGAAACGGCCATGGGCCGTGGTGTCCATGGACTTCATAGTCGAGCTGCCACCCTCCCGGGGGAAAACAGTCATACTGGTGGTAGTGGACACGTTTTCAAAACAAGCCCACTTCATCCCCTGCAGCCAGTTACCCACAGCCAAGAAGCTAGCAGCTTTATTTTTCGACCACGTGGCCAAACATCACTCCATCCCTGACAAGGTCATAAGTGACAGGGGCCCTCAGTTCGTTGCCACCTTCTGGCGGGAGTTTTGTAAATTGTTAGGGATGGAACAGGGGCTAAGCTCTGCCTATCACCCCCAGACAGACGGACAGACAGAGAGAGTGAACGGGGTGCTAGAGCAGTACCTACGGTGTTTTGTAAGCCTACGCCAATCAGACTGGGTGGACCTCCTCCCCTTCGCAGTATACGCTTACAACAACAGCGCTCACAGTTCCACCAAAGCATCTCCCTTTGCAACAGTGTTTGGGTATGAGGGGAAGCCGATCCCCATGTTGCCAGGGGGGGAGGGATTGACGGGCTCAAGTTTCGAGCAATGGTGGCAAGGTCCCAGCCAATGTTGGCCGGCCATACAAGAAAACCTGAAGCTGGCCAAAGAGGCGTATAAAAGACAGTATGATAAAAGCCATGTGCCAGTCTGGGACTTGAAGGTGGGGGACTCTGTATTTCTGTCAACAAAAAACCTGCCTCTGGCACAACCATCTAGGAAGTTGGCTTTTAAGTTCCTGAGGCCATTTAAGATCAAGCGGGTAATCAACCCGGTGACAGTAGAGCTAGACCTTCCCCCTGCTCTTAGTAAAGTCCACCCTGTTTTTCATTGCAGCCTACTGCGCCGATCTCCGGGGCCGTCCAAGTGGCACTCACAAGATTCACCAACCCTCCCCTCGAAGGGGGAGTGCCGGAGCCTCTCGGGGCCCGAGTTGCTGAGCCATAAATGTGAACCGTCCTCCTCGCAAGGCCGCCCGGCAGGGGAGGGGGCCTAGGGGGGGCAGTATGTCAAGTCTGCTATGAATTACTCAATACCTGTATTAAGTTTGGTTCTGAAGTGAAGGAGTCTGGGTACTTTACAGTGTACACCGATTGCTGCTAGCTCACTTTCCTGCCCCCTCACTAGAGAAGCCTTTGTTGTGTAGTTTGCTTTGAAATGCTAACATGTGAATAAGATAAGGGCGCCTTCCCAGCCTTGCTCTCTGTGGGAGAGGCTTCAGCCTGGGAACGAAGGGAGTAGCATCCTAGTGTGAAAATGTGTTGCATAGATTACCCCCACCGTAGGAATTCCTTTCATCTATACCTTAAATGCTGGTTTAGTGCCTATGTATTTTAGTCCTTCAATCTCTGCCATGGTCTCTAGTTCTGTTTACAATAAACTTGTTACTCTATTTCACCAAGAGACTCGTTATTGAATTCAGCCGACTTGACACTGAGCAGGCTTCCCAATGCATCACTGCATGGGCGTTTTCGCACTGACCTTAATCGGGAGTGACGCCCCTCTTCAGCGCGCAGGATCTGCCCGGATTTCGCACCAATTGCCGCGGTGCACCCGGAAGAGCCGGAAAGTCCCGCGGCTTTTGCGGCGCAAATGGAAACCGCCAAAAACCAGTTTCCATTTGCGCCGCAAAAGCCGCGGGACTTTCCGGCTCTTCCGGGTGCTCCGCGGCAATTGGTGCGAAATCTGGGCTGATCCTGCGTGCTGAAGAGGGGCGTCACTGCCGATTAAGGTCAGTGCGAAAACGCCATGAGTCCTAGTTCTGGGCTGGCTTCCTTCCAATCAATTCCAGTGGGGGTAGCCATATTAGTCTGTTGTAGTCTATTGTACAGTCTGTTATAGCGAAACAAAAAAGAAGCCCAAGGACATCTTAAAGACTAACAATCAGGGCTTTTTTCTGTGGGAAAAAGGTGAAATACATGGATGCCCCTCATGAACTTTTAAACATTTTTTAAGAATTTTGTTTCCACAAAGAGGTTCTGGAACTCCATTCCACTGCGTTTCCCTAGGGGAAAAAAAAGCCCTGCTAACAATATTTATCCCAGTATGAACTTTCATGAGTCAGACATAGGGTTTCCAACCTCCAGGTGGTAGCTGGACATCTCCTGGGATTACATCTGATCTCCAGGTGACAAGAGTTCAGTTTAACTGGAGAAAATGGCCGCTTTGGAATGTGGGCTCCCTGGCAGATCTGCCACTTTGCCCTGAAGGCCTGGTTGGGTGTCCCTGCCCACCCTGGCTACGCAGCAAGTGGATTTATTCTTGCCTGCGGAAACTAAAGAACCTAATTGGGTTCCAGAATGCTCTGTGGGATCCAGTGCCCTCTGGTGATTCATTAGGTGTGCTGATAGAGAACTGGAACTCCCATTTCTCTGCAGCCATTGATGAAATCGCTCCCTGGCATCCTTTCTGCTCCCAATGTAAACTATCGTCCTGGCACACCATGGAACTCAAGGGGATGAAACAGGAACTCTCCCCACATGTTCCCCAGAGAGTACTGAGATCGGGAACCCAAAACCTTCTCGTTATCCCCGGGCCAAAAGAAGCCCGCCTAAAATCCACCAGGGATAGGGCCTTCTCTGTTATGGCCCCTACATGGTGGAATCAGCTGCCGGAGGAGGTGAGGGCCCTGCGGGACCTTGTTCAGTTCCGCAGGGCCCGTAAGACAACTCTCTTCCGGCTAGCCCACACCTAACTGATGAGAAACGAAACGTAGCTTGCCAGACTCCTGTTATATATTTCGCTGTGATATTTAACGTTTCTAAGGTTTTAAATGTTTTAAATATTTTAAATGCTTATATATTTAAATGTCAGCCTAACTTTATGTTTAACTCTTTGTTGTAAGCCGCCCTGAGCCACTTGTGGGAAGGGCGGGATATAAATCCTAAATAAATAAAAAAATCACAAGCGTGAATTTGGCAGCGTCGTCCTGATGAAGCTGCAAGAACATCTCATAGGACGTTCGTGAAACCCTATGAGGTAGCAGTGCAGGCAGTTAAAAGGGGATTGTATACAGCCTCCACTGCATCCTCCAGCTCTCGCTCAGCACAATTGTTTAGGGTAATCAGATCCTTGACTTCTCTCAGGGCAAGAACCCAAAATATCAGGAATTTGGCCATGAGCTGTGAGGCTTTTGCAAGCTTCTCTGGAGACGGTCTTGTTGCCCTGCCATGACCTCCCAGCCAACATTGAAGCAGCATGTGAACTGAAGGCCCTTTGGTTGCCTGTTGATTCAGTTTTGGCATAAAAGAATTGTTATACTTGTTTCCAATAACACTTCAGGCGTCATGAGAGAGTGGCAATTTAGTGACGAGGAGCTTGGAGAACATGCCTTAGTTCAGTCAAACAGAACAGGAAGGGCTGTGGCTCAAGAGAGCCAGTTTGGTGTAGTGGTTAAGTGTGCGGTCTCTTATCTGGGAGAACCGGGTTTGATTCCCCACGCCTCCACTTACACCTGCTGGAATGGCCTTGGGTCAGCCATAGCTCTGACAGAGGTTGTCCTTGAAAGGGCAGCTGCTGTGGGAGCCCTCTCCAGCCCCACCCACCTCACAGGGTGTCTGTTGTGGGGGAGGAAGGTAAAGGAGATTGTGAGCCCCTCTGAGACTCTTCGGAGTGGAGGGCAGGATATAAATCCAATATCTCCATCTACCTCACAGGGTGTCTGTTGTGGGGGAGGAAGGTAAAGGAGATTGTGAGCCCCTCTGAGACTCTTCGGAGTGGAGGGCAGGATATAAATCCAATATCTTCATCTACCTCACAGGGTGTCTGTTGTGGGGGAGGAAGGTAAAGGAGATTGTGAGCCCCTCTGAGACTCTTCGGAGTGGAGGGCAGGATATAAATCCAATATCTTCATCTACCTCACAGGGTGTCTGTTGTGGGGAAGGAAGGGAAAGGAAATTGTGAGCCGCTCTGAGACTCTTCGGAGTGGAGGGCGGGATATAAATCCAATATCTTCTTCTTCTTCAATAGCAGAGCATTTACTTTGCATACAGAAAGTCTCAGGTTCAAGCCCCAGCATTTCTAGCTGAAGGATGCTAATAAAAGACCTATTCTGACCGAATGCCAATCAGAGTAATCAGGTAAATGGACCAATACTCCCCTTTGCAACAAGGCAGATCCATACATTTAGAAAAACTGAGAATGTTTTTTTTTTTTTAGTAAATTAGGGAACTCTGTTCTCACTGAATGGAGAGCCATTGTTTTCTCAGTTCACCCTCCCACTGCAATATGAGAAATACTAGCCTAACTTGCAGGACTTTTGTAAGGAGCAAAGCACATTGACTATTAAAGCATTCAGCACAAAGGCTGAAACATTACTCCTATTTCTGAAAGCAGCAGAGAGTGGAACACAGTGAATAAAACTAAAATATGGGCATGGATTCTCTCATTCTCAACAGAACTATAGCTCGGCATGGAGTGGCAGCAGCCGTTGTTCACCTGCTGTTTTCCCTTTGAGTGGCAACAGCAGAAGCCACGTGGGAGACCAGGTCACTCTTTGTCACATGTTCTGAGCCACTCTTTGCTCTCTGGTGGAAGGAACAGGAGGCTCCACCTACCATGGTGTGTGTTCATGAAGGCCGTTTTCCCACTTACCTTACCCCGGAGCGACGTCCCTCTTCACCGCGCTGCGTCTACGCGGATTTCGCACAAACTGCTGCGCAGCACCAGGAAGAGCCGCGTAGTCCCGGGGCTTTTGCGTCCCAAATGTAAACCTGCTTTTTGGACAGGATGCTGCATTCAAGGGGCCCCTGGTCTGATGGGCCTAATCCCACTGCTTTCGCCACCTTCTCTGCAGGGAGTGTTGGGGAGAGGTAGGTAGTGATGTTTTGGTGCACATGGTTAGCAATAGTCCCCTTCTCAGACCTCAGCCAGCTCTCCAACTATACAAACAGCTCACCTTGATCCTTTTGCCTGCAAGCCATGCTTAGGCAGTCACCTCGTTGCTGCAGCTTTAGGCAACACCTGTGCCAGAATTCCATCAAGCTATAGAAGAGAAGCATGTCTCAATTCATAGCAAGAAAAGGGGGTCTTACCCTGTTGACATGGTGATTTCCACGGTATCTTCTGCATGGACACAGCACAACCAGCTGTTCATGAAGATGGTGTCTCTTCTAACTTGATGCTGTTTAAAAATTAACTATGTTTAACTATGTGTTTCAAATTATCCTGGGTTATTTGTTCACATCTGGCTACCAAGCATTTCAATATTCCTATTTTCAGACATGAGCTGTAGATTTAACATTGTTCCCTCCCCACATATAAGGACATAATTACACAAAAGAGGCTAGGGCTCAGACCAAAGAGAACACAGGTATGTTAGGTCAGGTAAAGAGAACCAGGTGGCCTCTCCTGGGTCACGTTGCCTAGACTAAGGCATTTATAACACATAATGGCATGGGGTTGGCTTCTCTAGTTTTACCTGATTTCCCCCAAGGCAGGAGGAAATCTGGACCATTGAGTTTAGGGGCCTACTTCACACCTGCAGAAGAACAAAGTGGTTGAATGAATTGCTCCAAGCTGCAAGTGGTAGATTCCAGCTTGGCATGTTCCTTTGCATTAAGGGGTCGGGGGAGAACACCCTCCATGCAGCACACTGAAAGTTGGCATATCAGGAAGAAATGTTCCACCAACCTGCTCACTTTTTAATAATTTGCAGGACAGTTTTCCAACATAGGGGAGCATATGCAGGACAGTTTTCCAACATACTCCTCCATTCTACTTCCTTATACTCCAAAATGGGACACTCCTCTATTCTACCCCCTCATTTACGTGCTATTCTCACCTCTTCCAACCCCACAACTTTCGCAATGCAGAGAACCAAGTGCCAGGTTCACAGGGCATCCAGTTAAAGCTCTGTAGTGTGCCAGATTCTAAATCAGGAAATGACCAAGGCCTCCAACTTTAAAACTAGCGATGCAGTCATTTGTTAGAATCATTTGGCAGGGCTTCAGGAAAGGACTGTGGGGGAAGCACTCCCATGTTAAAAGTGAGAACTGCATCTATGAATAGAGTGTTAATCCTTCTGATTTCACCGGGGAATTTTTTTAAAAAAAAAGGTTTAATTGAGATAAATCCAAGGATACATAATGAATGTGATGAATAAAACTGATAAGGAACATTCTCTTCACGCGGATTCAGCTCCAAATTAATCATTTGGGGTGAACATCGTACTAAAAAGCCCATTTACCAAAAAAAAAAAAATCTATTATATTCTAAATTTATCACAAAGCTCCTTCTCCCTGGCTTCACAATTTGGCAATGATGAAAATAAATGAATCAAATGAAGGTATCTCCTTCTGCATTCAAGTAGTTCAAATGTTTGCGCATCAAAGTGTGGCCAAGTGCAGGTTGCCATTGTGTGGCAAGATCACATTCCACTGATTAGTTATCTTCCATAAAGGATACAGACGACACACTTCAAATAAACAGTTTTCACTTTCGATCGGTTGTAAGTATTGATTGAGACAATCTAAGATGCCTCTGGGGATGCGGGATGGTATAGTATAGCCCAATCTTGTCAGATCACAGAAGCTAAAGAGGTTCAGTACTTGAGTGGGAGACCAGCAAGGAAGATTTTGCAGACGAAGGCGATGGCAAACCACCTCTGCTTCTCATTTACTTTCTAAACTGACACCTTGAATCGAGCCCTGAAACTAACTAACTGTCGATGGTGATGTAGAACTGGACCAGTGTTTTCCATGGTTGACAGAACTAGCAACTGGCCCAACGGTTGCATTTAAAACCAGCTATAGAATCGGAATGGTTTTTTAAATCTGAAATTCAACCTGAAGGTAGTAGACACAGGGTGGGGACAGGAGGTCCATTTGTCCTGAGCCCCCTGCCAGATTATTCTGCTGCCCCAAGAGGTCCAATCCTGCTCATCAGGTTGCTCCTTCCAGCACAGTACAGAGAAATGCTGTTGACAGCACTTCATACATACACAGGGCTTTTTTTTTTTAGCAGGAGCACACAGGAACACAGCTCCAACTGACTTCGCATCAGGGGTGTGGTCTAGGGTTGCCAATCCCCAGGTGGGGGCAGGGGATCCCCCAGTTTGGAGACCCTCCCCCGCTTCAGGGTAATCAGAAAGCGGGGGGAGGGGAGGGAAATGTCTCCTGGGAACTCCATAGAGACTTATTCCCATAGGAAATAATGGAGAATTGATCTGGGGCTCTGGGGGCCCTGTTTTCTGGGGTAGAGGCACCAGATTTTCAGTATAGCATCCAGTGGCTCTCCCCAAAATACTCCCTAAGTTTCAAAACGATTGGACCAGGGGGTCCAATTCTATGAGCCCTTGAAGAAGGTGCCCCTATCCTTCATTATTTCCTATGGAAGGAAGGCATTTAAAAAGGTGTTCGGTCCCTTGAAATGTGATGGCCAGAACTCCCTTTGGAGTTCAATTCTGCTTGTCACACCCTTGCTCCTGGCTCCACCCCCAAAGTCCCCAGATATTTCATGAATTGGACTTGGCAACCCTAGGGTGGTCTAATATGCAAATGAGTTCCTACTGGGCTTTTTCTACAAAAAAAAGCCCTGTACATACATATCATCATCACCCAATGAGAGTCCTATTCTTCCCCTGGACTGGCTGTGTGGACAAACAGGGAGAGAAGTCGTTGTGCAGATGCAGAGATGGCCTGCCAGGCAGGTGGAGGAGCTGGGCTGCCACAGGCAAGGCACAGCCACAGAACCTCTCAGCAGCTGCCCAAAGCAGGCTAAGTGTGGCAAGGCAGAGAAGATCCACAGCTCAACTCACAGGTGAGCACAGCGTCCTCATCTGCTGAACCTATCCTCTGGGAGGTTTGCAGCCTCCTTGCCACTACAGGAGTGATCCTCTGTCACGTTCCCAGGGTGCAGGCAGGCAGGAGTCCAAAGCCAGTCCAAGGTCAAAGTCCAGGAAGTCAAGCAGGAGCCAAGTCACCAATGCAGAATCACTAACTGGAATCAGAAGTCAATGTCCAAAAGCCAAAAGGTCAGGGTGCCAAGGAAATCAAGCCGGTCAGGATCAGGATTCAGGAAGGAGCATGGGTGCAAGCCAGAGAATAGACTTGTTGCTTCCACAAGGTTACCAGGTCCTGGGTGGGAGCTATATGGGAGTCTCCCTTTCTCACAATACAAGAACTCGTGGGCATTCGATGAAATTGCTGAGCAGACAGGTTAAAACGGATAAAAGGAAGTACTTCTTCACCCAAAGGGTGATTAACATGTGGAATTCACTGCCACAGGAGGTGGTGGCGGCCACAAGCATGGCCACCTTCAAGAGGGGTTTAGATAAAAATATGGAGCAGAGGTCCATCAGTGGCTATTAGCCACAGTGTGTGTGTGTGTATAAATTTTGGCCACTGTGTGACACAGAGTGTTGGACTGGATGGGCCATTGGCCTGATCCAACATGGCTTCTCTTATGTTCTTATGTTCTCAATCAGCCTGCTCCCTAGGTGGCAGTGACTCTGCTAGAACTCAAGGCTGAGAGATCTGAAGCATCGGCGTGCCTCATGTCTTCGCTCTGAAAGTTCTTTCCGGAGCCTGCTTTGAACTCTCGAGATGGGAGGAAGAGAGCTTGGAGGAGATCATGGTCAACAGCTGACACTGGTGCCTAGAGAGTGATTGATGGGCCAGCTGCTGTTTGTTCAGCTGAGGAACTGGCTGGCAACTCTTCCAGGTCTGTTAACCCTTCCAGCTCCTCCTCGTCAGGGCTTATGACATCCTCAACCATTTCCAGATGACCCACCTTTAACTCCCAGATGGAAGCAGGGGGCCCCTTAAGTTGCAAATACATAAACTTTCTTCAGTTACATGCCAGACAGACGGTGTCATAGCAATAACAGTTGGCTGCATAGAAGGAGAGCCAAGGACAGGAAACGCAAGCCAAGCACAAGGAGGTGTATCCTAGTGAGGAATACGCTAAGGGTTAGAGCTGTGGAGGAATCCCACTGTTGAGTGATCTCAACTTGCTCTCCCACTACTCCACACAGCTGGCAAGCAAACAGGATCACCAGCCCTTCACTGGCCACCCCTATGCCCAGGAGCATAGGAGGGAATAAAGACTGTGGAAAACTGGTACTGCATGATGCCATGATGTCACTTCCAACTGCATACCAGAAGTGATGTCGCAGCATCAGTCATGCTCTACGAATTTCCTGACTCTCTATGGGGAAAAGCATATGGATCTGAAGAACTCCTGGAGTATAGTGCAACACCTTGGCATCATTTCCTGTATGCTATTGGAAATGAAGTTGTGGTGTCAGTCCCCCCCCCCCACACACACACCCATTTTTGCTGCCATAGCTCCATCAAGCATTGGTAGGAGTTCTCTGCATGGAGGTGGACTGCCTGGCAGCCAGGCCCATAGCTACAATGAGGCTCGGGGGGGGGGGTGGCTTAGGCCTCTCCATTCAACCCCCCTCTTCCATCTGTATTGCCATCTGCATAGCTCTTTGACTGCGGGGATCCCCCCGATCGCCAGCTCCACACCAGTGGGTTAGGGGCCCAAAACCCAGGGGAAATCGCATTCCCAGCAGGAGACTGGAAACTCAACTGAAGAGCCAGGCATCTCTTCCCTCCATTGGCTGAGGCTCTGCCCCTCCTCATTCCCTGGGGAGGAAGAGAGAAGGAGGGAGAGAAAGAGAGAGAGTTTACTTTAAGAACATAAGAAAATAAGAGAAGCCATGTTGGATCAGGCCAATGGCCCATCCAGTCCAACACTCTGTGTCACACAGTGGCCAAAAAAATTATACACACACACACACACTGGCTAATAGCCACTGATGGACCTCTGCGCCATATTTTTATGTAAACCCCTCTTGAAGCTGGCTATGCTTGTAGCTGCCACCACGTCCTGTGGCAGTGAATTCCACATGTTAATCACCCTTTGGGTGAAGAAGGACTTCCTTTTATCTGTTTTAACCTGACTGCTCAGCAATTTCATCGAACGCCCACGACTTCTTTTATTGTGAGAAAGGGAGAAAAGTACTTCTTTTTCTACTTTCTTTTTCTTCTTTTTCTACTTTCTCCATCCCATGCATAATCTTGTAAACCTCTATCATGTCACCCCGCAGTCGATGTTTCTCCAAGCTAAAGAGCCCCAAGCGTTTCAACCTTTCTTCATAGGGAAAGTGTTCCAACCCTTTAATCATTCCAGTTGCCCTTTTCTGGAATTTTTCCTATGCTATAATATCCTTTTTGAGGTGCGGTGACCAGAATTGTACACAGTATTCCAAATGAGACCGCACCATTAGGGGCATTAGGATACTGGCTGATTCCCAGCATGGCGTTGGCCTTTTTTATTGCAATTGCACACTGTCTTGACATTTTCAGTGAGTTATCTACCATGGCCCCAAGATCTCTCTCTTGGTCAGTCTCTGCCAGTTCACACCCCATCAACTTGTATTTGTAGCTGGGATTTTTGGCCCCAATGTGCATTACTTTGCACTTGGCCACATTGAACCGCATCTGCCACGTTGACACCCACTCACCCAGCCTCAACAGATCCCTATGGAGTGCCTCACAATCCTCTCTGGTTCTCACCACCCTGAACAATTTAGTGTCATCTGCAAACTTGGCCACTTCACTCCCAACTCCAAATCATTAATGAACAAGTTAAAGAGCATGGGGCCCAGTACTCAGCCCTGCGGCACCCCACTGCTTACCGTTCTCCACTACGAAGACTGCCCATTTATTCTCACTCTCTGCTTCCTATTAATTAGCCAGTTTTTGATCCACAAGAAGACCTGTCCTTTTACTTGAGCTTACTAAGGAGCCTTTGATGAGGAACTTTATCAAAAGCTTTCTGGAAGTCAAAGTAAACAACATCTATTGGGTCTCCTTTGTCCACATGTTTGTACACCTCCTCAAAGAAATGTAACAGGTTAGTGAGGCAAGATCTTCCCTTACAGAACCCATGCTGAGTCTTCCTCAATAGCTCATGTTCATCAATGTGCCTACTCATTCTGTCCTTGATAATGGTTTCTACCAACTTTCCCGGTATTGAAGTCAGACTGACTAGCCTGTAATTTCCCGGATCTCCTCTGGAACCCTTTTTAAAGATGGGGGTGACATTTGCTACCTTCCAGTCCTCAGGAATGGAGGCAGATTTCAATGAAAGATTACATATTTTTGTCAGAAGATCCACAAGTTCAACTTTGAGTTCTTTCAGAACTCTGGGATGTATGCCATCCGAACCTGGTGACTTATTAGTTTTTAATTTGTCTATCAGTTGTAGGACCTCCTCTCTTGTCACCTCAGTCTGACTCAGGTCTTTCAACACCCCTTCCAAAATTAGTGGTTCTGGAGCGGGCAAACACTACTCATCTTCCACAGTGAAGACTGAGGCAAAAAATGCATTCAGCTTCTCAGCCATTTCCCTATCCTCCTTCAGTAATCCTTTTACCCCTTGGTCATCCAAGGGCCCCACTGCCTCCCTGGCTGGTTTCCTGCTTCTAATATATTTGAAGAAATGTTTATTGTTGGTCTTTATGTTTTTTGCAATATGCTCCTCATAGTCCCTTTTTGCCTGCCTGATCACAGTCTTGCATTTGATTTGCCGCAGCCTGTGTTCCCTTTTATTAATCTCACTTGGACTAGCTTTCTCACCTTTTACAGCTTCCATTACTTTGTTTGTTAACCATGCAGGCCTTTTCTTATACTTGTTTGTGCCTTTCCTAACTTGTGGTATATATTTTATCTGAGCTTCTAAGATTGTAGTTTTAAATAGCCTCCAAGCTTCCCCAAGGGTTTTGACTGTATTTACCTTTCCTTTCTGTTTCCTTGTCACATGCCTCCTCATCTCAAAGAATTTACCCCTTTTAAAGTTAAACATGGTCGTTCTGGTCTTTTGGGGCAACTCTCTATTTATACAAATGGTGAAATCAATAACGTTATGGTCACTGCTCCCAAGCAGTGCGATCACTTTTACATCTCTCACCAAGTCTTGGGCATTACTTAGGACCAAATCCAGGATCGCCCCACCCCTGGTAGGTTCTGTTACAATCTGCTCTATAGCACAGTCATTGAGAGCATCTAGAAACTCAATCTCTTTCTCTCGACCTGAACACATATTGACCCAATCAATCTGCGGGTAGTTAAAATCACCTATTATGACACAGTTTTTACGCTTAGCCGCTATCTTTAATCCTTCCATCATATTATAATCGTCCTCTGTCTTTTGATTTGGTGGGCGATAACAAACTCCCATAGTTAAATTTCCTTTTGGGACCTCTATTTCGACCCACACATTTATAGAAGGGAATCTAATTCTTTGACCTCAGTCTTACTGGACTGTATACCCTCTCTGACATATAGAGCCAGCCCACCTCCAACCCTTCCCTCCCTATCCTTCCTATATAACATATCCAGGAATCACTGTGTCCCACTGATTCTCCTCATTCCACCAAGTTTCTGAAATTCCCACAATGTCTATGTTTTCCCCCAACACTAAACATTCCAACTCACCAATTTTACTTCGAACACTTCTAGCATTTGTATACAAACATCTATAATTTCCCAGGCAAGTTAGGCCTGCAACCTCCCTCCTGTTGCCTTGAGACTTTGGCAGACACTCCGTACTGTTTATCACCATCTCAGTGGACAACTCTGATCCATTACCCAGTAGAAAAGTAACAGCTAGCCCTTCATCTCTTTGAGATGAGTCCTCCCGAACCAGAGACATTTCATCTCCTGTCGGCTTTCCCCCAAGATTTAGTTTAAAAACTGCTCTGCCACCTTTTGATTTTAAGTGCCAGCAGCCTGGTTCCATCTGGGGACAAGTGGAGATTGTCTCTTTTGTACAGCTCCCGCTTGTTCCAGAAAGCATCCCAGTGCCTAACAAACTTAAAACCCTTCCTCCTTACACCATCGTCTCATTCACACATTGAAAACTTCTAATTTGTGCCTGTCTCTCCAGCCCTGCATGTGCAACAGGTAGCACTTCTGAGAAGGCTACCTTGGAGGTCCTGGTCTTAAGTCTCCTGCCTAGCAGCCTAAATTTTTCCTCCAGGACCTCACAACTGCATTTCCCCACATCATTGGTGCCAACATGCACCACGATCACTGGCTCCTCCCCAGCACTATCAGCCTATCTACTGCACGCGTAATGTCTGCTACCTTCGCACCAGGCAGGCAAGTCACCATACGGTCAGTATGCGGTTTTGCCACCCAGCTGTCTACTTGCCTAAGGATCGAATCAACTACCAAGACCCCTCCCTCTCTTCCTTTCCAGGGATGGTTCCTTGGCGCGAAAGGATTCCCGCTCACCAACTGAAGAAGAGGTCCCTTCTGAGGGCGCATTCCCCTTATCCTCAGCACGGTGCCATGTTCCCTCTCAACTCTCATGCTCCCTGGCAGCAACGGGGCTGCCACGTTCAGAGCGGGGCTCATCTAATACATCCCCTGAGAATCTTCCCTGAGTCCCTAACTGACTGTCTCTGCTTCTCCAGGTCAGTCACCTCGGCCTCAAGGGTACGAACTTGTTCCCTGAGGACCAGGAGCTCCTTGCATCGAGAACACACCCAAGATTTCTGTCCTGTGGGCAGATAGTCATACATGTGACACTCAGTGCAAAACACTGGAAAGACCCCCACCCCCCCTGCTTTACTCTACTTTATTCAATTACCCTGATGACACAGGAGAAATACAACGCACCTTCAAGACCAACAAATTTTTATTTGAGGTATGTGCTTTTTGCCTTGCTACAGAGAGAGAAAGTGTGTGTGTGTGTGTGTGAGAGAGAGAGAGAGATTATGTGTGTTTTGTTGGGCTCATTATGCCAGGGCTCTCCTGGTTGCAACTGAGTTTCCCTCCTCTTTTTCACTATATTAATGTTTTAATGATCCAGTCTTTCTCAGTAGGAAAGCAATATGAACTATTTATAATTAGGAATAACAAGTCAGTGAGGTGGATTAGGCTGAGAGTGTGTGTTCAAACCAAGTTCACCCAGCACATTTCCTTTATAGACTGGGGATTTTGAACCTAGGCCTCCCAGGAAGCAGGCTGATCCTGAGCACTGTACATTGCTGTTTTTCTATTCTTGCACTTCCTCATACGAGCTGTAGTTATTTTTCTGAGGAAGACTATAATTTTGTAGATAAATGCATAGCCCTCAGTTTGTATCATGATGCCTTTGTATGTTCTTGACCAGCACACAAAGCAACTTATATACAAAAGCTTGCAATGCCCAGTCATTTCATGTTTTCCCCTGGGTCTTAGGCTCACAGAATTGACCATGAGATTTCTGTAATGAATGTCAATAAATCAAAACTAGGTTTGCAACTTCCAGAGACACACCTGAACAGCATACTCAAGATTGCTACAGCCGGGGCTTTTTTTTTTTAGCAGGAATGCTAGTTTTAGCACAAGAATGTAATTCCGGCTGGCTTCACATCACGGGGTGTAGCCTAATGTGCAAGTTAGTTCCTGCTGAGCTTTTTCTACAAAAAAGCTCTGTGTGAAACAATGGCGACTTTGGGGGGTGGCCTAATATGCAAATGAGTTCCTGCTGGGCTTTTTCTTAAAAAAAAAAGCCCTGGCTCCAGCACAGACATTGTCTCCAGATTTTGATGCAATAATTCAGAGCAAGAAGTGCCAGTTAGCAGAGACTGTTAAATAAACAAAACATAGCAAGGATGCTAATGTTTTATTTTAGTTTTAAAAATCGTTGTCTATATTAGGGTTGCCAATCCCCAGGTGGGGGGGAGGGGATCCCTCGGTTTGGAGGCCCTCCCCCTGCTTCAGGGTCATCAGAAAGTGGGGGGGGGGGGAGGGAAATGTCTACTGGGAACTCTGTTATTCCTTATGGAGATTTATTCCCATAGAAAATAATGGAGAATTGATACGCGGGTATCTGGGGCTCTGGGGGGGGCTGTTTTTTGAGGTAGAGGCACCAAGTTTTCAGTACAGCATCTAGTGCCTCTCCCCAAAATATCCCCCAAGTTTTAAAATGATTGGACCAGGGGGTCCAATTCTATGAGCCCCCAAAGAAGGTGCCCCTATCCTTCATTGTTTCCTATGGAAGGAAGGCATTTAAAAGGTGTGCCGTCCCTTTAAATGTGATGGCCAGATCTCCCTTTGGAGTTCAATGATGCTTGTCACAGCCTTGATCTTGGCTCCACCCCTAATGTCTCCTGGCTCCACCCCCAAAGTCCCCAGATATTTCTTAAATTGGACTTGGCAACCCTAGTCTGTATAAATCTTTACATTTTATGACACACATGGCCTGCCTGAAAAAGTCTCATTTATGTCAGATCCAGCCCTCATAACAAATTAGTTTGACACCCCTGCTGTTAGCATTGTAGGTCCTTCCCCTCCCCAAACCAGGCCTTATCCAGGCTCCGGCCCCCTCACACCAAATCTTCAGAAATTTTCCAACCCAAAGATGGCAATCCTACCATTCTACCTCCTCAGGGTTCTTCCGCCTCCCCCCTTCTCCTGCATGTGTGAACCAGACTTTGCTAGCAATTGACCACCCAACGGATTGTTATTTGTATGCACCAACCAGGCCCTTCCCCTTGAAAACTTTTTGGGAGGTAGAGTTTGTTCCTCTTGGGGGGGGGGGGGTTACCTTCACTTGCTCCTTCTTTTTCTTGTGGCTAATAAAAGACTCCTGGAGTTTCTGGCCTCTGGAAGTGCTTGTGGCCTTTCTTTATTTGACATTTGGGATATATAACTGAGGTTACTCTATTTGTCCTAGGGTTGCCAATCCCCAGGTGGGGGCAGGGGATCCCCCAGTTTGGAGAACCTCCCCCCACTTCAGGGTCATCAGAAAGCGGGGGAGGGGAGCGGAATGTCTGCTGGGAACTCTGTTATTCCCTATGGAGATTTATTCCCATAAAAAAATAATGGAGAATTGATCCGCAGGTATCTGGGGCTCTGGGGGGGGGCTGTTTTGGGGGGTAGAGGCACCAAATTTTCAGTACAGGATCTAGTGCCTCTCCCCAAAATACCCTCCAAGTTTCAAAAAGATTGGACAAGGGAGTCCAATTCTATGAGCCCCAAAAGAAGGTGCCCCTATCCATTATTTCCATCATGGGTGCTGGGGACCCTGCAGAAGAAGCTGAGCCTGCAGAAGAAACTGTGCCCCTGCCACCTGCACCAGTGCCCCTGCCTCCTGCTGGAGAAGATCCAAGCCCCCCTGCCTCGCCCTCTCGGGTGGCTCGTGTGCGTGACCGCCTTCGTCAGGACCTCAGGGATCGGAGGAGGGTGGCACGCTCACGAGCAAGACGCTCCCTGAGCCCTGAGTTTTGAAAGGATTCTGGCCCTTCTGGAGTGAGGATGCTTGAGTCTCAGCAGGATCCTGGCTGCCCTCTCTGAGCCAGCAATTAGCCCAAATGGGCAACAGACAGCAGAGGGCTATATAGCTGTGGGCTTTGGGAGGAGGCTTTGTGGAAGCAACTAGTCACTTACCTGATGTTCCAGCATCCACTTCGGCTTTTGACTTTGGCTTCTGGTTTCCCTGACTTTGGCTTTGACTTCTGGACCCCCTGACTTTGGCTTCTGAACCTCTGACCTGTGATACCTGGACTGTGATTCGGTTTTGGCACCTTGGACCCTCTTTTGCTCACCAGCTCACCAGGACTTTGCCTGACCCGGCCCCAGCCCGTGACAATTTCCTATGGAAGGAAGGAATTGAAAAGGTGTGCCGAACTCCCTTTGGAGTTCAATTATGCTTGTCACAGCCTTGATCTTGGCTCCACCCCCAAAGTCTCCTGGCTCCACCCCCAAAGTCCCCAGATATTTCTTGAATTTGACTTGGCAACCCTAATTTGTCCAAACTGATTTTAAAAGGGGGCATGAGAGCCAGCCCCTCTGTTCAACGCAGCTATGCAATTGTGGTGTCAGTCCCCCCCCCACACACACCCATTTTTTCAGTTGCTGACAGCTACCTCTAAAAGGAGCCCCACAGGCCCTCAGGCCCTGATTTCTCCCTCCTGTGCCTCACCCTTTAGCCCCAAAACAGCAATGGAATTTAATTCTTGAAAGCCTTGTTATTCAAAGCATTGCCTGTGGATTAATAAAAGCATCAATTATTTAAAAACCAGCAAATGTTCCCTGGTGGTTGTTTGCTGCAAAGTTAATGTTTAAATGGAGAAGGTCGTTTGGAAGCTTAAGTAGAAATATCGGTGCAGAAGGGAGACTCCATACATTCCCCCCCCCCCCCAATCCTTTCCCATGTGTTTAAAAGCAACCCATTTTTAAAATCTGCTGAAATAAATCAAACCGCTAGCAGTGACTTTGCTCCATGTCCTAAGCACAGCCCTACCAAACAGCTTTGTAACCAACAGTAAAATGGTTAGCCTCGGAACTGAACTCCAGATTTTAACAAAGGCAAGCAGAACGGGATTTGCTTGCCATTGGAAAATATAAACTGGAAGCCTGAGAGGAACAATTTGGCAATTCCTCCTGCCCCCCCCCCCAAAAAAAATCCTCTTTGATTCTGTAAATTCTCTGGGACTTGAGCAGCCAGTATTCCCTTCCCTTTTTTTTTTCTTTACATGCTCTGACTGCTTTCTATGTTCTATGCCTCTTGAAAATATACCACTCTTCATGCTGCCTCATTAGGTCATATTTTGGATTGTTTTTGGTTATGTTGCATGATCATATTTCCTTATAAGCTTCAGGATCCCCCTGAGCATGTAGGAACCCTTTCTTTGTCTTTGAATGACCTGGTTTTACTGATTGCAACAAAAACCAAGTATACTTATAGTGATCACTCTTCCATCAGTACATGCATAAATTGAAGACTACTCGGGAACGGGCCTTCTCTATTGCAGCTCCACTACTGTGGAACCAGCTCCCGGAGGAAGTGCGGGCCCTGCGGTGTTTGGACCAATTCCGCAGGGCCTGCAAGACCTTTCTCTTTAAAATGGCCTTCACTTAATGCTGAGCCAAGATGGATTCGCTGAAGATGCTTTTAGCCGCTGAATTTTATAGAAGATCTGAGTTATAGCACCATAATGTTAATTTAATATAAGTCGATTTAAATGATGGTTTTATCTAACTGTAATTATTGTGTATTATGGTTTTACTGTGTATTGTATTTATGTGTTGTGAGCCGCCCTGAGCCTGTCTTGGCGGGGAGGGCGGGATATAAATAAAAAGTTGTTGTTGTTGTTGTTGTTGTTATTATTATTATTATTAGGATATGTAAGAAAGCTATAATGGAAAATATTGACTTTGGGGAGGGACGGCGGCTCAGTGGTAGAGCATCTACTTGGGAAGCAGAAGGTCCCAGGTTCAATCCCTGGCATCTCCAAAAAAGGGTCCAGGCAAATAGGTGTGAAAAACCTCAGCTTGAGACCCTGGAGAGCCACTACCAGTCTGAGAAGACAATACTGACTTTGATGGACCAAGAAGGGTCTGATTCAGTATAAGGCAGCTTCATATGACTTCCCACATGCAGAAGGGCTTTAATTTATTCTTAATGGGGTGGATCTTGCCCCTTTCCTACCACACCCCTGAGCAAAGCTTGTTTGGTTATTTATTAAGACATTTATATCTCAACTCTTGTTTTGCACAGGTTGTAAGACTTTCTCCAACCTAAGGAGCTGTCCTTCAACCTAAGTGTCTCCTCCATTGGAGGATGAGCTACTTAAATTGGAGGAAGGATCTCGAGGCTGGAGGAAGTCTATCTCAAGAATGGTTGCCACCCAGCAACGTAGCAAAAAGAAGAACAGCAGCTCTAAGGCGATCTTTTATTTCCTTTTTTGGAGATAGATCAAGATGGGTAGCCATGTTAGTCTGCCTGTAGCAGTAGAAAATAAAAAGAGACCAGTAGCACCTTAAAGACCAGCGAAATTTGTGATAGGGTATGAGCTTTCACAAGTCACTGCTCTCTTTTTGTTGGGATGCTGAGCGGAAGAGACCTCTTGTCTGAGATGGGGAGCAGGCAGTCATTTGGACCATGCAGCTAGCCCAAAGAGCTGGGAACAATCATTAAGGTAATAGGAGATCCTTAGAGAACTAGAACACCTAAGATAAAGAGCTTGTCCTATATTTCTAATGTCAGATGATCAACAAACATATCTACATGCCTCCAGCTACCACCCCATCCACAAAAAAATCAAAGGTACATAACCTACCGTGAAAACCAGCTTCTATTATTAAATTATACAAGGTCAACAAAAATAAACACACATTCCACCATCATAAATTACAAAACAACCGTAACTTTTAGTCCTTAATAGAAAAGGAAGCAATAGCACCAAGAGTCTTTCTTTTCATCCTATGGTAAAACTTCCCATCTTATTCCACGCAATCCTGGTGTAGTACTCCAGATGTTTAATGTCTGTCCAAAGATGCAGCCAATAATCCAAGTTTCCAAGGACAAGGTTGTACTGAAGCCTTGTTTCGTGTGAGCTTCTTCAAGCTGCAACAATCCTCTTAGCAATTTCTCTTAAGTGTTAGGCCAAACAGCCAGCATATTTGGAGGAACACCTCTCAGACAGAGATACTCACTTGAAGGATCTACAGCAGGCATTCTTGCAACTACAATATCCTCCTGGTATGGTAAGAAAGATTATCAAAAAGGCCAGAACGATACTCAGGGACAGCTTGCTAAAAGACAAGCCCAAAGAAAATGACAACAGAACACCACTGGTGGCCACCTTTAGCTCACAATTCAAGCCAGTTCAATGCATTATTAATGACCTACAACCCATGTTGTATAGGGACACTTCCCTTACACAGGCAATGGGGGGGCCATTTTCTTCTTGCTTATGAAAACAGTTTCTCACCTGCAATGATAAAATACTGAACAGTAATGTGGACTCTAGCACCAAGGCCTGCAACAAGCCAAGATGGCAATTTTGCTCTCACATAGATCCTAGCACAGCCATCCGTGGACCCAGCCACATCCTCTAGTATGATTCATGGCATCATGTGTCGGCTTCCACCCTCTACATTGGACGAACAGGACAGTCCCTTTGACAAAGAATTAATGGACATAAGTCTGACATTAGAACCACAACATTCAAAACCCAGGGGGAGGGGGATTTTAAACTTTCAGGACATTCATTTGCTGACCTAAGAGCAGCAGTTCTCATACAAAGTAATTTCAAAGGATGCTTAGAAAGAGAGACTACTGAACTGCAAATGTTAATGAAGCTCAGGACAATGCATTCTGCTGGATTTAACTGAGACCTATGTTTCCTGTCTCATAACCGATGCTGATTTCTCCACGTCAGCTACCTTCTGCATGTCACACCGAATTCAAACCTGCCTGCAATTGTCATTCAGCTGCTAGTGCCATTTTGCCTGCTAATGTTATTCAACATCTGATATCACTCCGCTTTACAGTAATTGGAACAGATGGACTCACTTTCCTGCTGTAACTGAAGAAGGGAGCAGTAACTCATGAGAGCTGCCACAAATTTTGTTAGTCTTTAAGGTGCTACTTGCTCATTTTTTTGGCTTCACTAATGACTGACACGCTAGAGAGCCAGTTTGGTATAGTGGTTAAGTGTGCTGACTCTTATATGGGAGAACCGGGTTTGATTCCCCACTCCTCCACTTGCACCTGCTAGAATGGCTTTGGGTCAGCCATAGCTCTGGCAGAGGTTGTCCTTGAAAGGGCAGCTGCTGTGAGAGCTCTCTCAGCCCCACCCACCTCACATGGTGTCTGTTGTGGGGGAGGAAGGTAAAGGAGATTGTGAGCTGCTCTGAGACTCTTTGGAGTGGAGGGCGGGATATAAATCCAATATCTTCATCTACCTCACAGGGTGTCTGTTGTGGGGGAGGAAGGTAAAGGAGATTGTGAGCCACTCTGAGACTCTTTCGAATGGAGGGCGGGATATAAATCCAATATCTTCATCTACCTCACAGGGTGTCTGTTGTGGGGGAGGAAGGTAAAGGAGATTGTGAGCCGCTCTGAGACTCTTCGGAGTGGAGGGCGGGATATAAATCCAATATCTTCATCTACCTCACAGGGTGTCTGTTGTGGGGGAGGAAGGTAAAGGAGATTGTGAGCCACTCTGAGACTCTTTCGAATGGAGGGCAGGATATAAATCCAATATCTTCATCTACCTCACAGGGTGTCTGTTGTGGGGGAGGAAGGTAAAGGAGATTGTGAGCCACTCTGAGACTCTTTGGAGTGGAGGGCGGGATATAAATCCAATATCTTCATCTACCTCACAGGGTGTCTGTTGTGGGGGAGGAAGGGAAAGGAGATTGTGAGCCGCTCTGAGACTCTTCGGAGTGGAGGGCGGGATATAAATCCAATATCTTCATCTACCTCACAGGTTGTCTGTTGTGGGGGAGGAAGGTAAAGGAGATTGTGAGCCGCTCTGAGACTCTTCGGAATGGAGGGCGGGATATAAATCCAATATCATCATCTTCTTCTTCAAGTTTGCCGTATGATGTATCTTGGCTAGGAGTTGAAATAATTCACTTATGCTGGTAGATAGTTTTATATTACCTTCATTCACACTGCTTTCTGACTCAGCTTGGACCCCTGGGGGCAGGGATACATTCCTCTGGTAGAGGCACTTTCCTCCAGCAAAAGGAGCCACTAGTAGAACAGCTTTGCCAGCTCCAGCACTTCGTCTGTAACCTCTTCCTGCTGTTAAACTTATAATGAACGATTCTCAATAAAGACTTCTTTTTAATTAAATGCTTATTACAAAAAAACACCACCAGATGTATCCAGGGTAGGGCTGCCACCCTGAAGGTTCCCAACCATCCGGCCCACATCGGGCTGGCAGGGGGAACCGCCCCCAACGTTGCCGGCACAATGACATCACCTGGAAGTTACACCATTGTGTCGGTGATACCATGCGCTAGCCGCTCTAGGCGTTTCCGGGGAAACGCTATGGTTTTCCCGGACGCTCTAGCAATTTGGGAGGGAAAACTCTATGATACAATAGGCCGTGGTGGACTTGGCAACCCTAAGCCAGTTTGGTGTAGTGGTTAAATGTGCGGACTCTTATCTGGGAGAACCGGGTTTGATTCCCCACTCCTCCACTTGCACCTGCTGGAATGGCCTTGGGTCAGCCATAGCTCTGGCAAAGGTTATCCTTGAAAGGGCAGCTGCTGTGAGAGCCCTCTCCAGCCCCACCCACCTCACAGGGTGACTGTTGTGGGGGGAGAAGATACAGGAGATTGTAAGCCGCTCTGAGTCTCTGATTCAGAGAGAAGGGCGGGGTAAAAATCTGCAATTCTTCTTCTTCTTCTTCTAATCCAGGGCTTTTTTCCCTGGGGAAATGTGGTGGAATGGAGTTGCAGAACCTCTTTGGGAAAACCAAATTCTCAAAAAATGTTTAAAAGTTCATGGCGGCATCCATGTATTTATCTTCCATTTCCCTCATGAGAGTTCCAGCACCTGTTTTTCCAGAAAGAAAGCCCTGCATGTATCCAGAGCCCATCCAGTGTAGTTGTTAAGTGCACAGACTCTTATCTGGGAGAATCAGGTTTGATTCCCCACTCCTCCACTTGCAGCTGTTGGAATGGCCTTGGGTCAGCCATAGCTCTCCCAGAGTTGTCCTTGAAAGGGCAGCTTCTGTGAGAGCTCTCTCAGCCCTATCCACCTCACAGGTTGTCTGTTGTGGGGGAAGGAGATAAAGGGGATTGTAAGCCTCTCTGAGACTCTGATTCAGAGAGAAAGGCGGGGTATAAATCTGCAGTCTTCTTCTTCTTCAGATGTACAAACAAGCTTGAATGGTGGCTTTCATTTTCAAGGGGATTCATTTTTTTAAATAGTAAATAAGAATGGTAAAAAGAATTTCTCTCCCTTTTCTTTTCTTCTTTTCTTTCTTTCTTTTTTGGCACCTTATGGTAACATGAACAGATCCCATAGCACAATGTGTATTCTGATGAAAATATTTCCTGGGGATAAAAGCCTTACTTGTGCGAAGTTTTAACTTATTTCAGCAATTAAAACAAAAAAAACCCCACACTGTTATTCTCCAGAGGAAATACAATCCTGTAAAATGTGTGGGTTGATTCTTTTATTTACAAGCTTCCAGCAACTCTTTTTAACAATAATTTCCAAGGAAGATAAACGTTCCTCAGGTAGCATCCATGTGGTGCTCTTCCTTTCCCTTCCCACCCAATCTGTTGCCGTTCCTTTCTGGGCTTTTGCTTGACATCCTCATTGGGTCACCTTCCGAGTTTTCTGCTGAAAGTTTCCCCAAACTTGCTTTGCAATTATCGTTCCCACAAGGTCATAACCCAAGTGGATGTGAAGAAGTGTGAGCACCAAAGTGCACATCTCTGTACCTCTCCACCTGGTGCCACATCCCCTCCTGCCCGCCATACCCCCTCATTAGTGGGCTTTCCTCCTTTTTAAAATTAAAGCTAGTGGGTATAATTTAATTGGTAATTAAGGCAGATGTTGCAATCAGTTTCCTCATGAGGAAGAGCTGATGTTCGTGGTACATGGCACACTTTGCAGGCTGGAAACCAGACTCTCCAGTGGAAGGATTTTGGAAATGGCATTATTCCAAATGGCCAGTTTGGTGTAGTGGTTAAGTGTGCGGACTCTTATCTGGGAGAACCAGGTTTGATTCCCCACTCCTCCACTTGCACCTGCTGGAATGGCCTTGGGTCAGCCATTGCTCTGGCAGAGGTTGTCCTTGAAGGGGCAGCTGCTGTGAGAGCCCTCTCCAGCCCCACCCACCTCACAGGGTGTTTGTTGTGAGGGGAGAAGACATAGGAGATTGTAAGCCACTCTGAGTCTCTGATTCAGGGAGAAGGGCGGGATATAAATCTGCAATTCTTCTTCTTCTGCTGCTGGAGACTCTGAGGTCACTGCCAGTCAGAGTAGACGATACTGAGCTTGTGACAGTGTGACTCAGAGGCAGCTTTAGACGAGAGTATTTTGGGGGGCAGGTGCCTTATTGAAGAGGTAGGACACTTGCTTGGACAAAGGCTCCCAGGTTTGATTCTCAGGTAGCAAAAAGATCTTTCTGAGCCTGGAGCCCGAGCAGGTCACTGTAGGCCTTTTTCAGCTGGACTGACCAGTCACCTGACTTGGTATTAAATGCTCATAGGAGCAGTGGTATTATCTTGTAAGAACTTAGTTTGCATCTAACGTCCAGTCATAGGTATAAACAAAGACATGCCCATCAGACAGTGCTAGCTTGCATCATGTTCAGGATCTCCAGTATCCTAAGATTGCTTTTTCTAGCCAGGATCCTTGTTGCAAACTTGTCCAGAAAGCTCCAGGATTCCTCACTACTCTATTCTGGACACATTCAGTTCAAACAAAAATATTTTTAATCCCTTCCTTGAGAGGGAACACACGTTTCAGTACATGAGGAAAGGCAGCGATTACAAAAGGCCATGGATTTGTTTATTGACTTCCTTTATGCCCTGCCTTTCCCTACAGTGAGACCCAAAGCAGCTTACATAATTCACTTCTCCTTCATCCTCTCCTCACAACCAGAACCCTGTGAGGTAGCTTAAACTGAAAGTGTACAACCGGCCCCAGATCATCCAACTAGCTTCTGTGACAGAGTAGGAATTTGAACCTGGATCTCCCAAATCCTAGTCTGACAACCTAACCACTACACTACATTGGTTCATACTACTAACCATGGGAGATACACAGTCCAAGCGATATTACCCTGTAAAGATGTTCTGCATTACTTTTGGGTAGTCACCTGACCTCCACAAAACAGACCCAGATACCAAACCATAACATTTCCAAAGTGTAAAGGAAATGAGCCCCATTTCAAAGCGATGAAGGCTCGAGAAATGCAAGTGCCATAGTTGCCAGATGTTGTTTATAACAAACTTAAACCTAGGCCTTCTGGTCATAGCAGCTGTTGTATAGATACCAGTGAGGTGTCAAAGAGACTTAAAGACTGTCAACCGGAAATGCTATTTTCAGGTGTCCAGTTAAGAAATTAGGGTCTTTGTAGAGCTTGATTGCCTGCTAAGGGACCCTGGCCCTCTGCTATAGAGCCGTGCTCAATGACTTTTGATGACTACAACACATTTCCTTCAATGGACATTGATGAACTGCTGGGTACCAGCTACACTCACCCCACCTGTTTGGAGAAAAACACTTTGGCTCTTCTGAATGTTGCCAACAAAGGAGACAGAAGCCCAGCTGGCTGGAAAGGAAGAGCCCTGGAGGGGGCTCGGCGGGGATGTTGCTTGTTTTGGGAGGGGGGAGCGGATGTCGCTTTCAAGACTGGTACTCTCTGCCTGGATGCTTGCCTGCTTTGAGGCATATGTTTATGAATCAAACTGATTCAGTAGCGGCTGCTCTGGCAACTTCCCGCTGCTTGCGGAGAGCAGGGAGACGCAAACACAAAGCGTTGCTTCATTGATAACTTCCACAGCAACAACCTGCTTTTTGCACAAGATGAAAAAAAAAGCTGCCTTACAAGAGGTCACGAGGCCTGACAACCCATAATTATGCCACCTTGCTGGTGGTAAAGAGGGCTGGCTGGTGCTCCAAACTGACTCTGATGGCAAAAGAAAGGTGTGTGTGTGTGTGGGGGGGGTATAATGACAGCCAGAGCTTTTTGTTTTTGTAGCAGTAACTCCTTTGCATATTAGGCCACACCCTCCCCTGATGTAGCCAATTCTCCAAGAACTTACAGGGCTCTTCGTACAGGGCCTACTGTAAGCTTCAGGAGGACTGGTTACATCAGGGGAGTGTGTGGCCTAATATGCAAAGGAGTTCCTGCTATAAGAAAAGCAGCTGATGACAGCTAATGATGAATCGTGTCTGAGGAGTTCTCTCTTCTCTCAGATTTGCCTCACAGAGAATACAGATTGATTGATTTAGATTTATATCCCACCCTCCCCGCCAAAACAGGCTCAGATGCATGATCACACAAGCATGTTTGGAAGTGTTGCATTGTGCCATATCACATGAACACATCAAGCTACTTTATACCTGGTCAGACCATGGCACTGGCAGGTATTATCTACTCTGACTGACAGCAGCAGCTCTCCAAGGTTTCAGGTGGAAGAATTTCCCATCTCCTGCAACCTGATCCTTTTAGCTGGAGATTCCAGAGACTGGATCTGGGAACTCCTGCATATATAACCTCTGCCAGTGTGAGTTCTAAGGGGCTAAACTGGAATAGAATTTGCAAAACAATGTAAGTTTATTTAAGTCAAAACCCTCCAATATGCAGAACAATGCAACAAGATTTGTGTAACTAAACACATAGGTATAAGAGAACAGAAATTTGCAGATGATAATGTCTTTGAATTCAATTTAGAAACCGGTCATTGCTTAAGACACCTTTCTGGTGAGCAAAGTCTGGACTTTCCTGGTCCGCCAAGTGCCAAGGTCATCAAAAGTTGCTTCTGACTAGGTCAACAACCTCCCAAAGTCCTATTGTTAATAGCAAAGTGAAGACCATAGCATCCTTTACTGAATCAGTCCTCTCATGTTCAGTCTTCCTCTTTTCCTATTGCCTTCAACTTTTCCTAGCATTATTATCTTTTCCAGTGACTCTTGACTTCTCATAATGTGACCAAAGTTTGATAGCTTCAGTTTAGTCATTTTAACTTCTAAGGAGAGTGCAGGCTTGATTTTATCTAGAACTCATCTATTTGTCTTTTTATCAGTCCATGGTATCTCTAAAACTCTCCTCCACGTCTACATTTTGAAGGAATCCTGTCAGCTTTCATCACTGTCCAACTATCACACCCATACATAATAACGGGGAATACTATCACATGAATTAACTTGACCTTGGTTGCCAACAAGGCATCCTTACACTTAAGAATCTTTTCTAGCTCCTTTCCAGTCTCAATCCTTCTGACCTGTAGCCTCCCTTTTGGTTGATGATGGAGATAAGGAAGAGAAAATCCTAAGCAACCTGTTTCTTTGTCAGCCTTCAAGTTCTGCGGTTCCTCCTGTCGTCATAACTTCTGTCTTCTTGATGTCCAGCTGTTATCCTTCTTTGGCATTTGCTGTTTTAACCTTCACCTATAGCAGGGGTAGCCAACGGTAGCTCTCCAGATGTTTTTGTTGCCTACAACTTCCATCAGCCCCAGCCATTGGCCATGCTGGCTGGGGCTGATGGGAGTTGTAGGCAAAAAACATCTAGAGAGCTACCGTTGGCCACCCCTGACCTATAGTATGGAGAGCCCTCTCCAGCCCCACCCACCTCACAGGTATTCACTATTTTCTGCCTGTATCGTGGTAGCATCTGCATATCTCACATGGTGAATGTTTGTTCCACCAGTTTTCACTCCACCTTCATCTAAGTCTAGTCCATCTTTCCAAATGCGCATAGACTGAAGAGACAGCGAGATGAAATACATTCTAGTCTGAACCCTACTAGGCTAGCCCAATTAGTTTGTGAGGTTACACATGCAAACCAGATGCTCTGCAGTGGAACAGTAAGGTTCAAATCCAGTAGCACCTTAGAGACCTACAAGATTTTAGGGGTATAAGTTTTGACAGTCAAAGCTCCCTTCATCAGACACAAACAGAGCAGAATAGGAGATCTCCGAGTCCTTTCATCCTAGTCAGAAGGTGGGAGGGATGTTGTGAAGAACGCCTGTAACGGATGCAAAGGTACAAGCTAACCCCCCTTATGCTTACAGCCTGCAATGCCACAGTCCTATTCAGTGATGTGATGAGGTGGTAGCTGGGGGTAGGTGCTTTCCTCCTATGGAATCCCAGCATGAACTTCTTTTAGAAGCTGAAGAACTTCCCTTCCCCCACTTCCTCCTTTCTAAAGGAAAAAAACAGGACATTGATCATTGGGAGAGCCAGTTTGGTGTAGTGGTTAAGTGTGCGGACTCTTATCTGGGAGAACCGGGTTTGATCCGCACTCCTCCACTTGCACCTGCTAGCATGGCCTTGGGTCTGCCATAGCTCTGGCAGAGGTGGTCCTTGAAAGGGCAGCTGCTGTGAGAGCCCTCTCCAGCCCCACCCACCTCACAGGGTGTCTGTTGTGAGGGAGGAAGGTAAAGGAGATTGTGAGCCGCTCTGAGACTCTTCGGAGTGGAGGGTGGGATATAAATCCAATATCTTCTTCTTCTTCTTCTTCTTCTTCTTCTTCTTCTTCTTCTTCTTCTTCTTCTTCTTCAGAGTCCCTCCCCCACTCTTTACAACCACCCTCTTCAGCCAGGGGCAGAGTGGTTCTTCAACATACTGGGCAAGCCCCCAGTGGGCTTCTGCTCTGGAGGACTGCTGGTGGCCAAGAGCAAGCCAGGCTGAGTCTCAGTGCCACTGATAGCGCCAAAGGAGCCACTCAGTTGAGAGCCAGCCAGCAGGAAGGAAGAGTCCTGTAGGTGTGCTTGTCAGTTTCCCCTGCATGGCTCTGAACTGAGAAGCAACCTGGACGAAGGACAGAGATGATAAGGCTGCTGTTACTGTGGGCTGGGTCCAGGGTGAGCAGTGCTGGGTCAGGAGGTTGCTGAGGAGAGCTTGCTGCTCATATTTTCCCAGCCACACTGGATGTGATGCCTGTAGCCAATGCAGTGGCATGGCTTTCACTGCTTGCAGTAACTCCGCAAAGCCTAAACCGGCTGTGTTTTTGCAGCCTGGGCAGAACCAATATCCAAGAGTTTCCCAACAGACGTTATTTATTTGGAACACTTCCCATGCTGCCTTTCCAGACACCTGCCTGAGCCAGCAGACAAAATAAATACAATAAAAACAAAATATTAAAAGATATTAATCAAAATCCAGCATTAAAAATCGAGCCCAGCATAAAGGCCGTAAAACAGTTATGAGGCAAAAATGCAGCAACAAAAACGCTTATAAAACAATTAATTTTTAGTAGGATTTAAAATATGCAGGAAATGTTCAAAAGATTTAAAATAAGAAGTAAACAAAAACACAGCTATTAAAGAAACACGATATTTATTTATATGACAAAGTGTGTGGGTGGGTGTTTAGAAACCTATACAAGAAAATGGCCTAGTAGAATTCAAAACAGTAAGTGAGGGCCCAACAAAATCAGGCAGCCTAAATGCTACCTTAAAATGTTTCAGAAGGTCACTGTCAACAGGTATAAGAAAGATATAAAGAACAGATAAATAAATCAGAATAACCAGTGAAGAAACACATATATGAACAAAAAGAATTACTAATTATTTCACAGAAAGTTTAGTAAAATAAATTTGTTTTGACCTGGCACCAATGCCTAAGATGACTGAGCGCCAGCAAATGGATGTGGGGAGGCCTTTTCATAGCTGAAATGCCACAACTGAGAAGGCCTTGTCCCTTGAAGCTCAGTGAATGGGGCAGGCTCATAATGGAGCTGATCATCCTCTGCATCAAAAGACCCATCCACCCAATGCAGAGGATAGGCTTCCCAACCACCCCGCTTTGGCGGGAGACTTCTGGTTTTGCAGCTTCATCCCCCAGTCTCCAGAAATCGAGAAGCGGGGGGGGGGGGGAGAGAACATACCTGTAGGGTATTGAGCTCCTGAGTAGTTTGTAAAACGGCTGCCCCTTTAAGGCTGGGCAGGAAGGAGGAAACAGGAAGGGCTTCGGAGAACGGCCCCTCCCTTTCTTTGCTTTCGTTTTCAAAGCAGGAGTGGAAGAAGATCTGGTAAGTATTTGTGTGTGTGAGAGAGAGGGAGGGGGGGATTCCCTGGTATGGAGGCCCTCCCCCCCCTTTAGAAAGCGTGTGTGGGGGGGGGAGGGAAATGTCTACTAGGCACTCTATTATTCCCTATGGAGAACAATTCCCATAGGGAATAATAAGGAATTGATCCGTGGGTATTGGGGGCTCTGGGGGGGCTATTTTTTGAGGTAGAGGCACCAAATTTTTAGTATAGCATCTAGTGCCTCTCCCCAAAATACCCCCCAAGTTTCAAAACGATTGGACCAGAGGGTCCAATTCTATGAGCCCCAAAAGATGGTGCCCCTATCCTTAATTATTTCCTATGGAAGAAAGGCATTTAAAAGGTGAGCTGTCCCTTTAAATGTGATGGCCAGAACTCCCTTGGAGTTCAATTATGCTTGTCACATCCTTGTTCCTGGTTCCACCCCCAATGTCTCCTGGCTCCACCCCCAAAGTCTCCTGGCTCCGCCCCCAAAGTCCCCAGATTTTTCTTTAATTGGACTTGGCAACCGTAGCAGAGGATGATCAGCTCCATTATGAGCCTGCCCCATTCACTGAGATCTTCAGAGGTCCTGCACCATCTACCATCTCATTCTGAAGAGAGATTTATAGCTTCAAGGGACAAGGCCTTCTCAGTTGTGGCACCCCAGATCAGCATCTCAGTGAAGATGCATGCTGAGACAAGCTTGCCATGTGTGTCAGTTGTGCACATGAAAGCCCTTAATCCCATACACAGATCCCGTAGATGTTTTAAGGTGACAAATATATTTTACAATTAGGGATAGGCATGAACACACTCACGAATGAAAGTTCATGATTAATTTTGGCCGATTTGTATTTTGTGAAGTCAAGTTCATGGCAGGTCAATTGGCACAAACTTTCTAGGAACTTTCAAGCCACATTCAGGAAGGCCAATCCACAAAGCAGGAAAACTTGTGATCGAGCCATGATTGGCTTGGCAGTCCTAAAGGAGGGAACAGTCTGATAGTTTAAGTTGTCATGTGAAGTAAACATGTAGCCATGAAGGCCTTTTAAAAATTATTTATTTTAGAAAAACAGTGGAGGTACAGAAAAGAAAAAAGTGTTCTACAACATAACTGCATTTGTTAAAAACAATCATGTAATGTATAATGTATAGCGGGGATCCCCAATCCCCGGTCCGTGGCCTTGTATCGGTCCGTGGCCTGTTAGCAACCGGGATGTGGGGGGCAAAACCCCCATCACCCCCACCCCCTCCAGTCTGTGGAAAAATTGTCTTCCACGAAACTGGTCCCTGGTGCCAAAAAGATTGGGGACCACTGATGTATAGGACAGAAAATAATTTCCCTTTCATCTCCTTAATTATAATTTTAAAAGTATAATCTATAAAATACAAGTATTCTAATTTCTAATTACAATCGTATTCATCATTTAAATTTTAAATTTCAAACTTCAGAACTAATAGAGTTTCCCCCAAAGTTGCTAGAATGTCCCTGTGTTAAACCATAGGCATGAATGGACCTCTCCTCCGTGTTGCTTTCTAATTTCCTGTGAATTCCTAGAGCACCCTGTGCAACATGTCACTTCCGGGTGACTTCATCGTGCCACAAACACTGTGCGTGCATGAAAAAAGTCCCCTGCTGGCAGCTGCAGGGGACTTGGCAACCCTAGCTGTAGAAGCTGGAAGAAGACCTCCTCTCCCACACATCTCTCCAGATGTTAGAGATGTGCCAATTCACTGGGTTTTCTTTAGCTGCAGAAGCAGAGGAAAGACTCTTCCCTCTGTGCTTCTCTGACTGTCAGAGAGGCACAGGCTTGCTGGGTTTTCTTCCTGCTTCTGCAACCAAAGTTCTCTTCTCTTGTCTCTCTGTTTTGTTTTGTTTTATTAAAGACGAGACCAAAAAATACAGTCCTGTGATTGCTAAGGGACAGATCAATGCTTCTATGATGTCATGTTACTAACTGAACTCTGGAGACTAAGAGCACCATTATTCTGGCCAAGGGGTTTTTTTTGTAGAAATGCCCAGCAGGAACTCATTTGCATATTAGATCACACCCCTTGATGCCAAGCCAGCCAGAACTGCATTCCTGTGTGTTCCCACTCAAAAAAAGCCCTGATTCTGGCACTGAATCAAACAGACTCAATGTTAGGCAGTTGCATCTAGCTATTTGGTGACCATGAGCTTCCTGTTTGAGGAAAAATGGGTAGGATAACCTTCAGCATGGACATCCTTCCGACAGGAAGTTGATCTAGTAATGAGCTGAAGATATCCTTGGTGGTAGAGTTGGGAGAAAGTACAGACTCCATGAAAACTCCACTGGGGAAGACTTTTTCACTCATCCTGCATTGGAGGGAATCCAAAACGGTCTGTGAATGAATAATGTGGAATTGTAGTGAGGGGCGGAATCAGAGAGTGTTGACGATGAGATAAATATGGCTAAATGTGAAATGGCTTTCTTGCAGTGCCTTGGCTCCTTTGATCAATGAGAAGCACCTCGTTTAGAATGTATTCCCCTTCTTCTCCCAACAGAATAGCAAGGCCTTAAATCCTGGTAATGTGAAATACCTTAATGATTTTGCCATTAGCATACATGTACAAATATTATTGCGCTAATTTATACGGCAAGAAAGAAAAGTGTTCCAAATGCATGTGAATATTAAATAATACCCTAGAGTTCTTGGCTTTAATTTTGTCACGGGTCAAGAATAGAAGGAGAAGACCTGGAGGCAGCCAGGTCAGGCAGAGGTGTTTAAATTTCCCACTTGGGGATTTCAGAAATTGGCAGGGATGTCTGCCTTAATGAAGCTTAAAGCCACTCCTGACCCCATCAGCAGCCCAAGACGCTTTGCAACCTGAGGTGGAAAATCTAACTGGCACCTTCCTTATGCACTCTTAACAAGCATGGGACACCATCTTCAGGAACATTCTCCTGTGCAAGCTGCATTTCAACGAAGAGAGGCATTCACAAGGAGCATTTTGTTCTGGCTTTTGTATTGTGGCCATTTTATCTTGGGGAGTGTGTGTGTATAAGCTTGTGGCACTATAAGCTGCCACAAGCATCCTAATAATTCTGCCATGCAATCCAGTTTTTTTTTTAAGCACTTCTATGCACAGTGGTCAACGGGTAGCCCTGCAGGGCCAGCAAACTGGACACAGAGGCCAAAGCTTACCTCTGAGGTTAATGCATTTGCTTATTTATATCCTTCTTTTCCCCTTAGTTGGAACTCACAGTGGCTTAGAACATCACTCTTCCCTCTTCCAGTCTCCCTCAACAACCTTGTGTGGTAGACCAGTTTGTCACAGGCCCAAGGTCATTCAGCACGTTTCCACAACAGAAGTAGGGATTTGAACTAAAGTCTCCCAAGATCCTACTGTAACCACAACACCACAATGACTTTCATGTTGCCTCCAAGCATTGGTATTGAGGATGATTACCTCTGAATATGGCAAGTGCCTAATAGGCATGGATGGACCTCTCCTCCATGTTGCTTTCTAATCCCCTTTTAACACTATCTGTGCTCACAGCCCTCACTACATCCACTGGCAGCAGATTCTATATTTTAATTACTCCCCTTCTGTCACCTCATTTTGCATTATAGCTGGAGACCTAAAATTTCCAAGACCCGATTTTCACAGGTCATCTGGCTCCGAGGTAGAACAAAGTTTGAGTCCAGTGGCACTTTTAGAGAGCCAGTTTGGTGTAGTGGTTAAGTGTGCGGACTCTTATCTGGGAGATCCGGGTTTGATTCCCCACTCCTCCACTTGCACCTGCTGGCATGGCCTTGGGTCAGCCATAGCTCTGGCAGAGGTTGTCCTTGAAAGGGCAGCTGCTGTGAGAGCCCTCTCCAGCCCCACCCACCTCACAGGGTGTCTGTTGTGGGGGAGGAAGGGAAAGGAGATTGTGAGCCGCTCTGAGACTCTTCGGAGTGGAGGGCGGGATATAAATCCAATATCTTCATCTACCTCATAGGGTGTCTGTTGTGAGGGGGGGAAGGGAAAGGAGATTGTGAGCCGCTCTGAGACTCTTCGGAGTGGAGGGCGGGATATAAATCCAATATCTTCATCTACCTCATAGGGTGTCTGTTGTGAGGGGGGGAAGGGAAAGGAGATTGTGAGCCGCTCTGAGACTCTTCGGAGTGGAGGGCGGGATATAAATCCAATATCTTCATCTACCTCACAGGTTGTCTGTTGTGGGGGAGGAAGGGAAAGGAGATTGTGAGCCGCTCTGAGACTCTTCGGAGTGGAGTGCGGGATATAAATCCAATATCTTCTTCACTTTTATGACCAACAGAGTCTTATTTAAGGGATAAGTTTTTGTGTGCACACGCACTTCTTCAGATACAATGAAATGGAAGTTATCAGTCCATACACAGAAGTAGAGGGTGAGCAGCAAATTAGCATGCAACATAATGAAAATACTTATATTCAAGGGCAAAACAGGAATAACAAGCTTAGTTCATATGATTACCATTTGTTTAGGCATAATTCTGGGGGAGAACATAGTGAAAGATGGAAATATGTCAAAACTGGAGATTTGAGAGGTTTGGTGCCCTTGTTACTGTGCTTATTACCTGACCCTGAGCACATTTCCATTGGAAATGGGCAATCTGAGGAACGCCAAATGCAGATGAAATGAGACCTTAGAAGGCTGTATTTATCAACTGAAATATTTCTGCTTCTAATTTCTTTAAGCTATGAATATTTCATATGATCCAGGTAAAATCCCAGCAGCGGCACGTGGCCCACGTTGCATGAACAAAACCAGTGTCTTAATTATGGGGATGCCGCTGTTAGAAACAAATGTGAGCAGAGGTTGCCATGGAAGCACCAGTGGAGACAATATCACCTCATTTGTAATGTGCTTCAAAAGTTCCAAGTACTCATTGCCACTTTTCGTAATAATTAGTACACTACACTCACAAAACGACCTCATCAGCCAGTGAGCAAAGTGAGGGGCAGAAAGGAAATGGAGCCAGAAGGGTGCAAAGCCTTGAGTCTAGAGCCACCAACACTGCATTGGGAAATTCTGGAGATCTGGGCGCAGAGCCTGCGGAGGGTGGAGTTTGGAGGGGAGGAACTTCAGTAGGCTATAATGCCAAACAGTCCACCCTCTAAACCATCCATTTTCTCCCAGAGGAGACTGATTTCTTTTCTTTTCTTTCTTTCTTTCTTTCTTTCTTTCTTTCTTTCTTTCTTTCTTTCTTTCTTTCTTTCTTTCTTTCTTTCTTTCTTTCTTTCTTTCTTTCTTTCTTCTCTTCTTTCTTTCTCTCTTTCTCTCTTTCTCTCTTTCTCTCTCTCTTTCTCTCTTTCTTTCTTTCTTTCTCTCTCTCTTTCTCTCTCTCTGTCTCTCTTTCTCTCTCTTTCTTTTTTTCTTTCTCTTTCTTTCTTTCTTTCTTTCTTTCTTTCTTTTTCTCTCTTTCTTTCGCTCTCTCTCTCTCTTTCTTTCTTTCTTTCTTTCTTTCTTTCCTTCTTTCCTTCTTTCCTTCTTTCTTTCCTTCCTTCCTTCCTTCCTTCCTTCCTTCCTTCCTTCCTTCCTTCCTTCCTTCCTTCCTTCCTTCCTTCCAATTTCTATCCCGCCCTCTCTGCAAACGGACTCAGGCAGCTAACAATAATTAAAACAACAATTTTAGTTACAGTATTAAAACAATAAAACTTAGCAATTAAAATTACATTTGTGTGCTACTTCAGGGTTTTAATATAGGTGGAATTCTAGCTTCCTTCAATCGGCAGTCCAATTAATAATGTCATGAGCATCACGCATCTGTGAACCAAGCCAACTCCAGCAGGAACTACACCACCTCAACCAGTCACTGCAGGCCAATGGATACTCCCTACAAGAAATTAGAAGAGCCCTCCATCCCAAGAGACCATCCACATCAAACCCCGAGCCACACACAAATGTAGGTACAGCCTTCCTACCCTACATAAAATCTGTCACCGGCCGCATTGGCAAAATTCTCAAACGCCACAATGTTGACACAGTCTTCAAACCCACACAACAGATCCTCCACTTGCTGCGCTCGGCCAAAGATATGAGAAATCCACTTTCAACCCCTGCAAAATACCCTGCTCCTGTGGTGCAGTCTACATTGGCACTACCCAACGCAGTATCAACACTCGCCTCATTGAACACAAGAGATACTGTCACTTGTTTCAGCCAGAAAAATCCGCTGTAGCTGAACATGCACTTCAAGAAGGAGACCACGTCATCCACTTTGAAAGAACTGAAGTCCTTTCTACAGCCTCACATTATCATACCCGCCTGAACAGAGAAGCTATTGAGATTTACAAACACCAGCACAACTTTAACAGAAAGGAAGAAGGCATTTCCATCCACCAATCTTGGTATCCAGCTCTGCAAAACACCCTATTGACTATAAATTGCAGAAAGTCACAGAACAACCAGCACATTCAACAGAACAATCAGCACAGTCAACAACCATCTGCCTTTTCTTCACACCCCTTCCAACCCTCCCAGCAATTAACACAGAACAATGGTCACATTCAACAGCCAGTTTCCTTATCACTACCCTTCCAGGAAGCCCCACCAAACAATGGGCACATCCACAAACCTATTGCCCTTTCACCACACCCTCTCCAGCCTAGAAATAGCAGCTCTCCAGCAGCCCTGGCCTCACTCAATGCACAGCAGCCAAGAAGGTCAGAGCGCCTGCTCCGACTGCAATGCCACTGAGGATGTTCTCTGTAGCCGAGAACGAAACGTCTGGAAGAAAAACTTTCTCCAGTAGAACACGGCACTTGAGCCCAAAAGATTCTACAAACCCTAATGATGTTACCAGCCATGAAAACCTGAAATCTTTGATAATGATGTCATGATTTATTCTTTTTCTGACAGTGGTCTGTATGATGTCCCCATATAGTAGTCCTGAGCAGTATTAAAGTGGCAGTCCTCTCCCATTTAGATATTATAGGCCTGTCAGAATAATTCATTTTTACAAGCCCTGTGGAATTGGGGAAGATCCCACAGGGTCCTTATGATCTCTGGAAGGGCATTCCTCTTCATTGGCACTGCCACCAAGAAGCCCCTGGTTCAGTCTGGCCTCCCTTGGTCTGGGGATGGATAACAGTGTAAGAATAATACCCCTATTTCCAGAACATCATAGTCACCCGTTTGGTTGCCAGGGTGCCTGGAGACTCAACTTACACACATCTGCCAGGAGAACGTGGGTTTTGTCTACCAAACTGGAAGGATCTTATGAGTACTAACAGCCTCAACGTTGCAGCAGCTCTCCGTGTCTCTCGAGGAGGGCTAGCCAGGAGAATAGATAGTTTCCAGTCGTTCCATGCGATCCCCATCTTGGCCATTGTAGCGGAAGAAGGTGCACCGCCAGGAACTGTCCAGGCAAGCGGCTTCCAGCCTCAACCACAGAATCCATCTTGGGAGGCTAACACCACCAGCAGCTATTTTCCTGCAGTGCCAGACTCCATCACAGCGAAGCGGGAGGCTCACATGCTCAACAGATGTCACCTATAAAGCCATCAAGCTTATCTTAGGCGTGGATCCTGTCAGACTGCCTAAGCCTTTGTCCAACGGAACTTAAGACAAAGATTAGTGCCAATGGAAGATCGAAGAGGAGGAAGAACATCTTCACCCAGAGCCAAGTTTCTTTGTATAGATCGGGTGTTACCTAGGTAGCAATTTGGCCATCTATTGTCACCTTTTTAGAAAGTTTGATAGACTTAAGTACCCCCCACCTTAATAATTTTTCCCATTCTTTCCCTTAATGGTTATCCTGGAGCCTTCCCCTTGGCCCATTGTTACCTGGAAGTCCAATCAGGTAACTAAGGCCAAGTCTGCTCATTAGCTAGCTATGAGCATCCAATCAGGGACTGCCAATTAACTGGCTATTGGCTACTGCATAAGTCCAGCCCTTATGGTCATTGCAGGGCCTCCCCTTTTTCTGAGGTCATGTACCAGCTGACCACTGTCATCCACCCCTGTACCTCCCATCCCCTAAGGGCTCAAGGTAGTCCTTATAACCTGTGACCCAGCTCCTCACAGGTGTGCATCTAGCAGTACCCCAGTTCCACTATCTAGATACATCCCTGATTCCTGATCAGTTGAGGGTCTCCTCCCCCTAGTCCTCATTCGTCACCATTGGAGTCTTCCTTGAAGACTACGATCGGTAATTATCACCCTGTTTGTCCATCCTTGTGTTGTCTCTGCATCTCTCTCTATTTTTCTTAGGACTGTATATATGTTTTATGATTTTATTGTCTTGTATGTGTGTTCTATATTTTTCTATAATATTTTTTTAATTGTTTACTTAATTAGTGTCCCTGGTGAATTTAAGCAATAATTTCTGGACGTGTATCCTGTATACATAGAGTCTAGATCCCTTTTTAAGCCAAAGGTGCCCACCTGTCAATTCCCCAACCTCTTTTGAGGGCATTTTGGCTTACAACAATTTTGCGTTCCCAAATGCAGTGCTCTCTGGGGAACATATGGGGAAAGGTGGTTGCTTAGATAGACAGGTCCTCGACCATATAGGGCTTTAACGGTCAATACTAGCACCTTGAAACAGACTTGGAACACAGTTTCTGAACTGTGAGATCAGTTATAACTCTAGGGAAGAGCTCCAGGCCCCACCTGGAAACTGGTCACCCTACCTGGGTCCTTGGAAGTCTGAGGTCTACCCCCTACATCTATGGCCCTTCCCCTTCTTGGCTACTAATCTGCGAGAAGGGAAACAGGCTGGCTGAGACTGAGAGGTAGCTAATGTCTCCTTGAGAAGAGAGGGTGGTTAGCCCAGCCTTGAAACAGGCTGTGGTACACCCTCTTTTAAAGAAGCCTATCCCAGACCCTGAAGAAGATGACTGAAGAAGATGACTGAACAGGTGGCAGCAGGACAACTCCAATCTTTCCTAGGTAAGGCAAACTGTTTAGATCCTTTCCAGTCTGGGGTTTAGGCCTGGTTATGGAACTAGGGTTGCCAATCTCCAGGTGGGGGCAGGGGATCCCCCAGTTTGGAGGGCCCCCCCCCCCCCCGCTTCAGGGTCATCAGAAAGCAGGGAGAGGGGAGGTAAATATCTGCTGGGAACTCTATTATTCCCTATGGAGATTTATTCCCATAGAAAATCATGGAGAATTGATCTGCGGGTAATTGGGGCTCTGGGGGGGAGATGTTTTTTCGGGTAGAGGCACCAAATTTTCAGTATAACATCTAGTACCTCTCCCCAAAATACCCCCCAAGTTTCAAAAAGATTGGACCAGGGAGTCCAATTCTATGAGCCCCAAAAGAAGGTGCCCCTATCCTTCATTATTTTCTATGGAAGGAAGGAATTGAAAAGGTGTGCTGTCCCTTTAATTTGGAGTTCAATTATGCTTGTCACAGCCTTGATCTTGGCTCCATCCCTACTGTCTCCTGGCTCCACCCCCAAAGTCTCCTGGCTCCACCCCCAAAGTCCCCAGATATTTCTTAAATTGAACTTGGCAACCCTATATGGAACTGAAACAGTCTTGATCACTTTGGTGGGTAACTTGCATTGGGAGATGGAGGGAGGGAGTGCAACTCAGTTGATTCTCCTGGACCTCTCCATGGTTTTTCAATATAATCCATTATGGTATCCTTCTGAACTGTTTTTCTGGACTGCAATTTGGGAGGCGCCATTCTACAGTGGTTCCAGTCCTACCTGAGGGTGGTTTTTAGAAGGTGATGCTGCGGGGGTCCTATAAGGTCCCATCATGTTCCAGTGCCCTTTAACATCCATGTGAATTCACTGGTTGAGGTCATCTGGCGTTCTGGGCTAGATTGTCACCAATATGCAGATAACAGCTCTATCTCATGCTTCCAGCTAGTCCCAGGGAGGCTGTAGAAACTCTGAAGCAGTGAGTACATGCAGCTGATAAACTGAAGTTTAGTCCTGACAAAATGGAAATGCTATTGGTGAGTGGAAGGCCTAACCTGGAATTTAAGATGTTATTCTGGAAAGGGGTTGCTGAAATTCCAAGAGATTTGGGCCTGGGGCCTGGGGAGGGTAGAATCTGTAGAGTTGAGAGTATTCTTCAAGGATGAGATGTGTTGTATATGTGATCTGAGATGTATATAATGTATGGTGTTCTTGCCTGGCTCACTGGAGCCTGCAAGACTGAGCTTGGGGACTCGCGAACAATGGGCAGCAGGATCCAAATCCCTGCTGCCCTGCTCCAATCACAGGCCCCCTGCTGGTTTGAATGGTCCAATAGCATGCAAGCGTGGGAACCTTGAGTGTGTATATAGTTGGCCCTTTTGGCCCAATAGCCCGCACACAGCCCTATACCGTGCTGTGATCACTAATACATCGCCTCCTCATCGCATTGAACCCACTAAGGGTTGCCAAGTCCAATTCAAGAAATATCTGGGGACTTTGGAGATGGAGTCAGGAGACTTTGGGGGTGGAGCCAGGAGACATTGGGGTGGAGCCAGGAGCAAGGTTGTGACAAGCATAACTGAACTCCAAAGTGAGTTCTGGCCATCACATTTAAAGGGACAGCAAGCCTTTGTAAACACCTTCCGTCCATAGGAAATAATGAAGGATAGGGGCACCTTCTTTTGGGGCTCATAGAACTGGACCCCCTGGTCCAATCATTTTGAAACTTGGGGGGTATTTTGGGGAGAGACACTAGATGCTATACTGAAAATTTGTTGCCTCCACATCTAATCCCCCCCCCGAACCCCAGATACCCACAGATCAATTTTCCATTATTTCCTATGGAAATAAGTCTCTATAGAGTTCACAGCAGACATTTCCCTCCCCTCCCCCCGCTTTCTGATGACCCTGAAGCGGGGGGGAGGGCCTCCATACCAGGGGATCCCCTACCTCCACCTGGGGATTGGCAACTCTAACTACATTATAAGATGCGACAGAGCTCACTCTCCAAAGCTTCAAGTTTCTCCAGAGGAACAGATCTCTCTACGCTCCCTCTTATAATTCTGGGAAACTCCAGGCCCTACCTGAAGATTGGCATCTCAATCCAGTGTTCCTTGTATATGGCTGTGCTCTTGCACTACCAAGTTCAACACATGAGTCAGCAACAGGAGTTGTTTTGTAGAAAAATAGGTGGTGGAGCTTATCCAGGGATTGTTATGCAGCTACACATATTATTCAATGGACAAGGAGGAGGAACTCTCAGAAGGAGGAGGTGGAACTCTCAGAAAGGTTCAGGAGCTGTGCTCCTGTGAGCTCCCACTGAATCTGAGGCCTGGTCAGCAATCACAGCAGCACCCACCCTATAAGGGTTGCCAAGTCCAATTCATGAAATATCTGGGGACTTTGGGGGCGCAGCAAGGAGACTTTGGGGGTGGAGCCAGGAGACACTGGGGTGGAGCCAAAAGCAAGGGTGTGACAAGCATAATTGAACTCCAAAGGGAGTTCTGGCCACCATATTTAAAGGGACTGCACACCTTTTCAATGCCTTCCTTCCATAGGAAATAATGAAGGTTAGGGACACCTTCTTTGGGTGCTCATAGAATTGGACCCCCTGGTCCAATCTTTTTGAAACTTAGGGAGTATTTTGGGGAGAGCCAGTGGATGCTATACTGAAAATCTGGTGCCTCTACCTCAAAAAACAGGGCCTCCAGAGCCCCAGATACCCGCAGATCAATTCTCCACTATTTTCTATGGGAATAAGCCTCCTTAGGGAATCATGAGTTCCCAGCAGACATTTCCCTCCCCTCCCCCCGCTTTCTGATTACCCTGAAGCAGGGGGAGGGTCTCCAAACCGGGGGATCCCCTGCCCCCACCTGGGGTTGGCAACCCTACACCCTATTCTCTTTACCACAGTCTGTATCTAAACTCTGCTCCAAAGCTGTTTCTCATTGGTGGTAGCCAAGTCAGGAACTGCATGTCCCCCCGCCCAGGTGTCTCAGAGCTACAGAATGCTTTCTGATGCCCCACCATCACCTTACACCCATGCCTGTTCCATCTGCCAGGCTGTTCCTTGCCAATCTTTCTCTGCTGACCTCTCATCTTGGGCAAGTGATCGGAGCTGATGTTTGGGAAGTCTCTGAGGAACACATAGGCAGCAACTGAAACGACCATTAATTCCAAACACAGCTTCCAGTTGGAAACAGGAATGTCACAGGAGTTCGGAGGGGCACACTGGAAGCCCCCTAGGGTTGCCAATCCCCAGGTGGGGGCAGGGGATCCCCCGGTTTGGAGGCCCTCCCCCCGCTTCAGGGTCGTCAGAAAGCGGGGGGAGGGGAGCTGAATGTCTGCTGGGAACTCTGTTATTCCCTATGGAGATTTATTCCCATAAAAAATAATGGAGAATTGATCTGCAGGTATCTGGGGCTCTGGGGGGGGCTGTTTTGGGGGGTAGAGGCACCAAATTTTCAGTACAGGATCTAGTGCCTCTCTCCAAAATACCCACCAAGTTTCAAAAAGATTGGACAAGGGAATCCAATTCTATGAGCCCCAAAAGAAGGTGCCCCTATCCATTATTTCCTATCGAAGGAAGGAATTGAAAAGGTGTGCCATCCCTTTAAATGTGATGGCCAGAACTCCCTTTGGAGTTCAATTATGCTTGTCACAGCCTTGATCTTGGCTCCACCCCTAATGTCTCCTGGCTCCACCCCCAAAGTCTCCTGGCTCCACCCCCAAAGTCCCCAGATATTTCTTGAATTTTACTTGGCAACCCTAAAGCCCCCACCTCCCTGCATAGGATTGCCAACCTCCAAATGGGACCTAGGTTTGGAATTACAGTCATCTCCAGGCTACACAGATCAGTTCCCCTGCAGAAAATGGATGGTTTAGGTGCTTTGTATGGCATTGAACCTCACTGAGGTCCCTGTCCTCCCCAGGCTGTAACCCCAAGAGTTTCCCAACCTATCCCCCACTCTCTATCAGTGGCTGGGGCGACCTGACAACCCTGTCCCTAAAGTTGGCTGCACTAGAGCTTTCCCCTCACATTGCTTGATGAAATTCAGGCAGCCTGGGGAGAGGGAGACAATCATCCTCGGGGAGCTGGATTCCTAACCACCAGCTGATAGTCTCCCCCCACCCCCCACCTCGCTGCCTAAGTGATTCTGGGGCTGCATCCTCAAGTTTTGCCCAAGCCCCCAAAATCACGAAGACTGCCCAGCCCTCACTTCCATTTCTTCCTCACAACAACCCTGTGAGATAAGTGAAGCTGAGGGTGAGTTACTGGCCCAAGGCCACCCGGTGAGAATCAAGGGAGAGTGTGTGTGTGGGGGGGGGGTGTTTGAAACCAGCTCTCTCCTGTGGCATTTTTCCTGACTGTTGTCAGTTGTTTTTAAGGCTTGAAGAGCTGACAGAGTGGTATTTAAATATTATATGAATTTTCTCATATGGGATTGGGTCAGACGCTGGCTAGGACCTGCCTACCTTAGGGACCATCTCTTCCCATATGTTCCCCAGAGCGTACTGCGATCTGGCTCCCAAAATCTGCTCGTAATCCCTGGGCCAAAGGAGGCCCAGTTGAAGTCAACCAGGGACAGGGCCTTCTCAATAACAGCCCCTTGCTGGTGGAACCAGTTACCGGAAGAGGTCAGGACCCTGCGGGATATTGGACAATTCCGCAGGGCCTGTAAGACAGTCCTCTTCCGGTTAGGGTTGCCAAGTCCCATTTTTAAAATATCTGGGGACTTCGGGGGTGGAGCCAGGAGACTTTGGGGGTGGAGCCAGGAGACACTGGGGTGGAGCTAGGGGGAGGGGGGAAACGGCGCCGGGGAGCGTCGCTGCGCTGCCGTGGCTGCTCCTCCGAGATGGGCTCAGGCTGGGCCCATCTCGATGGAGCAGCTGCCGGGGGGGGGGAGGCGTCACGGCGGCGTCGCGCGCTCCGCCTCTGCATTGGAATGGGGGGGGTGGAGGCGGGCCAGGAGCGTGGCGAGCTGCGAGTCCGGGTCCTAGAGGGCCCGGATTCGCGGCTCGCCATGCTCCTGGCCTGCCTCCACCCTCCCCTTCTCTGCTTTGGCTGCTCCTCCGAGATGGGCTCAGCCTGGGCCCATCTCGGAGGAGCAGCTGCGGGGAGGGAGGGGGCGGCAGCGTCGCCCACTCTGAGATGGGGTGCCTGCCGTTTCCCCCCTCCCCCCGCTTCTGTTTTTTGGGGGAGCGGGGGAAGAGGGTGGAAAACCTGGCATCCCCCGCCAGAGCGGGAGGGTTGGGAAGGCTACTTCCGGTTGGCCTATAACTGACCGGCACCAAACCACCAAACTACCAAAATACTGAAGGAAGTGTATAGATTGGACATTGTTGGACTGATGTACTCATTTTTTAATGTTTTTTAATTTCTTAATTATGTAAATTGCTATTATATTTACAATTTGAATTCTATTGTTAGAATCTCTGTATTGTAAGCCGTCCTGAGCCCGCTTCGGTGGGGTAGGGCGGGATATAAGTCAAATCAAATAAAAATGAATGAATGAATGAATGAATGAATGAATGAATGAATGAATGAATGGTTCGAGGTCCAATCCAAACCAGATCTAGGGGAAGAGGCATTGCACACCAAGTACTGGCCAGTGCCAAGCGTCACTGAGGGCCCTCGTGTTTGAATCCAGCGTTGCAGGCGAGACCCTTTCTTGTCGTTCATTATCATTCTCTCCCCATCTTCCTCCTGCTACTAAATTATCATCCCCAAGAATAACACTGAGGGTTATTAACAGCAACCGTCATCTGCTTTGCTGCTGCAGCTGGTGCTAACCTCAGCCTCTCTCGCGCTTCGCTCTCCCGCTGCCTCGAATCCACAGCTCCAGAGCGATCGACGTGGGGTGATAATTTGAAGAGAGATGCAACAGTTTGACATTGGGGGAGAACCCCAGGGAGAGATTTTTCCTTCTAAATAATCTTCATTTTTATAATTTTTTTTGTTCTTTTCACAAATAAGTAACTTTTAAAAACTTAAACAAGAGCCTTCCCTTTGAAAGAAAAAAAAACAACACCTTTATAAAGTGTATCAAAATAGGAACTTATTTCAGTTATACTGATTTATTGATCTGGAAATCTAAAAGCTAATCGAAGTTATTCAATGACTCGATCTGCTGTTACTCTGCTTTATCCCTTTTCCTTATCCTATGCCACATACGCTTCTTATTGAAAATAAAGATAACACACCAAACACAAACAACAGGAATTTAAAACCATTTGTATAAGAAACAAGTTCTGCAGCAATGCTGATTCCATATTATACTACAAATTACATGTGAATGATAAATTAATCCAAAAATGTGCTTCTTGCTTGAAAAGATAGCAGAAAATATGAGACTATCATAACATTTCTGATAATCTGTTCAGGTTTCAGTGTAACAAGCCTACATAGTTTATATAGAAATCCTCCCACTATATCTTCACTACGATCCTGTGTGACAGGCAGGCTAGGTAGAGGAAGTCATTATGGTATGGTATTGTTTAGTTTGTTCTAGCCCATCCTTCCTCCAAGGAACTCAGGGCAACATATGCGCTTCTCTTTATCCTAACAACAACCCTGTTAGGTAGAGAGTGACTGACCCAAGGCCACCCAGTCAGTTCCATAGCAAGCAGGGATTTGAACCTGCATCTCTCTGGGTGAAGTCCAACCACTGCACTACATTGGCTCTGACAATGAGATCCAGCATGATATAAGAACATATGAGAAGCCATGTTGGATCAGGCCAATGGCCCATCCAGTCCAACACTCTGTGACACACAGTGGCCAATATATGTGTGTGTGTACATACATATATATACACACACACATATACATACATACATACACACACACACATATATATACTGTGGCTAATAGCCACTGATGGACCTCTGCTCCATATTTTTATCCAATCTCCTCTTAAAGCTGGCTATGCTTGTAGCTGCCACCACCGCCTGTGTCAGTGAATTCCACATGTTAATCACCCTTTGGGGGAAGAAGTATTTCCTTTTATCTGTTTTAACCTGACTGCTCAGCAATTTCATTGAATGCCCACTAGTTCTTGTATTGTGAGAAAGGGAGAAAAGTACTTCTTTCTCTACTTTCTCCATCCCATGCATTATCTTGTAAACCTCTATCATGTCACCCGACAGTCGACGTTTCTCCAAGCTAAAGAGCCCCAAGTGTTTTAACCTTTCTTCATAGGGAAAGTGTTCCAAACCTTTAATCATTCTAGTTGCCCTTTTCTGGACTTTCTCCAATGCTATAATATCCTTTTTGAGGTGCGGCGACCAGAACTGCACACAGTACTCCAAATGAGACCGCACCATCGATTTATACAGGGGCATTATGATACTGGCTGATTTGTTTTCAGTTCCCTTCCTAATAATACCCAGCATGGCGTTGGCCTTTTTTTATTGCAAACGCACACTGCCTTGACATTTTCAGTGAGTTCTCTACCACGACCCCAAGATCTCTCTCTTGGTCAGTCTCTGCCAGTTCAGAGGCAGTTAACTGTGGGGCACAACCCCACAACTGGTTGCCTCCCCTCCCCGTGCTGCCTGGGTGATCTCGGGCCCCATCCAGTTCTTCCTAAGAACCATGAAGCCCACCCCTGGTTTCCCTACAGTCCCCTGCCCTTTTTACACCATGCTAAAAGAAATTTTCAGTGCCGATGTCTGCAGAGAAAGTTCCCATTTAAAGACACAATAGCAGGGAAAGACACACCCTCCCCTTTGAATTGACAGTCTCCGTATGTAGTAGGGTTGCCAACAGGCTGTGGGGGGGGGGAGTGGAAAAATGCCGTCCCTTTAACAGAGGCTTAAAGTGTGGAAATGGGCTGTGGAAGCCTTTAATGGCATGGAGGTCAATAACATCCCATTAAGCCTCTATTAAAGGGACAGGATGCTTTTTATCCTGGCAGTCAGCCATCCTAGGCGGCAGAGAGAGACCACTGACCACTCATCCACCCCCTCATTGCCATAACCACCATGTCTGCAGGCAGCACAACTTCCTTGGGCACACACGACACATCAAAGACACCAATCCAGCAAGCAGCAACTATTGTGCTGCAAATGGGAAACGTTAATTCCAAGGCTCTAGCATGATAATGTACCAGACACTTTTCTTCCTTTTCTGAGATGCAGTCACAGCTCTGGGGTGGGGTGGGGTGGAGGGAGAAGCCGCTTGGGATAAATCAATGTACTGTTCTCCTCACCTATTCTCAACAGATATACAATCACATAATGCTTCCACTTGAATATCAGTAATGATTCTCCAAACGATAGGGTGATGATGTTATGGGGGAGGCGGAAATCACCTGTCAGCTTGCTGTATTGCCAACCATTGTCAATGGACTTTGCCAGGTGCACTGGGTAAAAACAACACAATGCGGTTGTGACAAAACAACACCTTTTCATTAGGTATTTTTGTCCGTAGACATCATGCATTTAAATCATCCTCTGCATTCCTTTCTGTTTTCCTTTCATTCAACGAACTAACATGCATGCGCAAAACCTGAACTACAAGGATTTCAATGGGAAGGTGCTTGCTGGACACTATTGTGCAGCTGTGAAAGGGCAATTGTGTAAATTGAAAAAAAAAAAAACTTTGACACCACCCCCCACATGTCACAAGTGAAGCTCCACCCTGATTTAGATAAGTGTGGGGTCTTTTAAATTCTCTCTCTCTCTCTCTCTCGGCTTGACTTCGCGAACGAAGATTTAAAAAGGGTGCAGTAGTCCACGTCTGCTGCAGGCTCGCTGGTGGCTGACAAGACCAATGCGGGACAGGCAGGTCCGGCCACAGTGGCTGCAGGGAAAAGTCTGATTTAGGGTTGGTGCTGTAGCAGTGCGATTCTTCCTCAATCTCCTTTTGTCCTCAAGACCAGCTATGCGTGCGTTCTCAAAAGAAGAGACAGCCTGGTGGATGGTGTGCCTCCATGTTTTGCGATCTGAGGCTAGGTCAGACCACTGGTGATGGTTGATGTGACAGGTGCCAAGGGATTTCTTCAAGGAGTCCTTGTACCTCTTCTTTGGTGCCCCTCTATTTCGATGGCCGGTGTAGAGTTCGCCATACAGGGCAATCTTGGGAAGGCGGTGGTTTTCCATCCTAGAAATATGCCCTGCCCAGCGCAGCTGCACCTTCAACAGCAGTGCCTCGATGCTGGTAACCTCCGCCCGCTTGAGGACTTCAGTGTTGGTCACAAAGTCACTCCAGTGGATGTTGAGGATGGTGCGAAGGCACGCTGATGAAAGCACTCAAGGAGTCGCAGGTGATGACGGTATAAAACCCAAGATTCGGAGCCGTAGATGAGGGTTGTCATCACAACCGCTTTGTAAACATTGATCTTTGTGCCTTTTTTCAGATGCTTGTTGCTCCACACTCTTTTGTGCAGTCGGCTAAATGCACGGTTTGCCTTTGCCAGCCGGTTGTCAATCTCCTTGTCGATCTTGGCATCTGAGGAGATGATGCACCCCAGGTAGCTGAACTGCTGGACTGTCTTCAGAACTGATTCACCCACAGTGATGCAGGGAGGGTGATAATCTTCCTGGGGTGCAGGCTGGTGGAGAACTTCTGTCTTCTTCAGACTAACTTCTAGGCCGAATAGCTTGGCAGCCTCTGCAAAGCAGGATGTCATATGCTGCAGAGCTGATACCGAGTGGGAGACGAGTGCAGCATCATCAGCAAACAGTAGCTCTCGGATGAGTTTTTCCATTGTCTTGGAGGGGGCCTTTAGTCACCTCAGGTTGAACAGGCTGCCATCGGTGCGATAGCAGATGTAGACACCATCGTCATCATCTAGATCTACTGCGGCTCTTTGAAGCATCATGCTAAAGAAGATCATAAAGAGAGTTGGCGCGAGAACGCAGCCTTGTTTTACACCTGTGCCTATTGGGAAGGGCTCCGAGAGGTCATTGCAGTGTCTGACTTGGCCTCGCTGGTCTTCGTGTAGCTGGATGATCATGCTGAGGAACCTTGGGGGACATCCTAAACGTTCCAAGATTTGCCACAGGCCTTTCCTGCTAACGGTATCGAAAGCTTTGGTAAGGTCGACAAAAGTCACATACAGACCCTTGTTCTGTTCCCTGCATTTCTCTTGGAGCTGCCTGAGAACAAATACCATGTCGGTGGTGCTCCTGTTAGCTCTGAAGCCGCACTGGCTCTCTGGGAGGAGTTCTTCTGCAATGGTGGGCACCAATCTGTTCAGGAGTATTCTGGCAAGGATTTTGCCTGCGATGGAGAGCAGGGTTATCCCCCGGTAGTTGGAGCAGTCTGACCTTTCCCCTTTGTTCTTGTATAGGGTGATGATGATGGCATCGCGAAAGTCCTGTGGTAATTTGCCTTGTTCCCAGCAGGTGACAAGTACTTTGTGAAGTGAGCTATGTAGTACTGTGCCCCCATGCTTCCAGATCTCTGGTGGAATTCCATCAACTCCTGCTGCCTTGCCACTTTTCAGTTGCTTGATGGCTTTAACAGTCTCTTCTAGGGTGGGGATCTCATCCAACTCTGTTTTCACTGGTTGAAGTGGGGTGAGGTGGATTGCTGAATCTTGAACTACGCGGTTGGCACTGAAGAGAACCTGAAAATACTCCGACCACCGGTTCAGTATGGATGCCTTGTCTGTGAGGAGCACTTGGTCGTCTGCACTACGTAAGGGACTCTGAGCCTGATATGATGGACCATATACTGCCTTCAGGGCTTCGTAGAACCCTCTTAAATCACCAGTGTCTGCACACAGCTGGGTTCTCTCAGCAAGCTTGGTCCACCACTCGTTCTGAATGTCTCGAAGCTTGCGCTGGAGGTTGCTACATACAGCACGAAAGGTTGCTTTTTTCCCAGGACAGGAGGGCTGAGCAAGATGTGCTTGGTAGGCAGATCTCTTTTTCGCCAGTAAATCTTGGATCTCTTGATTGTTCTCATCAAACCAGTCCTTGTTCTTCCTTGTGGAGAACCCGAGGACTTCTTCAGAGATCTGCAGGACGGTGGTTTTTAGGTGTTCCCAGAGTGCTTCTGTGGGGCAACTGGGGTCCTCAATTCTTGACTGGAGTTTTGCCTGGAAGGCAGCTTTAACTTCGGCTGACTGGAGACTGCCAACCTGAAACTTCCTCCGAGGGATACCTCCTCTCCTGGGTGTGGGTTTAAAGTGAAGACGGAGATTGCAGCGTACAAGACAATGATCCGTATGACATTCTGCACTGGGCATTACTCGGGTGTGTAAGACATCTCGAAGGTCTCTCTGGCGCACCAGAATGTAGTCGATAAGGTGCCAGTGCTTGGACCGTGGGTGCATCCAGGTTGTCTTCAGACTGTTCTTCTGCTGGAAGATAGTGTTGGTGATGGTGAGCTGGTGCTCCATGCAGAATTCTAGCAGGAGGCGCCCGTTGTCATTGCAGTTGCCAATGCCGTGTTTGCCAAGTACTCCTTTCCAGGCTTCCGAGTCTTTACCTACTCTGGCATTGAAGTCGCCAAGGATGATCACCTTGTCCTCTGTAGGGGTCTTCTGTACGAGGTTGTGTAGATTAGCATAGAACTTGTTCTTTTCTGCAGGATCTGCTTGAAGAGTTGGGGCATACACGCTGAAGAGTGTTAAATGCTGCTTGTTTTGAAGTGGGAGGCGCATGGACATGATGCGATCTGAGTGACCTGTTGGCAGGTTTTCGAGTTTGGAGGCAATGGAGTTCCTGACCATGAAGCCAACGCCAGAAAGGCGGCTCTCAGCCTTTGACTTACCTGACCAGTAGAGGGTATAGCCAGCACCGTGTTCTTGAAGACTACCTTCCTCAGGAAAACGAACCTCACTGAGAGCTGCTATGTCGATATTCAACCTGAGAAGTTCGTGGGCAACTAGAGCAGAGCATTGTTCAGGGCGACCACTGTCTACTGTGTCAAGCATGGTTCTGATGTTCCAACACACAAGCTTTAGTCTTTGCACACTTTGTGAGGCAGGTGCATGCCTTTTCTTTGTTGTTATTTTTTGACCGCAAGTAAGGATGCCCGTTGACCGCGGCTAGCCAACTGGGGGGAGGAGACGAGCTTTGTTTAGGCCACCTTTTCTAGGCCCCTCTCGGTGTGGAGCAAGCAGTGCTGCAGAATAAATACACTGGAGGCAAAATTAGGCTTCCCAAATCCCCTGCCTAGCCGGGGGAGCCCCGATTTGGAGCCTTTTCCCCCCACTCGCCAAAAATCCGGAAAGCGGGGGAGAATGGCGGCCCTTCCCACCCAGCCCCGATCCCAGCAGCTTCTCCTTGCCCTTCCCTTCCCACCCAACCCCGATCGCAGCAGCCTTTCTTCAGTTTTACCAGGCTGCTTCCCACCCCCAATCAGCTGGCTGGTGGGGGGGGAGAGGGAGCCCCGCCCGCAAAGGACCATGTGCCTTTGCACCTCTGGAGGCTTGACTTGAAAGGCTTCAATTTAGGATGGTGTGTCTGTGTTTCTGTGAAGAAGCTGGCAGCAAATGGTGAGTAGAGAGGCCAATCCGCTGCTTCAGACTCACCAGAAAGGGGGGGGGGAGAGGGAAACATCTTCATTATTCCCTATGTGATCGATTCTCAAAGGGTATAACGGAGAATTGTTCTGGAGGTTTCGGGGGCTCTGGGGGAGCTGTTTTTTGAGGTAGAGGCACCAAATTTTCAATATAGTATCTAGTGCCTCTCCCCCAAAGTACCCCCCAAGTTTCAAAATGATTGGACCAGGGGGTCCAATTCTATGAGCCCCAAAAGAAGGTGCTCCTATCCTTCATTATTTCCTATGGAAGGAAGACATTTTAAAAGGTGTGCAGTCCCTTTAAATGTGATGGCCAGAACTCTCTTGGAGTTCAGTTATGCTTATCACACACTTGTTCCTGGCTCTGCCCCCAATATCTCCTGGCTCCACCCTCAAAGTCCCCAGATATTTCTTGAATTGGACTTAGCAACCCTAGGAAAAATAACGGTGTGTAAGGCAAGCACAGAATCTGAAGATCAAAGGCTTACTGCTCTGAAAATGGGCATGTGCAATGGGCCTCAGTCTAGCCACTGACTATCAAGACGACTTCCTAGGAGCCCAACCAGGGCGAGATTAACAATTAGGCCAAGTAGGCACTGGCTTGTGGTCCCCCATGCCTTCAGGCCACCTCCTCACATTTCCTCCGTGCTTGCACCCCTCCCAGCATGCATGCGCAGCCAGCAACTGAGCTGCTCTTTGCCTGACTTGCCCGGTGTGGCTGTCGCTGGCGTGATTGCCAAGTTTGCCTCTCCTCTCCCCCACAGCTTTGTCAAAGGGGCTTTTGAGAAGGTGCCTGCAGGCCTCAGCAAGGGCTGCAGGCAGTGGGGTGAGTGCTCGGACTCTGAGGTAATCTGTGAGGGGGCCCCCAAGATTGTGACTGCCTAGGGGCCTCCACAGGGTTACTTACTTACTTACTTTATTCGATTTATATCCCGCCCTACCCCACCGAGGTGGGCTCAGGGCGGCTTACAACAATAAAAGCTAACAGAGGTCGATTTAAATACGATTAAAATTATACAATAAAATGCATAAAAACCTAAAAATACATAAAACTCACATCGATATACACTATGCTACTATTCCTTAAATCAGTCCTTCAAATTTCCAATATTCAGTAATCTGATGTTTAAGATTTAATATTCAGGCATTCTGCTCACAGTTAATTATATGCCAACCGGAAGAGGGTTGTTTTACAGGCCCTGCGGAACTGTTCAAGGTTCCGCAGGGCCCTCACCTCCTCCGGGAGCTGATTCCACCAACAGGGAGCTGCAATCGAGAAGGCCCTGTCCCTGGTCGCTTTCAGACGGGCTTCCTTTGGCCCAGGGATTATAAGGAGGTTCTGAGACCCCGACCTCAGCACTCTCTGGGGGACATGTGGGGAGAGACGGTCCCTAAGGTAGGCAGGTCCCAGACCATAAAGGGCTTTAAAGGTCATAACCAGCACCTTGTACCGAACTCGGTATGTTATCGGCAGCCAGTGCAGTCCCCGAAGCCCCGGCTGGATGTGCTCCCGTCTAGAGAGCCCTAACAACAGCCGGGCAGCGGCATTCTGCACTAGCTGCAACTTCCGGGTTCGGCACAAGGGCAGCCCCATGTAGAGGGCATTGCAGTAATCCAGCCTCGAGGTGACCGTTGCATGGATCACTGTTGCCAGGTCGTCGCCCTCCAGGAAAGGGGCCAACTGCCTTGCCCGCCTAAGATGAAAAAATGCGGACTTGGCAGTGGCTGCTATCTGGGCCTCCATAGTTAGGGTAGGCTCCAGTAGCACCCCCAGGCTCCTAACCCTGTGCGCCGCTGACAGAGGCACACCGTCGAGGGCCGGTAAGGGAATCTCCCTCCCTGGACCACGGCGACCCAGGCAAAGGACCTCTGTCTTCGTCAGATTTAGCTTCAGCCCGTTCAGCCTGAGCCATCTAGACACGGCCTGCAATGCCAGGTCCAGGTTTTCTGGGACACAGGCAGGCCGGCCGTCCATAAGTAGATAGAGCTGGGTGTCATCAGCGTACTGGTGGCAGCCCAGCCAATATCTCCGGGCAATCTGGGTAAGAGGGCGCATATAGATGTCAGTGTCGGGTTTAATCCGACACTGAGCCCAGCCCCCAAGAAGCAGCTGGGCACTTGTACTGCTTCTGTTCATCTCACGGGGACTCGTGTGTTCCCGAGTTGCACCCAGTTTGAGGGGTTTTTTTGCCTCAGGCACTAAAAAGTCTCAACCCAGCTCTGTACTTCCCTGCTCCTTTTGCTGGTAACAAAAAGCCACAAGTGTTTGCGGATCGGCTGGGGAGATGGGAGGCTTGTCACACAGCTGAGTGTTTGCAAATAAAAAGGGATAACTGACGTCTGCTGACACCAGAGGCACTTCTGAGGCTCTATGAACTGCTGTGCTGAGAAGATGAGAGAAGGAAGTTAGCTGCGTGTTGTCGAAGAATCGGCTGCCGAGACTGTCTCCCTTTTCGGAGATCTCTTTTGTGCTGCCAGCCCTCACCTCCCGCGCTATCCCTGCTCCTTGAAGTTATTCTGGCACCTCAGATGTCTTGAGACATCTCAGTTCTCTGTGGGCCTTTGCCTTCTGTTGGTATCTAGACCATCTCCCTTGCGATGCAATTTTAAAAAATAAAAATAAAAAAATCCTAGGACGATCAAGGAACATTCCAGGGATCAGGTGCACTCACTTGGAGCATTCCCTTGCACATTGTGCACCATTTAAGGGGCAAAGTGCAGAACATTGCTACTCTCCAAGCGCAGTGTTTTGTTTGGCTCTAAAAAGCGTTCATGGAGGACTGATATCATGGCGACAGTGCCGCAGGCTTGCAGGGGTGAGGAAAAGCTAACTCTTCTTTTTTCGTACTGTTCTTCTGATCAAAACTGCCCCTTCCCAGGCTGCTTTTAGCCCTGCTAATTTAGGGCCGGCCCTGGTGAGCAGGCAAGGCAAGGTGTACTTGCATCCCTGGACATCCCACTCCATCCCACCACCACCACCACCCCCTGCCAGTTTTGCTCCCAAGGAAGCAAAGGATGCCCTCAATGCCCCCCCCCCCCTTGAGGCAAGGCTTGGCTCAGTGCTTCCCTTTCCAGCTGGTTAACCTGCTCTCTCTCTCACTCATTCAGACACAGGCCTCACTGCTGCCAGCTTTTCTTCGCTGGGGACTTGCAGGGCCCTGACCTGCTGCTTCTCTTGGGCAAAGCTGTGCCAGAGGGACGGTGGAGGGACGGTGGCTCAGTGGCAGAGCATCTGCTTGGGAAGCAGAAGGTCCCAGGTTCAATCCCTGGCATCTCCACTAAAAAAGGGTCCAGGCAAATAGGTGTGATAAACCTCAGCTTGAGACCCTGGAGAGCCGCTGCCAGTCTGAGAAGACAATACTGACTTTGATGGACTGAGGGTCTGATTCAGTAGAAGGCAGCTTCATATGTTCATATGTTCACTGGCCTGACTGAGTGCATCTGAGAAAAATAGGCTGAAATTAGGGGCCAGCCAGTGTGCGTTTTTTAAATTTTAATTTTTTTAAAAAAATTGTGACTTTTCTTGGGGGGGGGCGGCACCATTTCCTCCAGTGCCTTCCGTTGGAAATTTCCTGGCTACAGACCTGCATACTCAACCACCCATCTTTGAGTTTGTTACCTGAGACCAGGGGTCTCCAAAGTACACGGCCATATACATATACTGGGGCAGCACAGGCAGTGCCCCTTATTGATTTCAGGGCACTCCTTATCAATTTGGAGGTGCTCTACCTCAACCTCCCCTGGAACTGCTTGTGGTAGCTACAGACTGCCAATGAGAGAGAGAGAGAGAGAGAGAGAGAGAGAGAGAGAGAGAGAGAGCCTCCCTTCCATCCCCCAGAAAGGGCTGCAAGGAGCTCACCAGGCCCTGCTGCACCAGGCCTCATTTGGGATAGGAGCTCACAGAAGCGGAGCTCTGGAACCTCTAAATTTTATTGTGCTCTTTCTCCCCCCACCTCCCACCCCAAAAAATACCTGCTTCTGGGCTCCGTTTTTCAACCACTCTGTGAGAATTTTGCTGAACTCTAAGATTTGACAAGCTTCCTAATATTTCCCCCCACAAAAAAATGGGGAAATAACCAAAACCTATAAAGTAGACATGGAAATCTTCATCATACCACTGTGGCCTTATAGCAAAAAGTCATTTAAAGCATGATGGGAGTAAAGTTTTATCATGACAATTATAATTCAAGAAGCATTTTAAGGTAGATGCTGTGTTGATATGATGAGTACACCTTCCGGTGAGGTCAAGGGGGTGTGGCATATGCAAATGAGTTGTGCTAATGAGCTCTGGCACCTCTTTTTCTACAGAATGACCCCTGGCTGTGCCCCAGAAGGCAGGAGGTTGTGCCTCTTGTCTTGAGGGCTTCCCTGTCGTCCAGCAGCCTTGGAGAGTCCCCACGCAGGGGACGCCAGTGGGGAATTCCCCGGCAGGAAGCAGCTGAGGCCATCTTGTGCTCTTTGCAGGGGGACTCTCTGGAGCTGCCTGAGGATTGGGAAAGCTCTCAATATAGGCTTCCCAACCCTCCCGCTATGGCGGGAGTCCCCTGGGTTTGCAGCCTCATCTCCCGGTCTTCAAGAAGTGGGAAGCGGGGGGGGGGTGGGGGGTGGAGGAGGCGGAGAACATACCTGTAGGCTTCATTATAGAGCTCCTGAGCCGTTTGTAAAATGCCTGCCCCTTTAAGGCTGGGCAGGGAGCAGGAAGGGCTTGGGAGAACAGCCCCGCCCTTTCTTTTGCTTTCGCTTTCACAGCAAGGTTTCTCCGGAAGAAGATCTGGTAAGTGTGTGTGTGTGTGTGTGTGAGAGAGAGAGAGAGGGAGGGGGCAGGGGATTCCCTGGTTTGGAGGCCCTCCCCCCTTTTACAAAGCGTGGGGGGGGAGGGAAATGTCTACTGGGCATTCTATTATTCCCTATGGAGAACGATTTCCATAGGGAATAATAGGGAATTCATCCGTTGGTATTGGGGGCTCTGGGGGGGGCTATTTTTTGAGGTAGAGGCACCAAATTTTTAGTATAACATCTAGTGCCTCTCCCCAAAATACCCCCCAAGATTCAAAATGATTGGACCAGAGGGTCCAATTCTATGAGCCCCAAAAGATGGTGCCCCTATCCTTCATTATTTCCTATGGAAGAAAGGCATTTTAAAAGGTGTGCTGTCCCTTTAAATGTGATGGCCAGAACTCCCTTGGAGTTCAATTATGCTTGTCACATCCTTGTTCTTGGCTCCACCCCCAAAGTCTCCTGGCTCCACCCCCAAAGTCCCCAGATTTTTCTTTAATTGGACTTGGCAACCCTATTTCAATATGAGAGGCTCTCTCTCGGCCACCTTCAGTTGCGAGACCCACTTCTGGTAGGGAGCCTGGAAGGCAGAACCAGCCACCCATCCCGCCCCAGAAGCCACAGAACTATCTTCCCTCGTGAGCAGCTGCAGAAGATCCGGCTCCTGACTGGCGGCCTCAGAAATGGGCATCCAGTGAATGTTGCCGGGGAGGCGAGCTCTTGGGGAACAGTCAGTGAGCATCCCTCCTTCTCCCTCCGATTGGGTTGCCAATCCCCAGGTGTGTAATTAAACACATAGAACCAAAGCTGTGCAAATAAGATTTAAGTATTCATCACACCATTTATTTTTTTTTTCTTTCAGGCACTTCTGTCCTTGTAAGTTTTTTCAGAATCCGTCACAGAATCCTGACTAGTTGCTGAGACCTATATGAATACTGGAAGGCACACGCCAAACCCTTGTCGCTTTCGCTACTTAAACTCCTTGACTCTTGCAAGAGCTCACGTCTTTTCTTCTGTTTAACTTTGACAATTGCTAGTCAGGATCACGAGGAAGCACCGGCATATGATAGAAGATTTGCCAGGCTGTTCCACTTCCCCTGTCATTGGGTGGGAAAAGTGTAGAACATTAAGGGACATTTTGGTTCATACGGACTTGGGAATTGAGGTTCCTTTAAGGCACAGTTTACCAGTAGAACATTACAAATGTAAAAATTGTTCTATTTGCTCAAGCACTTCGGAGCTGAAAGAAATCACCATTAATGGATTCACATGGAAATTGAATCATTTCAGTACATGCAGTACTTCAGGAATTATTTACATTTCGCGTTGTCCATGTTTATTATTTTATGTGGGGTCTAATACACATAAGGCACATTTCCTTGAACATTTCCTTGAACACCGGTCCCGGATTCGCCAGGGCATTCTTGAAGCTTCTACAGTGCAACATTGTATAAAGATGAATCATACATTTGATGAGCTCAAACGTACAGCGATATATGCTCTTAACGGACACCAATACAATGTCGAGAACACCGCAAGGATTTTGCTGCAAAAAGAGGCGTTCTTCATTCATAAGTTCCGTACCATGCCTCCTACGGGACTAAATGCGTCTTTAGATTTATCTGTTTTTGTTTGAAGTTGTTAAAAATTGGTGAAAGATGTTGTATATTCTGTAAAATAACAGCAGGGTGGGGTAATTGACGACACCTGTGTTAAAGTATATAATAATAATAAGGGGGAAGTCTGTGGTAGAGAACTGTGTTGTGCAGGTTGTGAATGGAGCGTAAAAGCCAATGAGAGCAGTTGCCTAAGCACGGGGTGAGACTTTGTAAATGTGACGTTTGTAAATGTGACGTTTGTTTTTTGGAATGATGTGTTGGTATAATTATTAATTTGTGATATTGTTATTTCCTAGCATCGATATGCAGCCTGATGAAGTTTAAATGAAACACGGGAATAGCCCAGAATCGTGTTGCTGCAGCTGGCGGATAAGCGGCCTTCTGCCTGAGAGGAAAGGAATTCGAATGCAGGGTACGTCCTGCAAGTAAAAGTCACATTGTCAGCAGGCGTGGGTATCTCACAACGAAATTTGGCGTGCAAGAATGGATTTTTTAAATTTTGTATTATGCAATAAGTTGGGGAGGGATGGTGGCTCAGTGGTAGAGCATCTGCCTGCTAAGCAGAAGGTCCCAGGTTCAATCCCTGGCATCTCCAAAAAAGGCAAATAGGTGTGAAAAACCTCAGCCTGAGACCCTGGAGAGCCGCTGCCAGTCTGAGTAGACAAGACTGACTTTGATGGACCGAGGGTCCAATTCAGTATAAGGCAGCTTCATATGTCCATATGAAATGGACTGTGACGGATTCTGAAAAAAACTTATAAGGACAGAAGTGTCTGAAAGAAAAAAAAAAGGTTATATAAATAAATGGTGTGATGAATACTTAAATCTTATTTGCACAGCTTTGGTTCTATGTGTTTAATTATCTGCAAGCTGTGGTTTCCTGTCATGTTTGCTCAATCCCCAGGTGGGGGCAGGGGATCCCCCGGTTTGGAGGCCCTCCCCCCCCGCTTTAGGGACATCAGAAAGTGGGGGAGGAAAATGTCTGCTGGATGCTCCATTGTTCCCTATAGACACCAATTCCCATAGGTATAATGCAGAATTGATCAGTGGGTACCTGGGACTTTGAGGGGAGCTATTTTTGGAGGTAGAGGCACCAAATTTGCAGCATAGCATCTGATGTCTCTCCTCAAAATACTGTCTACGTTTCAAAAAGCTTGGACCAAGGAAGGGCCTTTTTTCTTTAGCAGGAGCGCACAAGAACGCAGTTCCAGCTGGCTTAGCATCAGGGGGTGTGGCCTAATATGAAAATGAGTTTCTGCTGGGCCTTTTCGACAGAAAAGCCTTTTGTGAACCAATAATAATATGGGACAATTCATGTAAAGAAAGTATTGTAGAAGTAAGCTTGTTCTTTTTGAAAGTATTTTTATGCAGAACAAGGTCAAAATGTATTACGCTTTCTACTCCCTCTATTCCCTACCCTCAATCTTTTCCAAATTGATAAAACTTTTGAAAACTGAAGGTAAGCTATAGCAGCTATTGTGTGGCTGATTCCATTGGGGCGGAGAGCCTCCTGCTGGGGACAGGGGATCCCCCACCCCTGGACTCTGCCCCCCACCTCCGATCAGCTGGCCAGCAGGGGGACTAACCAGCAGGGGACACAAGCCTAGGTTGTTGTCACCAGTGACACGGAGATGCCACTTCCAGTTTGGTGTAGTGGTTAAGTGTGCGGACTCTTATCTTGGAGAACTGGGTTTGATTCCCCACTCCTCCACTTGCACGTGCTGGCATGGCCTTGGGTCAGTCATAGCTCTGGCAGAGGTTGTCCTTGAAAGGGCAGCTGCTGTGAGAGCCCTCTCCAGCTCCACCCACCTCATAGGGTGTCTGTTGTGGGGGAGGAAGGTAAAGGAGATTGTGAGCCGCTCTGAGACTCTTTGGAGTGGAGGGCAGGATATACCGTAAATCCAATATCTTCATCTACCTCACAGGGTGTCTGTTGTGGGGGAGGAAGGGAAAGGAGATTGTGAGCCACTCTGAGACTCTTCGGAGTGGAGGGCGGGATCTAAATCCAATATCTTCATCTTCTTCTTCATGTACTGGAAGTGCCATCGTTGTGTCACTGATGTTTCAGTGATACTGTGATATTTGGGCAAAAGTTCTATGGCGGAAACGATTTTCACCACAGAGGTTTTTGCTCAGATATCAGCATCACTGCAACACTGGCAATATGATGTCATTTCTGGTGCACGCTGGAAGTGACATCACTGAGTCACCAGCAACTAGGATTGCCAGGTCTCCCCTCACCACCGGTGGGAAATGGCGGCACAGCTGCTAGATCCAGATTGGGAAATTCATGGAGATTTAAGGATGGAGAACAGGGACCTCAGTGGGATACAATGCCATACAATTCATCCCCCAAAGCATCCATTTTCCCCAGGGGAACTGATCTTTGCAGTCTGGAGATTAGATGAAATCCCAGGGGATCCCCATGTCTCACCTGGAGGCTGGCATCCCTACTGGCCGAATGAGGCGTAGGCTTCCCTCCTCTTCTGGTAATTTCCTCTTGCCTCCCACTGGTGACCAGGAGTGACCTGGTGACCCTAGCACCATGTCCTGCAGCAGCCATTTTGTGACTGCCCTGCACCCACTACCCTGTATTAGAGTTCCAAAGGTATCCATAGGCTGAAAAAGGTGTGGGGGGGGGGCTGCCTTAGAGAATGCAAAGATAGACTGACTATTCAACCTTCGTCTCACCATTTCTGTCCCCCAAACATGGCCTGCAGGTAGGGTTGCCAATCCCCAGGTGGAGGCAGGGGATCCCCCAGTTTGGAGGCCCTCCCCCCACTTCAGGGTCAACAGAAAGCAGGGGGAGGGGAGGGAAATGTCTGCTGGGAACTCTGTTATTCCCTATGGAAATTTATTCCCATAGAAAATAATGGAGAATTGATGCGGGGGGGGCTGTTTTTTGGGGTAGAGGCACCAAATTTTCAGTGCATCATCTAGTGCCTCTCCCTAAAATATCCCCCAAGTTTCAAAACGATTGGACCAGGGGGGTCCAATTCTATGAGCCCCAAAAGAAGGTGCCCCTATCCTTCAGGAAGGAATTGAAAAGGTGTGCTGTCCCTTTCAATGTGATGGCCAGAACTCCCTTTGGAGTTCAATGATGCTTGTCACAGCCTTGATCTTGGCTCCACCCCTAATGTCTCCTGGCTCCACCCCCAAAGTCCCCAGATATTTCTTAAATTGGACTTGGCAACCCTACCTGCAGGCTTTGGGAATGTAGAAGGGATCCATATCCAGATCCTAACCAATCGGATTAGATTACTGTAACACACTTCACATAGGGCTGCTGAGTGGCCTTGGGCAAGTCATACACTGTCAGCCTAACCCAACTCACAGGGTTGTTGTGAGGATAAAATGGCAGATAGGAGAATGATGTAAGCCACTTTGGGGCCATGCATTCCTGCAGAAGAGCAATGCTACTTTGGCACTGAAGTTTTTTCTTTGTTGCATTCTACGTGGGGCCTTTCGATGCTGTACCTTCCACGTAACACTAGCTGTAAATGTTATCTGCCCACGTTTTCCTTGCCTTCATCAGGCTGTTTACCAAATAAGCTTCAGTCTGATCTTTTTGCAAAGAATCCAGTCCAAGTGCCTTTTCACACCACCTGCAAGGAGTGATGCTCATTTTCCTACCATGCAAACCTTCCACCCACATCAGCATCATTTTCCCACTGTCAGCCTCTCACTGTGTTGTTTTCTCAGCATTCCCCTCCCCCCCCCTCACTGCAGGGCCTTTTGTGGCCTTAAAACAGAACAGTGATTGCTTTTGTGCTGCAGTGCAACAACATTGTGATAATCTGTTACCTATTTCCACTTCAAATGTTAGTTCCTCTGAATTCCCAAGTTTCCTTTTAAAAAAAAAATAAGTTGTTACCAACCTCCTGATGGGGTCTGGCCTGGGATTCTCCTGAAATGACAACCGATCTCCAGACAACAAAGATCAATTCTCCTTGGGATGATGAACTCTGTGGCCACTCCTCCCTTCCACAACCACGCCCTAGCTCGACCCATCCTTGAAATCTCCAAGAATTTCCCAACCAGAAGTTGGCAGTCCTTGAAGGAGAAAGATTTTGTCCTGGTTACCTGGAAAGGAACAGGGAGGGGAAACTGCAGGGTGGCTGGAATAATAATAATAATAATAATAATAATAATAATAATAATTTTTATTTATATCCCGCCCTTCCCGCCTAGGCAGGCTCAGGGCGGCTAACAACGTATTCATATAAAAAGTTATACAGTAATTTTAAAATCAGCATTATCTTAAAAACCATTCCAATTTACATTCGACATAATTTAACAGTAACAGTGGTGTTCCTGGCGCTATTCTGTCTGTTTGCATGATGGCGAAGATCTAGGGTTGCCAATCCCCAGGTGGAGGCAGGGGATCCCCCGGTTTGGAGGCCCTCCCCCCGCTTCAGGGTCGTCAGAAAGCGGGGGGAGGGGAAGGAAATGTCTGCTGGGAACTCTGTTATTCCCTATGGAGACTTATTCCCATAGGGAATAATGGAGAATTGATCTGCGGGTATCTGGGGCTCTGAAGGGGCTGAATTTTGTGGTAGAGGCACAAAAATTGCAGCATAGCATCCAGTGCCTCTCCCCCAAATACCCCCCAAGTTTCAAAAAGATTGGACCAGGGGGTCCAATTCTGTGAGCCCCAAAAGAAGGTGCCCCTATCCTTCATTATTTCCAATGGAAGGAAGGCATTTAAAAGGTGTGTGATCCCTTTAAATGTGATGGCCAGAACTCCCTTTGGAGTTCAATTATGCTCGTTGCACCCTTGCTCCTGGCTCCACCCCCAAAGTCTCCTGGCTCCACCCCCAAAGTCCCCAGATATTTCTTGAATTGGACTTGGCAACCCTACGAAGATCACTGAACAGAGTCACTTTGGCGGATTCATCAGTTCGGCAATCCTTAGTCAGCAGTCTGCAAAGGCCAACCTAAAAAGGATGGTCTTGCAGGCCCTGCAGAATTGGTCAAGACTGCGCAGGGCCCGCACCTCTTCCGGGAGCTGGTTCCACAGGCATGGAGCTGCAACGGATGCGGTGGGGAGCAACGAATGCAGTGGGGAGTCACAGACTCCAGCAGACCCTGATTTTCTCAGCACAGCAGACAAAATAAATTAAAATTTCCAGGCAGCGCTTCAAGCAGAAGCATACTATTTGGGTGTTGATATTACGCTATAGTGTATCTGAGATTTTCTTTTTAAAAAGGCAGAGAGTTGTCATAGCGGCCATGGCAACCACACTCCCAAGAGCTAATGTGGAGTTTTGAAGGGCATGTTTGGGAGGGACAAGTCAAATGAAAGAGGAAGGAAGCACTGCAGAAGACTCCCCTTGTGCAAGCCCCATTGCCGGTATGCATGTCTCTGTATTGGCAGTGATAATAAAATCAAAGAGGGTTGGATCCAGACTCAACTGGCAATTCCCACTGGTTCTGCAGCTGGCAACCTCTGAGAGCATTTAGGGGGTAGGGGCTGATGGTTTCATTGGAAGCAATGTCATGAGACAGTCTAGGATTTGCAAAAATATAGTGAAATCACAGCATTTTTGTAAATCCTAAAGGCTCCTCCTCCCAGTGCTTCAGACACCAGTGGGCAACAGACTGGATTGCCTGGAAGTAGGATTGCCAGGCCTGGTCTGAGAACCAGTGGGAGATGTGGGAACAGAACATGGAGGGTAGCTGTCAGTGAGTGTGATGAAACTTCTGGGTAAAACCATAGCATTTCTGGCTATTTCCAGAGTTGCCTTATAGCATATCCTGTAAGTGATGTAGTGGTGCACATGATACCATGCCCCCCATGTCCCCATCCCCACAAACTCCTGCCAGTTTCCAGATACAGGCTGGCAACCCTAAGAAACCTTGCCCCCTTCCACTGGAGATTTCCCCTTCTCATTCCTCAGGTTCCTCTCTGCCTCAGGAGCAGCGGCAGCATTTCATGCATATCCATGAGAAGGAAGATGCAGGTAAGTTCCATTCTGGAAAATTTAGACTGGATCCAGCCCAGAGAATCCTTGCCATGTAAAAACAGCCTGGGGTTGCAGAAATCTCAGGTGACAGAATTGATTGCCGCACTCCTGACTACTGACGGTGGAGTCTAGCTTTGCATTAAAAAAACAACAACAACAAAAACCACTTTCCACAGGTAGAAAACTGGCACATCAGGAAGGAAGGGATTCTGTTTGCAGGGACTTTCAACATAGGGGTGCATTTCAAACTGAAGTAACGCAGTCCATTATACCCCTTCAGAACTCTGCCTTATTCCTCAGCATGTACAAACAGAGGCCTAGGAAAAAGAGGCACTAGGAATGAAGCAGCAGAGATAATTCCAAAAACCCCGTCCCAGGTAACAAATTCTGATACTGGGGTCACCCAAAGTCCTGTCTTTAGGGTTGCCAGGTCCAATCATTGCACCGGTGGGGGGATTGGTGGGGTGCTCCAGGGTGTTCCAAAAATGACAGGCATGCCGGAGACATCAGGGGCCAAAACTCTAGGGTGAAATCACCCTCAAATAATAGAGTTTTGCCCCAAAACCAGAGCATCACCTGCCCCCAACATCATTTATATGCCTATGTCACTTCTGGGTGACACCAGTGCATTACTGCATTTTGCAAAAATAACTGTGTAAAATAGATTAGACAGAGGGCCAAAGTAGATGTGGTATTGTTCTTGTGGCTGCCATTGGGGTGCTGCTGCCATTTTTAAGTGATTTAAAAATGCTGTGAATGCCTGATCCCAATGACCACAATGAGGTATTCTTGTCCCCACCCCACCCCCAAGTGTCAAGATCTTTTTTTCTAAAACAGCCCTTAAGGCTGAGAATTTCCCTTCTAGAAGAAGTTTCCCCTCTGGCGATTTTTTAAAAAATCATTATTTGGTTTTAAACGTTCTTTTTGTTGTTGTTGGTTTCCTCTCTACATCTCAGTCTTTAGTTGTAGTTAGTTTTTATTAGAGAGTGCCCGTTTTAAACAGCTTATTTGGTAATTTTGTGTTTTTTGTAGAAACCTTTCTTTATAAAACAGTAGATTCCCTTGCGATCCCCTTCACTGTAATTTTTTCTTGAAAACATCTCATATCAGGAACCCTTTATTTTCAAGATATTACATTTGAAACAGATTTTAATTCTATTCCCGTTTCATTATTTTAGACTGCTCCTCATCCTGTCTTGACATCCTCAGTATTTTCCTTTTGTGGTTTTATGCACCTGTCTTTGTTAAGATTTTGCATCCATTTAATCATACATTAATTTTCCGTTCATCTTCAATTTTAAATCTTATTGAAGAAATGCTTTTTAAACATTTTTATGATCAGCTGTTCCCTTGAAGCTCCACATCAATGTTCATGCTCTCCTTTGGTCCTAATTTAAAAATATAGCAGACATTGAATGTTTATACCTTGAGCTGTAAATTAATTTCTATGTTAGAAAATCAGTTTCTTCGTTTTCTTGTGTTCTTATCTAAACAAAGAGTTTGAGTAGCTTAGTAGATTCCTACCCATGTTTTCAAGAGTCCATCTCTGATTATAGGACTTCTTTCTTTCTTGCATTAATAAACACTCTTGGAGGGGTTTTTGAGCAGGAGCGCACAGGAACGCAGTTCTGGCTGGCTTGGTGTCAGGGTGTGTGGCCTAATATGCAAATGAGTCCCTGCTGGGCTTTTTTTTGCAAATAAAACCCTGAATACTCTTTTGTTTTCTTAGATGACTTCTTAATCCATAAAATAATTGTGTATAGCTTATCAAGGCCTGCTGATTCTAATTTAGATATTCGATATTTTGGATCCAGTCCACAATCTTGATCAGACTAGCTACTTGGTAAAATAGCTTGCCTATCTGTGCCACTCTTACTGTATTCTTTCATCTTTGTTTTGTTTACACTCTGTACATGCACAGAGAACTGTTAATTGGCACAAGTCCTATGCCTGAGAAGAAAGGCATCCTATAAGTAGTTTTAGGAATTGTTCGGGGAGAGGCGATTGTGTGTTACTCAATCTTGTTTTCCAGGTTTATGCTAGTTTTATTTTCACTCACTCTCACACCTCATGTGAAAAGTCTCCTGAACCAGAGACTTTAAGGGAGCTGACCTGGTCCAGCCAACCTGGGCCAACCTAGAGTGCTTACCTTTGCTGCTTCCCAGTTTTGTTTTGTTTTTTCCTGTTCTATTCTTTTACTTTTGGGTCTGACCCCCCCCTCCCCCTCCCACAAGCAGAGCAGGCATTTTTCCTCCATCTTCTTCTACAGCGCTATAGCCAGGGCAATACAATTTCTGTTTTGAAAAGTTTTCTTTTTGGCCATTTTTATAACTTCTTGGCGCCTCCAAACTTCAGCCATCTTCACCTGGAACTCTGCCCTGTTGAACTCCCCACCTCAATGAAATTTACAACTCAACTCCTTCTGCTTGTCTCCTGAGACGCCTTCACTTATGCATACTCTCCAATTGCAATCACCTCTGGAAACACTACCCTACGGTGCCACCTCCTGGGCAGGAGATCACACTGCCAGCTTTGCAGGGTGCTCCACTTTGCTTCCTGGCTTAGAGACAAACCTCTCACTGATGTCACCTCTCCAGGAGCCTAGTGCTCCAAGTCTGTTGCAAGGAAGCCTGTTTGCTCCAGCCTCAGTGAAACACATTCCTACCCACAACCTGTCTGCTGCAGCCAGCCACAAACGCCTCTGCGGCTCTTCACCCACTGCGTCAGGATTCAAAATGGCTTGCAGTCTCCACTTGGATTTAAGAAAGGTTTCAGCTCCTGAATGTCAACTGTCTTTCAAACTCCCCTGCAAAGCCTGAATTGTTTAAACCTCCTATTAATGTTCTAATTTCTCCTGTGTACAAATTGCTTGTACTAAGGTCATTTGTGATGCGTGAAAGGGGATGACCTGCAAACCTCCGCCCCCTTCTCACACAAATTATCTGCGTTTACATTGCATTGTCCCTTTTGCTCAACAAGTTATTTCTCGTTACTATTTCTTGTTACATTTTAGCTAGCTAGATCAACTGCTCCCATTGCATGTTGATTCTGATTTTCAATCATTCTATTTGCCTACATCCCAACCCGGTATTTCTCTCCCCTCAATCCAACCATCACCAATCCAAAGGTATTTGCTCACCCTGCTTTCTTTTGTAAATAGATCTTTGTAGGTATTGCTTTGATTCAGTATACATCACATTAATCATGTTGTTTTCCTTTCTGTACTTATTCCATAGTTAACTGATAATTTTAAGTCAATTTACTAGCGTGGTTGCATTTTTTATTCAGTTGTGTTATGTTTCCAGTCCTTTAAAGCCAATGGTGTTTTGAATTGTTTAATAGTGTTTTCTCAGAGCCCCGTGGCGCAGAGTGGTAAAAGCTGCAGTATTGCAGTCCAAGCTCTGCTCACGACCTGAGTTCCATCCCGGCAGAAGCTGGGTTCAGGTAGCTGGCTCAAGGTTGACTCAGCTTTCCATCCTTCCGAGGTCAGTAAAACGAGTACTGAGCTGGCTGGGGGCAAAGTGTAGACGAGTGGGGAAGGCAATGGCAAACCACCCCGTCAAAAGTCTGCTGTGAAAACATCGTGAAAGCGACATCACCCCAGAGACGGAAACAACTGGTGTTTGCACAGGGGACTACCTTGACCTTTTGGGCCAAATTGCATCAAGACACATTAATGGTTCCTGTTTACACCTGGAAACCCATCCATGTATACAGATGCAGGTCTGACAACATCTTTGTCTTTTCCTGGGAACCCCATTCGGTGTTTCTGAGCACATTGTTTTACTCCTGGCTAATTCCATCAGTAGGAGCCCCGTGGCGCAGAGTGGGAAAGCTGCAGTACTGCAGTCTGAACTCTCTGCTCACGACCTGAACTGAACTGAACTTTTATTACAGTCATAGACCAATATAAAAACTACAACACATCATATAAACCCCTCCTAAAATACCTAGGATAGTATAAAATACCCTCCTTAAAAAACATAAAATACAATAAAATACTTAAACATTTCCCCACCTATACAATCCAAGATAGCTAAAATATAATTTAACCAATTTTAAAATTCAAGTCAGTTCCAATTTATATAAATCCATTAAATCAGAGTATATAAAAACATTTATAACCTAACATTCCAAGAGGTCATACAAGACATGCAGTTTCTTGTTTCTTAGTATGCAACTTCACAAGGTAATGGCAAAATTTGGCTATCTGTCTAGAGATAGTTGGACTTGCATCCACCAAAAGTTTCTCCAAACACGCCTCGTCCGCGTCTGCCATTGGTTTAACTACAGACGGGGAAACAAACCTATCCTTCTGTACTTGGTGGAAAGGGCATCGAAAAAACATATGAGTCATCGACTTCACCTCTCCCATAGCACGACCTGAGTTCGACCCCGGCGGAAGCTGGTTTCAGGTAGCTGGCTCAGGTTGACTCAGCCTTCCATCTTTCCTAGGTCGGTCAAATGAGTACCCAGCTTGCTGGGGGGGGAAGTATAGGTGACTGGGGAAGGCAATGGCAAACCACCCCGTAAAAAGTCTGCCGTGAAAACGTTGTGAAAGCAACGTCACCCCAGAGTCGGAAATGACTGGTGCTTGCACAGGGGACTACCTTAACCGTTTTAATTCCATCAGTGCATTGTTTTAGAGGGCAGATACGTCAGCATGCCCCCAGGTAACAGTTTTGCCTATATCTAGGCTAGCATTTCCTCAGTGTGGGTGTGTCTTGTCTTGGGTGCCCACTGGCATCGCACCGGCAAATTCATCTGGGTCCTTCTGTGAAATGCTGGTTCATTTCACAGCCTTTCTCCACAAAATCTGCTGTCCTGGACAGGTAGCTATCACCCCTTGAAATCCCTCCTCACCACTGTATTTCTGCAACTTCTGTGTCTGTTTCCAGTGTACATTTATTCTCTATATGTGTGCATTATTTTTATCATTTTCTCTTAATAAAGCAACCTCCCTTGGTTAAGCAACTGGCTGATTTATTTCTGAGAGTTCTCTAGGAAAAAACCTGGTATACATTTTGTGGCGAGATCTTGCTGTTGCCCGCTATCACTAGACTTAAGGTCTCCATTAGGAGCTAATATTCCCCAAATATTAGGAAACTGCCCCTTTAAGGTAACAGCATACTGCCCCCCCACACACAGTTGTTTTGGCACTTGGAAATGTGTGAGGGGGAGAGCACTTGTGGCATGTTTACATCACTTTAAAATGGCAAGGATATTCTCAAGGCAGCAATGAAGGTGCTGTCATGTCAAGTTTGCCAAGAGGGAAAGCCAGAGAGAAATTAGCACAGAAAGAGGCCAAGGGAAGACCAAAGTGACAACTCTAGTTTAGGGTTGCTAACTAACCGGGAGGGGGGGGCTCGGGGGGGACCTTTGACCTTAAAAGCAAAAACAAAACTGATGGACCAGCTGTCTGATTTTTTGTGTGTGGAGGCCAGAAATTTGGGCTGCCTGCCAGAATGTTGGGAATAAAACTGGATGGGAGGGGTAAATGAGAGGGGTAGGCTTCCCAGTCCGCAGGTCCCAGCGGGGGATCCCCTGGTTTTACAAGCTTCCCCCCTCCCCCATTCAGCTGGCCAGTGGGGGAAGCCCCACCCCCACAGCTATTATGCACCTCCATGAACAATTCCCATAGGAAATGATGAGGAATTGATCTGCGGGTGTCAGGGGCTGTGGGGGAGCTGTTTTGGGAGGTAGAGGCACCAAATTTTCAGTATAGCATCTAGTGCCTCTCCCCAAAATCCCCCCAAGTTTCAAAAGGATTGGACCAGGGGGTCCAATTCTACGAGCCCCAAAAGAAGGTGCCCCTATCTTTCATTATTTTCTATGGAAGGAAGGCATTTCAAAAGGTGTGCTGTTCCTTTAAATGTGATGGCCAGAACTCCGTTGGAGTTCAATTTTGCTTATCACACCCTTGCTCCTGGCTCTGCCACCAATGTCTCCTGGCTCCACCCCCAAAGTCTCCTGGCTCCACCCCCAAAGTCCCCAGATATTTCTTGAATTGGACTTGGCAACCCTAGAGAGGGGCGGGGAGGCAGTGGCGGCATTTTCCATTTCTGGCAACCAGCCCCGAATTCTGGCTTTTCTACAAGAAAATTCCAGCCACTGGCCCAAAGGTTAACAAAACTAAGCAGAAAACATCCTGGTGAGGTTTTTTTTCCTGATCAGTTGGCAACTCTCATTAGATGACTGTTGTGTTTGTATTTGTGTTAGAAGGCATGAAAGGCAAATTCCTGATGCCAAACCTAAACCTTTTGCATTCTTTTCTCTCTGACTCCCAAATGAAACTTAAACTGCTAACCAGACTCCAGAGGGTGGAATCAGGGGTCTGAGACAAGTGCCAGTACGTAACCTTTAGGCCAGACTGCCAGCCAGTCTAGGAGTGGGGAGACGGGTGTTAAGCTCCCTGCCTAAGCTATGCAATAGTTACAATCTCTCAGTTTAACCTACCTCATAGGGTTGCTGTGACAATGAAAGGGAGGTGGGCAGAAGCTGATATGCCCCCCCCCCCAGCTCCTCCAAGGAAGAGCAGGGTTATGCAATGACATAGTTAGCCGGGTGGAAATCAGGCTGGGTTCAAAGTGCAGCTGATGTCTGAATTAACTCCATCTGCAGGCACTGTGATGTGAATCATTCACCGGCATCCGTTACCAGATTGGTACTTTGCATCTAACCTCGCTCCCTGGCACCCTGCCGCTGACTCATCCTCAGAGTCGGTTTGTGTCGGTTCTTGTCTTGGCTTCATAAATGCATGAGGCACTGGGGGCAACCTAGTCATCTAAAGAGGAGGAAGGAATGAAAGCAGATCTGTGGATTGCTATCTTTTTTGAAAAGCCCCTGAAATATAATTAGAAAGCTGTTTACTCAAACTCAGCCTAGCGGTCCATCTGGCTCAATGTGGTGGATCTCCAAGGATGCTTGCTGAGAAAGCTCTGTCCCAAACACCTGCTACCCACGATCCCAGGAACTGCCGCCTTGGGCAGGGTTTTTGGAGAGAAGGGATAGAAGTACTCTAAACAAACACATCTGGGGCATATCGTGTTCAGAGCTGTACCAGTGAATTCTGCTGACACACACACACACACCTTCCTTCCTATCTGAGAATTTACTCCTGCAGATCTCCTGGCTGTGTTGTCAGTACTGTTTCAGGCAAGGTTGCCAGCAGGGCTGGAGGAAAATATCCTGTCCCTTGAATAGAGGCTTAATGTGTAGAAATGGGCCACTGAAGCTTTCCATGGCATGCATGGAGTTAAGCAACATCACTTGGTAAATAACATCCCATTAAGCCTCTATTAAGGGGGCATAGGGTTGCCAGGCCTGTATTAGAAAATATCTGGAGACTATGGGGGGTGGATCCAGGAGAGGGTGAGGTTTGGGGAGGAGGGGCCTCAGCATGGTACAATGCCATAGAGTTCTCCCTTCAAAGCAGCCATTTTCTCCAGGGAAGCTGATCTCTGCCAGTTGGAGATCTCACCTAGAGGCTGGCAACCTTAGAAGAAGAAGATATTGGATTTATATCCCGCCCTCCACTCCGAAGAGTCTCAGAGCGGCTCACAATCTCCTTTCCCTTCCTCCTCCACAACAGACACCCTGTGAGGTAGATGAAGATATTGGATTTATATCCCGCCCTCAACTCTGAAGAGACTCAGAGTGGCTCACAATCTCCTTTACCTTCCCACCCACCAAACAACAGACTCTCTGTGAGGTAGATGAAGATATTGGATTTATATCCCGCCCTCCACTCCAAAGAGTCTCAGAGCAGCTCACAATCTACTTTACCTTCCTCCCCCACAACAGACACCCTGTGAGGTGGGTGGGGCTGGAGAGGGCTCTCACAGCAGCTGCCCTTTCAAGGACAACCTCTGCCAGAGCTATGGCTGACCCAAGGCCATGCTAGCAGGTGCAAGTGGAGGAGTGGGGAATCAAACCCAGTTCTCCCAGATAAGAGTCCGCACACTTAACCACTACACCAAACTGGCTCTCTTAGCTGGGAAGGACATTCTTTTTCCTCCTCCAGGTTGGTTGGAAACCCTATCACTAAATGGGCCATACCGTGTCATGTGTAGTTGGATCCCTGAGTTGAGGGGCAGATTCAACAAATGGCCTGTGAAGCAGAGAGTAACTGCCCCCTTTCCCCATCACCCCATCATATGCAGCTCCATAGTAGGGGAACAGCTGCATTTTAGAGCTAATTTACATAGCTAAGGTGGCTGTCACAGGACTCCAGCATAATGTGTTGTTCGGCCCATAAGAATTCCCTGCCAGTACTAGAAAGACACTTTCTTGTACGTTTTCAGCAGCATGGCTTTCCTTTCATTAAGATGTATCCCAATTTACATCTGATTAATTAAAACCTCCCACTACTGAGAGTCTGCCCTTTGAAGCAGGCCTTTCTTTATTAACCTTCCTTTGTTCTAGTAATTGCAGGTACAGACGAGGGACTGGGAGGGAGAAGACTATGAGAGAAACAGGAAATCGAGCCACTGGCAGAAATAATGGCTTTTTATAAATACACCACCGGCTCCCACAGACAGCACAAGAGGAATAATCGGCTTTCAGCAGATTAGGAAGCTCCCAGACGATGCGGCTGGGATGAGCTTGGGGGTGGCAGATCCTGGAGACAACAATGCTTCCGAGGAAGTTTGGGTTTAATAGGGTGTGAAGGAATGGGGAGTGGGGGAACATTGGCCTCAGTTCTCACCCAAGTCCTTGGTGATTTACTTGGGCAGCAGGATTTATCAGCCATTACAGCCCACCTCTGGAGCTGGCCGGCTTCTAATGAACAGCACAAATCAAAAATGCATTTCCGGGTGCATGTTTAGCCAGATGGGATTATGATGATGATTCATCATTTCTACAGTGTCATAAATATGGATGGCCCTTGGAACACCCCGGCCTTGTTTGTTTGTTCGTTGTGTTGGGCCTCTACTCTGCAAGCGGGCCGAGAGCAGATTACAACAAATGATAACACACCATCGGATATTTAAAACTTCACCGTCAATTATTAATAATACATTATTTGTTTAAAATTATTTAAAATTTGTTGTCAGATTGGACTGTCCCTTATGTGGCTTGCCAGAGGCCTTCCAGGTAGCCAAAGCAAGAACACAGATCAAGCTGCAATATTAAAATTCATTCCGAAGGCCAGTGGGGGGGCCTGGCGACCTTTATTACGGTTGAGTGGAAAGCAAATATACAAATTCTGGAAAGTAACTATTCAAGATATATCCACGCCCTTCTAATTCAAGGACAACAAATAGGTTCCCTCTTATTTATAAATGTTCACAGTCCCCCGAAGCTACCGTCACAGAATAAGATAGGGGTGTCAAGTCCAATTCAAGAAATATCTGGGGCCTTGGTGGGGGGTGGATCCAGGAGACTTTGAGTGTGGAGCCAGAAGCAAGGTTGTGACAAGCATAACTGAGGTCCAAAGGGAGTTCTGGCAATCACTCCTTTTAAATGCCTTCCCTCCGTTGGAAATAATGAAGGATAGGGGCACCTTCTTTTAGGGCTTCTTTGGGACCCCCCGACCTAATCCTTTTGAAATTTGGAGGGTCTTTTAAGGAGAGGCAATGGATGCTATGCTGAAAATTTGGTCCTTCTACCTCATAAATTTGGTCCTTCCTTCTACCTCAATTCTCCATTATACCCTATGGGAATCAGTCTCCATAGGGAATAATGGAGTGCCCAGCAGACACCCCCCCCCCACTTTCTGATGACCCTGAAGCGGGGGGAGGGCCTCCTAACTGGGGGATTGCTGGGGGGACGGCGCAGATGACTGGGGAAGGTAATGGCAAACCACTCCGCAAAAAGTCTGCCATGAAAACGTGAAAGCACCCTGGTGCTTGCACAGAGGACCACCTTTACCTTTTTTATGGGCAGAAGAGAGCCAGTGTCTTAATAAACTTTCATAATGGCAGAAAGTGTGCCATTAAAGTTTTGTTATAGTGTCCTGTGAGTGTTTTTAGGACCCTAGCAGGCTGCTGCCCTGATGTGCACAGCTCAGGCTAGCCCACTCTTGACAGATCTCAGAAGCTAAACAGAATCTGCCTGAGGCAGTTTGAAAAGTAAAAAAAAAAACATACCATACCATACAAGTTGTTAACAATTAATAAATGATTGAAGCCTTACATTGCACTGTTTACTATATGTGTTGTACTTAGAATTGCCAATTCTGGGTTGAGAAATTCCAGATTATAGGATGGAGTCTGCATAGGGTGGAATTTGGGAGGGGAGAGCTATCAGCCAGGATAAAATGCCGTAGATTCCAGCCTCCAAAGCAGCCATTTTATCCAAGGGGACTGATCTTTCTAAATCTGGAAAAGAGCTGTACTTCAGGGAGACCTCCAAGTACCACGTAGAGATTAACAAACATAAACTATTGTTTGATAAATAATGTTCCAGATGTCTGTGTCTGTCAATTATCCTTGCTTTTGGACCATTCCTCTTACATGAGTGGGAAGATCAGACGAGTGAGGGAGATGGGAATTAAATGCGCTTGGGGGACTATCAGTTATTGCATAACAGTTTCAAGGGAGAACAATAGGGAAAGGTGTCACGAGCTGGGGCCGGGTCAGGCAAAGTCCAGGGGCAGTCCAAGGTCTGTAGCAGGTGAGCAAAGAGGGTCCAAGGCGCCAATACCGAATCACAGTCCAGGTATCGCCGGTCAGAGGTTCAGAAGCCGAAGTCAGGGGGTCCAGAAGTCAAAGCCAAAGTCAGGGGGTCCAGAAGCCAGTCAAAAGCCAAAGTGGATGCTAGAACGTCAGGTAAGTGACTAGTTGCTTCCACAAAGCCTCCTTCCAAAGCCCACAGCTATATAGCCCTCTGCTGTCTGTTGCCCATTTGGGCTAATTGCTGGCTCAGAGAGGCAGCCAGGATCCTGCTGAGACTCAAGCATCCTCACTCCAGAAGGGCCAGAATCCTTTTAAAACTCAGGGCTCAGGGAGCGTCTTGCTCGTGAGCGTGCCGCCCTCCTCCGATCCCTGAGGTCCTGACGAAGGCGGTCACGCACACGGGCCACCCGAGAGGGCGAGGCAGGGGGGCTTGGATCTTCTCCAGCAGGAGGCAGGGGCACTGGTGCAGGTGGCAGGGGCACAGTTTCTTCTGCAGGCTCAGCTTCTTCTGCAGGGTCCCCAGCACCCATGACAAAAGGGCTCTCTTAGTGAGGAGGGGGTTTGTGACATCAGCAGCCAGTTGACCAATCCTCTCCCTCCCATCTGCATATTTGAAAATGTCCAGCTTGACCAGGACATGCTGCAAAATTCAGATACTAGTGGGCTTCTTTCTAGTTTAAGATTACTCCAGTATCCTTGTGGTGGAGCAGATAATAACCCTTAATTTAAAAGGAAAGGTTCTATCATGCAGAATTTATAGGGATTAAAAACTCACACACCTGGATCCTAGATTTCCTCCCTAAATAATTCCACCTAATACTTAATTCCAGACAAATGTTTTGGATCTTGGCAGTTTCTCTGCATTGGCAATTTCTGTTTCAGTGCCCAGCTGTGACAGTAACGCCTGCTTTCAGATTGCACTGCAGGGAGCTGTTCCCATGGGGATCCAGCTGGGCTCCATGAATAAGCAGAGATCAGAGTGAGGATCGCCCCAATTTCCACTGCACGGTCTGCGTGCGCCGACGCTGTGGCTCCAAAGTCTCCCACAAAATGTGATCTCTGTGAAAGTGCTCCACCTCCGGCATCTTCACATTGCCCTTCTGGGGTCTCAGAGGAATATAAAGGACATGCTGAAGGGCCTTGGAAATGCAAGGAGGTCTGGTTCCGAAGCAGCAATTGGGACCTGCCACAGTGCCTCCTTCCCTTCAACTGCTTTCCTTCTCCAAATTGCCCCCTCCAAACCACTTCTCCCCACCCCCAGCTCCCACAGTTTCAAACATGTATTTGCTGTTGTAAAGTTTGCACTATGTGTACCTGGCATTTATTAAAGTAGGCCCCTTTCCAAAGAAAGAGAATGGGAGTTCCTTTTCCATTTCAAACATTTGTTCAAGGGCAGTTGTCTCTTGCTTGGCAAGGCTATCAATATTCTCTCAGTCTTGATTCCTTAGGTCCCCTTGGATGGTTTAAAGCAGGTAGATTTCCAAAGGGCTGGATTGATTTGACACAAACAGATCCAGAGCGACGGATAATGTGGAAAAGAAGAATTAGCTAACCACCCTGCCAAAGGTACATTGCTTCACGCTTTTATGGATTGCAGGGATGCCTACAGCCAAAGATATTTCAAACCAAGATTCAATTCCTTCCCTCAGCAGTTCTCCGCTTTATCTGTTCTCTGCCATGGTTTTCTCCTCTGTAAGCTAAACAGCAGGTGATGTTTAAAATTCCTGACTGAAACTCCCAGCATGTAATTTGGCACTGAAAAAAAGGGGTGTTAATGCCCCCACATAATATTTCTCCAGTAAAAAAATTCACTCCCAACAGAACAATTTCAGAGTGAAATTACACTTTGGGAGTTCCAGTCTCAGAACTTCAACATCTCATGTATTAATTTATATTATACTCCACTTCCCCCCCCCCCCCAATTGACAACCCAAAGCCACTTACAATACCATTCTCCACTCATTTTATCCTCAAAACAATCATCTTGTGAGGTAGCTTATGCTGAGAGGGACTGACCTGTGGTCACCCAGCCAACTTCCATTGCAGAGTGTCACCCAGACAACTTCCATTCAAACCCAGCCCCACCCCCCACCCCCACTCCCCGCAGATCCTAGTCCTGCACTCTGACTACTGAACCATACTGATTCTCACTTCATTCAGCCCAGCAACTCTTCACCCTGGCTTCCAGTTTCTTAGGCTCATGCATGCAGTCCCTCATTGTGCCATAATACACACATTGCTCCTTAAGCCTGGTGCAGATACATAAACGGATTATGCTTTCTGGTTTTGATCATCGTGCCCAGGATTTTAAGAACTCAGAGGATGTATGTACCATGGAGACAATAGTTTCACCGCACATCTGCACCTGAGGTGTGGCAAAATTTTCCTTATCTCTTGGCATGATAACATAGAGAGCTGGTTCACAAGATGTATTCTTTATTAAGTCAATGAAGGTGACTTGCATGGGGAAATGAACTGAAGATCAAGCACATGGACTAAACAGTCATATGGAGTCTGTTCATATGCATGTAGCTGGGTGTTAGAGGATTGCCAGCTCTGGGTTGGGAAACACCTGGAGATCTCAGGGGGTGGAGCCTGGAGAAGTTGGAGTTTAGCTCAGCATGGCATAATGCCATAGGGTTCACTCTCCAAAGCAGTATTTTTCCCCCCAAGGGAACTGATCTTGATCATTTGACGATCAACTGTAACAGTGGGAGATCTCCAGGTGCCACCTGGAGGTTGGCAACCCTACACCACGAGCCAGCATAGCACTGCAGGAAGACAAGTAAACTAAACTATCAATCAGAGAAATTCAAACTAGGGGTTCCCTTCTCAAATGCAAGAGTGGAACACAGTGGAAGATACTTGCTCATGCTGTGTTGCACCTGGAGGAGGCCTCCGCCACTTGTTTAATATGTGCTGTGTGATGCTTCTTTTCCTTCACTGTCCATAGAAAACTAGCATGATGAGGCTAGAAGCTGTGACTCAAGGTCCCATGGCTGAGTGGTAGAGGGTCAGCAGAAGATCCCAGGTGAAGTACTTGATACCTGCTGCCAGTCAGAACAGACAAGACTGACATTGAGCAACCCATGGTCTGACTCAGTAAAAGGTAGTATCTTTGGGAGAAGGGGCCACAATTTCACAACAGAACATCTGCTTCACATGTCAAAGGTCCCCCTAATGAATCCCTATTAAAAGGATCAGGTAGCAGAGTGATGTGAAAGTCCTCAACCCGAGAGGAGATTATTTTAATCTTGATCAACCAAGGGAGCTTCATGCATCTTTGTTTGGAGTTTATTGGGGTGGAGGTCATGTTAACCCCACCTGCAGTCTAAGTGGTACAGCTCAGACTCAAGCTTACCACTTCAGTGAGAACAAGATCCAAATTTTTCATCCCGTGCAGCTGGAAGAATAACAAGACCCTTGTGGATTCAGCATTGAGAACACTTGAATTCTGAGTTTCAAATGTCTGTGCCACCTTGCTCCGAACAGAAGATCATGTTGCTGATCACTGATAAAAACAAAAAACAAAACATAAAAACAATACATTAAAATTCATTAAACATTTACCAATAATGATACAAAATGGAAGAGCAGCTTAAAAACAGGAGAAGATTTTGACTAAAAGGGGAGAGAGCCCAGCACCTTAAAAGACAATCTCAGAAGACAAGCCAGTTAGTCAAATTAGACCTAGTCTTTCCATCCAGTACCTGTTCTGAAATTGTCATGAGCCCTGACGAGGAGGAGCTGGAAGGGTTAACAGACCTGGAAGAGTTGCCAGCCAGTTCCTCAGCTGAACAAACAGCAGCTGGCCCATCAATCACTCTCCAGGCACCAGTGTCAGCTGTTGACATCAATCTCCTCCAAGCTCTCCTCCTCCCATCTCAGGAGTTCGAAGCAGGCTCCGGAAAGAACTTTCAGAGCGAAGACATGAGGCATGCCGATGCTTCGGATCTCTCAACCCTGAGTTCTAGCAGAGTCACTGCCACCCAGGGAGCAGGCTGATTGAGACTCCCATACAGCTCCCACCCAGGACCTGGTAACCTTGTGGAAGCAACAAGTCTATTCTCTGGCTTGCATCCACGCTCCTTCCTGATTCCTGATCCTGACCTGCTTGATTTCCTTGGCACCCTGACTTTTTGGCTTTTGGACATTGACTTCTGATTCCGGTTTGTGATTCTGCATTGGTGACTTGGCTCCTGCTTGACTTCCTGGACTTTGACTGGCTTTGGACTCCTGCCTGCCTGCACCCTGAGAACGTGACAGAAATAAAAGACAAATGATACAAACCAACACCATATATGCAGCTCCAAGCCCAAGGCACGTTGGTGTTCGCAGCAGAAATTCCAAAATGGCACCCCCTAAGGTCTCTGTGACCAATGTGTGACACAATCCATCTCCTGCCCAGGCCCTGTTGAACTGAACACAAACATACCTGTCACCTGAGTCAGAACAAACTTGATCCCGACCCCCATTTTAGATTGCATTTTCAAAGTGTCTCCATAGCCCATAAGGCCTCAAACCCTTTTTGTTGTTGTTGTTGTTGTGGTTTTAAAGAATAAAAATCTAAATTTGATGATGCACTGAGCAAAATATGAGTTAAAAAAAAAAAGAATAAGACTCACAACAATGCCCTGGCCCTCTTCAGTGGAAGATGAAGCAGATCTCCAGAGTGCAGGTGGGCCCAGCTTGGTCTTGTCAGAAGGAGGAATCCCAGCATGCAAAGCAACAAACAACCTGGGCTGCCAAGGAAAGGAGATTATGAGGATTAAAAGAAGATGAAAAGGGATGTTTACAATTACTATTAGCTTCAAAGTCTTCCCGACTAGAACAGCCAGTCAATGTCCATCTGTTGCTTTACGACCATGTGGCCTCCAAGGCTGAGTGCATGCCAGCTGTGCATGAAATTTAATGTTATGCCACAACCTGGGACGTTAAAGCAAAACCAGAATGATTTTCACAGTGCAGGCTCTATCAAGCATGTTAGTCAGAAATAACCGCGACTGGCAGGCAGTTGCTTATGGAGGGTGGGGGGTTCCAAAACAGCAGCCGCTGACCACAAGGAAGGAAGGAGACATCATTAGAAAAGGTGGATGCTACTGCAAAAGGCAGGTGCAAAGAAGGATCTTTTGCTGCTATGGAGAACATCTGCCCTTAAAAATGTGCACAAATTGAACAATATTAGGCGGCTTGTTACTGTTCAAAAATAATTGAATCTGTGGTTGCATTCACTAGAGAATCTTGAATCTGGCCTGGTCTTTATGCTCACTGGTTTTTTGCCCTTTCATTGGGAGAAATGCAGTATATGTGAAGATGAAAATAGACTAGACAGATTGGTATACAATATGACCCAGAGGTTTGGCAGAATTAAGCTACACTGAATAGTTTTAAGTAGTTTTTGCAGACTTCTGTGTCTAATTACTATGGGACAAAACGGCCTGAACTATACAACAATGGAAGGAACAACTTTAGTTTGTGTTTTTGGGCACTGCAGTGCAATCTTGTGTGAGTTTACATGATACTTCTCAGTCTAGCAGACCAATCTCAGCAAGAGGTTGGAGAGTACAACATTTCTCCCTGTATTTGCTTTAGCCCTGAGGGCTAGAAATTTGATTCCCCTCCCAAGTGGATGTTGTGATTCTGAAAACCCCCAAAGAGGGCCAATATTGCAAATGACTCGAGTCCATACTCACAAGGCAAAGGGATCTTGAAGAAACTAAAGACTTCAATCTTCTGAATTTTAAAAGGTTGTACTTATTAAAAGTCAGGCCACCTCTGGCATAGAACCTGCTCTCAGCAGAACCGGTGCGTCAGTTCAGATGAACTGTTTATCCTCCAACCCAAGATTAGAGAGCACCAAACAGGGCCTTCTCTATTTCAGCCCCTCATTTATGGAGGACCTCCCAGTCACAAGATCATTCAGTTTAGGCATCAAGTAATTCAAAACAAATCTTTTCAGGCTTTTTCTTCCCCCACTCTTGTATATAAAACCCTTTCATGTTTTTTTTTTTACTGCTGATTTTTCTGGCATCAAAATTTTTTGAGTTATTTGTTTCATCCATATTTATCCTGTTCTTCATCTGAAGGCATACCAGATCTTTCCCCTTTTATTTTATCCTCACAACAAACCTCTGAGCCAAGTTAGGCTGAAAGACTGTTATTTGTGTTGGGTCTGGTTTAGGATGGCAGCTGTCCTTACCTAGGCTTCCCAATCCCCAGGTCCCAGCGGGGGATCCTCTGTTTTTACAGGCTTCCCCCCGCCCCCAACCAGCTGGCCGGTGGGGAAGCCCTGCCCCCACAGTCACTATGTAGTTTTAGAGCTCCTGCAGGTTTAGAAACCTGCAAACAGGTTTGTTTTTAAAATGTGTGCCTTTAAGGCTGAGCAGGAAGCAGGAAACGGGAAGGGCTTCATTGGAAAGGGTCAGTAACACTTTCGTGGGAGAACGGCCCCTCCCTTTCGTTTGCTTTCGTTTTCAGAGCAAGTAAAGTTCTGCAGGAATAAGACCCAGTAAGTATTTGTGTGAGAGAGAGAGGGGGCAGGGGATTCCCTGGTTTGGAGGCCCTCCCCCGCTTTAGAAAGCATGGGGGGAGGGAAATGTCTACTGGGCACTCTATTATTCCCTATGGAGAACGATTCCCATAGGGAATAATGGGGAATTGATCCGCGGGTATTGGGGGCTCTGGGGGCTATATTTTGAGGTAAAGGCACCAAAATTTTAGTGTAGCATCTAGTGCCTCTCCCCAAAATACCCCCCAAGTTTCAAAACGATTGGACCAGGGGGTCCAATTCTATGAGCCCCAAAAGATGGTGCCCCTATCCATTATTTCCTATGGAAGAAAGGCATTTAAAAAGGTGTGCTGTCCCTTTAAATGTGATGGCCAGAACTCCCTTTGAGTTCAATTATGCTTGTCACACCCTTGTTCCTGGCTCCATCCCCAATGTCTCCTGGCTCCACCCCCAAAGTCTCCTGGCTCTGCTCCCAAAGTCCCCAGATATTTCTTGAATTGGACTTGGCAACCCTATCCTTACCTTCACTTAGCAGAGTGCTCTTTCTGAGCTTCAGTGCAGCAGCGTGGCCTTCTCTAATGGTTACCACACTATCTCACAGATTGCATAAAGAGACTTTGCTTTAAGTTAAGAAAGCCATACTGGTGGATTTATTAAAAGAAACATAACATATAAGTGCAGTGGAGAGAAAGCATGACTATCTGTTCTAGCTAGCTACGGATGACTTTGGATTGATAGCAGGCCTTCTGCTTAGATCAGATCAGAAGGAGAAACACTATGCTGTTCCTTTTGTTGCATGCAGGGAAGAAGAAGAGGAGGAGGAGAACAAGGAGGAAGGAAGTTCTCTGAGATTACATTCTACTGGTTAGAGAAGGTGAGTGAAAGAACAGACAGAAAGGATACTGATATTGTCTTAGCTATCTAGCTTGCTCTATGGTGTTTATAGTCTTGGAGGACTGAGCAAGAGATATTGCCAGTCTGTTCTAACAACTGGCCCACAGGGATGGTGGGAGACATCTGACTTGAGTCATCAAGGAAGAGACAGCAACATCTACTCTTCCATTCTGGGCAAGAGCTCCAGTCATGGAGGGGCAAACTAGGGTTGCCAAGTCCAATTCAAGAAATATCTGGAGACTTTGTGAGGTGGAGCCAGGAGCAAGATTGTGACAAGCATAATTGAACTCCAAATGGAGTCCTGGCCATCACTTTTAAAAGAAGCACAACAGATGCAGGAAAGCTGACGTCAGGCCAACCTGCATGACTCGATCGATGTGTTTGAGAGTTTTCACCGATGTGCTTTTTTGTCCCTGGCTCGCACTTCCCTGATGAAGCTTCTGGGAAATGGCTTGGTACGCGCTAGCTATCCGTCGCGTGATTTTGTGTGGGGACCACAGGAATTGCCTTCTTCAGACTTTTGGGACTTTAGAGTTCCTTTTGGGACTCTAAAATTTGATATATGCCAACTGAGGTGTTCATTGCACGCACAAATGTTTTTTTCGAGTCTGCATTGAGTTTAAATATGTAACTTTTTATGGGGCATTACATGTGGCTCTCGATGTGAACACTTTACTGTTGGTTGAAGTAGACAGTTTTTCTTATGAATTTTCAAAAAATTTCAAAAAAAAATTCATTATTGTTTGTAGCTTTTTGTGGCCATGGGTGTTTGCTTTCTGATCTGTGTCTGTATACGGCTTCTTGTTGTGTTGGTTTGTACACAGAAGGTGCCGTTCCAGTCGAAAGAGCCCAGGAAGCAGATACTGAAGTAGACCTTTTTCTGCCCAAGATCCTGGAGTGGTGCAACTAAATGCAGTAGAGAGTGGGCACATTGACTAGATGAATTTCATTTACTATTTAATACTTTCAAGTTGCGAAAAGAATTGAGGAAGGGGGGGACCCTAAATTTTCACCCTCATGAAAACTAAATTTTGCAAAATGCTTAGGGTTGCCAATCCCCAGGTGGGGGCAGGGGATCCCCCGGTTTGGAGACCCTCCCCCCGCTTCAGGGTCATCAGAAAGCGGGGGGGGGGGGAGGGAAATGTCTGCTGGAAACTCATGATTCCCTATGGAAATTTATTCCCATAGAAAATCATGGAGAATTGATCCATGGGTATCTGGGGCTCTGGGGGGGCCTGTTTTTTGGGGTAGAGGCACCAAATTTTCAGTATAGCATCTAGTGCCTCTCCCCAAAATACCCACCAAGTTTCAAAAAGATTGGACCAGGGAGTCCACTTCTATGAGCCCCAAAAGAAGGTGCCCCTATCCTTCATTATTTCCTATGTAAGGAATGAATTGAAAAGGTGTGCCGTCCCTTTAAATGTGATGGCCAGAACTCCCTTTGGAGTTCAATTATGCTTGTCACAGCCTTGATCTTGGCTCCACCCCCAAAATCTCCTGGCTCCAACCCCAAAGTCCCCAGATATTTCTTGAATTGGACTTGGCAACCCTAAAAATGCTTATTATTGTTGTTTTGTAAAATGCTTATTAATACTTATCAGTCAAAAGCCAAACGCTTTTGCAGGATTAAAGATTCCTTGGATTCTCCCCCCCCCCCCAAAAAAAAAAACCCCATGAGACTTTGGCTTTATTTCCCTTTTATTCTCTCGCAATGTGGGTATTCCGGACACATACCAAGGAAGGGGTTGGGTCTGGATTTCTGGCGGCTGGATTCAGATTGCTCAGATTAGCTTCCAGCTCCAGTTCTGACTGAAGCTAATGCGGAGTGACTCATGTACTTTTGGCAGAACGAATGGATTGTTTGTGCTGCTGTAAAGGATTAGAGCAGAAACCACCCCCGAGCCAGTTGGCAAACCACAGAAAAAGAAACTCACCTGGGATTCAGAAGGGAAGGTGTCAGTAAACAACAAACAATATTTTTTTTACACCAGAAGACTAGAACACACATGAACAGAGCGGCTACAAGAACATACGTACAATCTTCCATTAAAATATATATTAAAAAGCAAATGCATGTCACTGAATCAACCCTGAACCTCGGTAGACTCTAGCAGCTGCACAGAATCTGACAGCTCTTCCCAAAGTTTCAGATTCAGTGTCTGCAAGGAAAAAAAAGGAGCTATAACATTCCTCTGATCTTCCCTTAATTTTTTAGAGGATAGGTGTAATAAATATGTATCGGAGATCGTTAAAGAAGAGGCAATGCAGCAGCATATGTCCAACTGTTTCAATTTCCCCCATAGCACAAAGACATAAAATGCTCCTGAAGAATCTCACTTCTAATAAAGCGAACGGAAGAACATTGGGCCTTGGTGGCCCTTGTAAAGGCAGAAAGACAGGATATAAATTTTGCAAATACATAAACACTGAGGTTGGCCAGAATGAAAGCTATCTTGTGTTTGAGTATCAATAAATTAGCTAAAGAGTTTGACAACAGAGGTCTCTTGTTCCTGAAGTGACGGTATTTTGCAGTAGAACCTAAATGGTGTTGAAGTTGTGTCCCAAATCCTTTGCTTAATTTCAGATTTAGCTTTGGAATAACCCAAAACTATTAAACGACAAGGAGAATATCCAATGGGACCTAGGTCGATTCCGCCCCCCCTAGCCTTGCTGCAGTCTCACACTCCTTTTTCCTGTGGTGCTTCTGCCTGATTTTTAGGATTGCCAAGTCCCAATTCAAGAAATATCTGGGGACTTTGGGGGTGGAGCCAGGAGCAAGGTTGTGACAAGCATAATTGAACTCCAAAGGAAGTTCTGGCCATCACATTTAAAGGGACCACACACCTTTTAAATGCCTTCCTTCCATTGGAATTAATGAACGATAGGGGCACCTTCTTTTGGGGCCCTTAGAATTGAACCCCCTGGTCTAATCCTTTAGAAACTTGGTGGGTATTTTGGGGAGAGGCATTGGATACTATGCTGAAAATTTGGTGCCTCTACCACAAAAAAACAGCTCCCCCCAGAGCCCCAGATACAAACAGATCAATTCTCCATTATCCCCCATGGGAATCTGTCTCCATAGGGAATAATGGAGTGCCCAGCAGACACCCCACCCACCCATTTTCTGATGACCCTGAAGCGGGGGGAGGGCCTCCAAACCAGGGGATCCCCTGCCCCCACCTAGGGATTGGCAACCCTACTGATTTTGCACACGCTGCGGCGAAGTTGCGACTTGCCCCGCCTCTTTCCCAAGTTCTCTCTGCGGCTGTAAGATTCTCTGAAAACTGGATTTTGAAGCCATGGAGAGATCTTGGGAAAGAGGTGGGGCAAATCACAGCTTCGCAGCAGCATGTGCAAAATCAGGTAGAAGCACTGTGGGGAAAAAGCAGTGTGAGACTGCAGCAAGGTTAGTAGGAAATCGGCCCTAGTTTTTCTGAAAGGAACCTTTTCCATTTGACTGATGTTGGTGTTGGTGCTGATGTCAGTCAACTTCTGGAGTGGAAGAGCAAAAAGAGACAGTGAGTTGGATCCAACCATTTGTTCTGCTGGTGAGAAAGGTAGGAGAGGCCCCCAATGACAACCAAAAAGTGGTTGCGCTGGAGATCATGGGACCTGCAGTGCTGGACCAAAGCCACATGGGATAAGGATTATAAGAAGTGAAACTGGGTGAGATGGAGGGGGAAAGCTGGTGGGATCCAACCCTGGTTGACAGCACTCTCCATTCTGTGCAGGAGAACTTAGGCCTCCAGCATTTAGATATAAGGTCTTTAAACTGAACATACGTATTTTTCGCACCATAAGGCGCTCCGGACGATAGGACGCACCTTCCTCCTAGGGGGCGATCCGCTGCCTCCGCCTCCGATCCCGGCGCTTCCCCCGTGCTTGCCTGCCTGGCTCCAGCTTCTTCCAGCAAGCGCTGGGATCGCTCCACGTGGCCCCACCGCAAACCCAGCGCTTCGCGAGCGCCGGCTGTGGAGAGGGCAGCGTGCTTCCTCCTTGCCTGTCTGCCTGGCTCCAGCTCTGATGCTTAAAGCAAGCGCTGGGATCGGAGGGTGGAGGGAGCGATCCCAGCGCTTGCTTTTTTTTGGGGGGGGGGGGGGGAAAGTGCGTCTTATGGTCCAAAAAATACGGTACCTTACCTTTTTGCCTCTGTCAGTTAAATCAAAGCAGTGACAACAGTTCAGACTGGCATACATGGCCGGGTATTCTGCAATTCTACTTAGCAATGATAGTGTGTTTTCAAATGGTCCGCGCACTTCTCAGTGTGACTTCTCAGTGTGACTCCCCTTTGGAGGAGAGGAGAGAGCAATGGAGACTTTCAGCATTTTTGTAATATTTGCTTTATTTACGGTTCCTCAGGTAGCACATCTGCTGCATCACATTGGGTCATCTGCAAGAAATTCTGCACACCTAAAGTGCTTCGGTGAACTCACAGCAGTAGCTATTTCCATCTGCCTTTGGCTGCTTCCAAACTGGAGAGCTTAAAAAAACCCAACATTAATATTCGTATGATATCTTGCTCTAATTGCCCGCTTATGCTCGTTCCCAACCTGTTCTACTGTGGTCTTTTAGGAAAGAGCAGATTCCAGGTCATGCCATCCAGATGGGAAAGTGTGCATACCAAAGGTCTAGCCAACCTTTAGCCTCCTTTTCTTGCCATCAGACCCTTTGCAGATGCCATTTTCCCCACTGTGCCATCTGAGAGCAGTAGCCCTGATCAGATGTTGTGCCATGTGTGCATCTGTTTGTAAAAAAGAGTCGACACACTTTTATTTTAGACATTAAACTAGGGACCTGTACCTGGATGAATGGGTGAGGGGGTTATATTCATGGTTAGCTGTACATGTGTTGAATGTAATGTGAGAATTACTGAATACATGTATTTTAAAAATAAAGTGTACAGGTACTGTAGAGGGATTCTGTGTGCTTGCACTGTAATTTCTGAACATGGCTTTTTCAAGGTTAAAAACATCAGTATGTGGAAACTGTTACCAATGTGAATGGCTCTGCATTTGCAGTAGTGAAAAAAGCAACATGGAAAATCCACACTTTATGGAAACTGTTTCTTTCCAATTGTCCCGCCTCGGGACTTGGCCATGGGGGGGGGGGTTGGCTCCCCCATGGCCACCTCCCCCAACCAAGGTCGCCTCCCCCGCAGCCAACCCCTGCCAGCGAAGAGCCCTTCCGACAGGCACCGGGTCCGCCCACGACACCCCCACTCACCCCGTCGAGCCCGGAGACCCCGTGGCCGCCCAACGTGGAGGAGGCCAGCCTACTGCACGGGAAGAGCCAGGGCCAGCCCACAGTGAGAGAGGCCTTCCCTGGGCTGCGGTGACGCCCAGCGGCCCAGCCCACCAGGGAGCTGGCCCGGGAGCCAGAAGAAGGAACCGCCCCAGGATGCCAGGGATCGGCATCAGGGCTTATAAGGAGGGGCAGGGCCAGCCCAGGGAGGGGGCAGGAAAAGGGGGGTGGGACAAGAAGGGGAACACACTGGGAGGTCAGGGAGGAAGGAGGTGACTGTGGAAGAAGGGCTGCCCATCCAGAGAGTCGCAAGGAGGCCCAAACACCATGGGGATAGGAGGCTGGGTGATGTAACCCTGCCGCTACCCAATTCTGAGACCTCCACAGCTAGCTACGAGGAGCCACCGGGAGGGCTGCCTGCAAGGGGAACCCCCAGGGGGCGGCAGGGGTGCAACAATGTGACAGAGAATGCGGGCAAAACCCCCCTTTTAGGACCACCCTGCCCACACATCCCGGCACTGCCCGCACATCTCGGCACCGCCAGGGTGGACGGCCGCGCATCGCCGCCCGCATGGGTCCAGTTCCAGTAGCACCTCGTCCAGCGAGAGCAGCAATGACGCCATAGTGGAGGTGGAGCTCGGTGTCGCCATGGATGCCAACCCTCTGCCACTGAATTTGGCCCACCAGGGGGTAAAGAACACGTTAGCCAGGGTATTGGCCCACTTCTTCTGGCCATCGGTCTCCAGAGAGGTTCAAGCCTATTACCGGTCCTGCGATGACTGTCAATGGATGACGGTGTGGGCCAACCCCCGGGTGCCCTTGACCCCTCTGTCCATTGTGGATGACCCCTTTGAGAGGGTGGCCATGGACTTTGTCAGCCCCCTGCTGTGCACCCCACGGGGGGCCCGCTACATATTGGTGCTTATGGACTATGTTACCCGATATCCAGAAGCCATACCCTTGCCGAGCATGAAGAGTGCCGGAGCCCTACCGCACTACTTTGCCCATGTGGGGTTACCTTGCGAGATCCTCACGGAGAGGGGGACCCCCTTTACCGCCAACCTCATGAGACAGGTATGCTGGACATTGCATATTCAGCAACTATTCACATCCGTCCACTACCCCCAGACAGATGGGTTGGTGGAACGGATGAATCAAAAACTCAAGTGCATGCTGAAGAAAACGGCCTATGCCCATCCCACATCGTGGGATCTCTACTTGGACCCCCTGGTCTTTGCAGTGCGAGAGACTCCCCAGGCCTTCACGGGATACTGCCCGTTTGAGCTGCTCTACGGGCAGCAATCTCGGACATTTGGGGGCTGGTGGAAGGGCAGTGGGTCCAGGGGGAGGGGCCGGCTGCTGAGGCCCCAGACGAATATGTTAGACAACTGCAAGAACGATTGGCCCACATCCACCAGGAGGCCTGGGAAAACCTGGGGAGTGCCCAGGAGGCCCAAAAGAGGCGATACACCAAAAGCACCAAGGTCCGGAAGTTCCAGATAGGGCACAGTAATGGACCAGCAACAAGGGGACCCCTGCAGAGGGCCCTTCCGTGCTGGGGCCTCTGATGTACGAAGTCCAGTGTGGGCACCGCCCCTGTCAGAAAAAGTCCATTCACATTAACGATCTGAAGGAGTGGCGACAGCGAGGCACCACCGAAGAAACGGGCCTCCTAGCCGAAGACCCCAGTGACCTGGGAGACGGCACACTCCCCTGGACCACTTCCACAGACATGCCAGAACTCCTGGTGTTTGATGGGGCCCTCACCCCCACCCAGCAGGAAGACCTTCGCAGGGTCTTGAGAGAATGCCCTTTGGTGTTCTCGACAAAACCTGGCTTGACACCACTGGTCCAACACCAGATCCTGATACCCCCGGGGCGCGTGGCAAGGGCCCAGTAGCGAACTGTACCGCAGAAACGGTGGGATGCCATTGAATGCGAGGTGGACGAGATGTGCCACCTCGACATCATCAAGCCCTCCCAAAGCGACTGGCAGAGCCCCGTGGTCCTGGTGCCAAAGCCAGATGGCAGCGTGCGCTTTTGCAAAGATTACCGGGAGGTGAATAAGTTGTCTAAGTTTGACGCCTACCCGATGCTCCAGGCAGACATCCTCATTGACCAACTCGGGAAGGCTCAATACCTCTCCGCGATAGACCTGACAAAAGGCTACTGGCAGGTGCCCATGCACCCCGCAGACTGGGAGAAGAAGGCGTTTGCCACACAACAGGGCCTCTTCTAGTTAAAAAGAATGCCATTCGGCCTCAACGGGACAGTTGCCACGCTCCAGCGGCTCATGGACCGTACCTTGGCTCAGGCTTTGCCCGGGCCTACATCGATATTATCATCTGCAGCCCCTCGTGGGATGCTCACTTAGACCACCTGCGATGGGTACTACGAGCCTTATGGGCTGCGGGGTTACAAGCCAACCCCCAGAAAAGTCTTCTGGGGTTCTAGGAGCTCAAGTGCTTAGGTTTCCTAGTTGAGAAAGGCCAGCTCCATCCCCTGCCCAAAAAGATTGTAATCCTTGAGTGACCGCTTGCCCCCGCACCAAAAAACAGCTGCGACGCTTCCTGGGATTCGCAGGGTATTATAGCAAGTTTATACTCAACTTTGCAGCCCTCACCACCCCTCTGACAGACAGCCTGCAAAAGGCCAGCCCCAACGTCCTGTGGTGGGGACCCAACCAAGAGGCCGCGTTCGAACGCTTCTGCACCAGCCTGTCTAGAGAGCTGGTCTTGCAAAATCCGGACTTCTCGCAACCCTTCACCCTGCACACAGACACTTCAGGGACCGGGATCGGAGCAGCCCTGTCCCAGGGAGTCCCGGGCATGGAACGGCCAGTCGTGTTCATTAGCTGCAAGTCGTTGCCGGCCGAGAGAACCCATTCCACAGTAGAGAAAGAAGCCCTAGCTGTGAAGTGGGTCATGGGGGCCCTGCAATTCTACCTGGCTAATAACCCCTTTCACTTAGTGGTCGACCATGCTCCCCTCCTGTGGATACACCGGATGAAAAATAATAATGACCAGGTCCTGCGGTGGTACTTATCCCTTCGCCTTTTTTGTTTCACAATACACCACCAGGCCGGAGTGGATCACAAAGTCGCCAACTACCTCTCCCGACTCTTTGAAGAAGACTCCAAATGGCAGGAGGCCGGGAGGTGTGTGTCCTGCCTCGGAACTCGGCCAAGGGGGGGTCAGCTCCCCCACAGCCACCCCCCACAGCCAAGGTCGCCTTCCCTGCGGTCAACCCCCCAGCTGAGCCCCGCCGGCAAAGAGCCCTCCCGACACCTCCACTCACCCCAACGAGGCTCAAGGAGCCTTGAGAGCTGGACGGCAGCTGCACCAGGCCCTGCGGCCGCCTGATGTGGAGGAGGCCAGCCTACTGCTCGGGAAGAGCCGGGGCTGGCCCACGGCGAGTCAGAGAGGCCTTCCCCGGGCCGTGGCAGTGCCAGCGGCTCAGCCCACCAGGGAGCCGGCCCAGGAGCCCAAAGAAGGAAGCGCCCCAGGACGCCACGGATCGGCATCGGGGCTTATAAGGAGGGGCGGGGCCAGCCTGGGGAGGGGGCAGGAAAAGGGGGGTGGGGAGAGAAGGGGAATAAAAGCAGCCATGCTGGGAGGTCAGGGAGGAAGGAGGTGGCTGTGAAAGAAGGGCTGCCCATCCAGAGAGTCGCAAGGAGCCCTGAACACCACTGGGGATAGGAGGCTGGGTGATGTGACCCCGCCCCTACCCAATTCTGAGACCTCCACAGCTGGCTACGAGGAGCCACCAGGAGGGCTGGCTGCAAGGGGACCCCCCAGGGGGCGGCAGAGGCGTGACACCAATCTAAAGCTGCCCTTCCTTTTCAGAGACACACCCCATTTGCTGCTTCCCTCCTACTAGGCTAGAAAGCCACTTCTTCCAGCCTGGATGGGCTCTTGGCCAAAAACTGTTTCCTAATGCTAGACCTATCAGAAGAAACTTCTAGATACTTACCTTTCTCTTCGTCATGTAAAACAGACTGAACGAGTGATCAGAGAGGCCTAGAGTACAGGATGGAACTGTTCACAAGTCTCAGACTTATTACACTACACACTGCGCTTTTGTGGCTCAGTGCTTTGCATGCAGGCTTAATTCTTGGTGTCTCCCAGGTAAGCGTCTCAGCAGGTGTCACGATCCTAGGTCAAAAGCTGAGGTAAGGTTGTCACGTTGCTGCTGGATGTGGGGGATCTCCCACCCCCAGCGGGCGAGTTCTGCTGTCACTCGGCTGGGCAGCAAGAGAAAAATAAGGGTGAGATGGTGGGTGACAACTAATATCCCAACACACTCACTGGTGTCACTTGCGGCATGACCAGAAGTGACATCAGTGCACCACTGGGTCAAAACTCAATGGCTATACATTGATGAGGTCACATGGTAATTCTCCTGCAGGTTGTCAGCCTTGTGCTGGGAACCCTAGTTTGAGAAGTGGAGCGTCATGTAGGCCTCAAGACACCCTTTCCCTCACACACAGGTCTAGGTTTGCCAATTGCCAGGTGGGTAGGAGAAAAACCGTGTTGGAAGTGTTAAATCTGCCAACGCACATAACTGTTACACAGAAGTATACACTACATGTCTGAAGATACATTCAAATTACAATAAATTCCACATATAGTCCACTGGTACAAAAATAACATTCTATACATGAAAACTTATATAAAAGCGCCAGAGTTTCTCATCCAGAAAACGAATTGTTTGTGACACGTTTCCGGTAATGTACGTGTTTCGAATAAGATTCTTCATCCGACAAAAGAGATTAATTTCTCTGGAACCACAGCTCGATTCAACGTAAGTATAGATCAGTTTCACAAGGCAACAGTTCTCATTGGCAACTGATAGCCGCAGACTGATAGTAATTAGTCTGGAACCAGTGCTCTGTACTGGTCAATTATTCAAAGCAGGCACTATCAGAGAACAGGGGGTGGGGGGAGAGGGAAGTGCCTGCTGGGCACTCCATTATTCCCTATGGAGACTGATTCCCATAGGGTATAATGGAGAATTGATCCATGTGTATCTTGGCCTCTGGGGGGGGGCTGTTTTTTTTAGGTAGAAGCACCAAATTTTCAGCACAGCATCCGATGCCTCTCCCCAAAACACTCTCCAAGCTTCACAAGGATTGGACTAGGGGGGTCCAATTCTATGAACCCCAATAGGTGCCCCTATCCTTCATTATTTCCAGGGGAGGGAAAGCATTTAAAAGTTGTGCAGTCCCTTTAAATGTGATGTCCAGAACTCCCTTTGGAGTTCAATTATGCTTGTCACAACCTTACTCCTGGCTCCACCCCCAAAATCTCCTGGCTCCATCCCCAAAGTCCCCAGATATTTCTTGAATTGGACTTGGTAACCCTACAAAGGCCTCAGGCTTTGGTGCCAGTCTTGCAGGCTACATTTCCCAGGCACCTTCCATGTCTCCAGAATGGAGTTGAGGAAAGGAAAGAAAAAGCGGGAGACAATTACCATTTTGGAGGAGGAGAGAGAAAGCATATCAGACAACGCACTGGGAGGAGGGAGCTGATCCCTAGCCAGAGGTAGGGGTGAATCCAACCTGCAAGGGATCATTTGAGACAACAGAGATGAGAAACCAGCAAGGCAGTTCTGTTAGAGGACTTTGTTTTCCGTGTGAGTTCTGCCCTGTGTGGGTGTAGTGTAGCTTGCATTACTTCTGCTCCATATAACTGTTCTCTTACTTGCTTAACTGTTGCAGTGTGTTTGGTAAATGAATTACTTTTTCTATTCACTCTGTGTGGGTCCTTGACTAGGCTCCAGGGAGGGACGGTGGCTCAGTGGTAGAGCATCTGCTTGGGAAGCAGCAGGTTCCAGGTTCAATCCCCGGCATCTCCAAAAAAGGGTCCAGGCAAATAGGTGTGAAAAACCTCAGCTTGAGACCCTGGAGAGCCGCTGCCAGTCTGAGAAGACAATACTGACTTTGATGGACCAAGGGTCTGATTCAGTATAAGGCAGCTTCACATGTTCATATGTAGGCTTATCAGGTCTTCTATTGTGGGGGGAGACCTCTCATCCTTTGCCTTGCCCTGTGGGTAGTGGATAGGATGGGGAGGGGGGGGGAGAATTGTTGCACCAATGGATGATGCCACTTCTAGCATAAACTCAAAAATGCTTTCATTATGTTGGTGTGGCACTCTAGGATCCCAATGGTGTGCTATCATTCCCCCTTTCACCACCCCCTCCCTCATTCATGCTTCCTATTTGGCCATATGACAGAGTGTGTCCTGACTGAAGAGGCAATTGCTGGGGCTGGGGGGGAGTAAAGAGAGGGTGATTTGGGCTGTCTCTTTTCAAGCCCCAGAAATAGTGTGGGAGTCAATTAAGGTCCTTGTCTATGCCATGCTGAAAGGGGCAGGAGCGGTGTGTAGTGCTGGAGGAATCTTAGGAAAGGACCCCCATCCACAGCAAGCCCTTTTTTGGCCCCAGGCCCCTTCCCATGACTGCAGGTATCGGAGAAGAGCTGTCTGGCTTGTCCTAAGGCAGATGTCTTCCACCCTGGAGAGATATGCCATGCTGTTATCATCCTTCTACAAGAGGAAGAGGCTGGAACAGAATGACTCAACAAGCAAAACCTCTGTTCAGGGCAGGCTTTTCATCCAGTCTGCTCCCTGCTGGGCTAGGTTTCTCACTGCGGGGAGTGCTCTTTTTAATTTGAGGGGTTGTTCAAATATATTGCACCACCTCGTTCGGCTGCACATGTAGATCAGGGTTCTTCCAGTTTTATTCACTGAAAAAACTATGCCCAAGTATCTAAGGCTTGGGAGACATTGTTCTAGTGTGAGCTGAGTGTGCAAGGGAGGTGTGCTGAAAGAGGAAGGAAACCGATGTGGATTTTTGTGAGAGGAGTGCAAGAGTGCAGTAGCTGAGTGGTGCTGTAGATGGCTGTGAGAAAGCGAAGTGGTATGTGACAGAGTCTCTGTATAATGCTTCCTCTGGAAAAGAGGCAGCTTCCCATTTGTCTTCTTGGGAGAAAACTGTAATCAGAGGTGTGCAGTCATTACAGATCCCATGACACTCCTTGCTCTCTTGGCCTCTTTGCTGTCCTGAAGGCAATAATGGAAGTGGGACTCATCCTGCTTTATGTGGCTCAGCACAAGAGCCCCCACCAATACCAGACAGAGAGAGCAGCTTACTCAAATGCTAAAAGCTCGCCTCTAGTTAGCTGAGGCCGTTGTCACATGCTCCTTCTGCTGAGGCAGACTCCCTGGTGGGCAAAAATATGAAAAAGAAGAGGAAGAAATTCAATTGCAAACTTTTATGTAGCAATAGCAAATATAAACCTGCCGCTGGCTTTCCAACCCCAGCTGGGTCAACTAATATATATGGCAGGATTATGAAGCTAGATTTTATATTGGGTTACAAAAGGCAGTTAAAAGAATGAAAGGGGGGGATACATCAAAGGGTCTGGGGAGGATTTCCTCCTTTGTAAAAGCCCACTCTGGTCTAAAACAGATGTGAATAAATAGCTTTGAGATGCATGTTCCTTAGTAAAACCTTGTGTCAATCCGCCAAGAAACTATGGTGGGCAACCTCCCCCCTCCCCATGCTCCTGCTGGAACAAAAATAAGAAGGGAGATGGCATCACTCAACACATATAAGAAAAGGTATGGTAAAATTAGTACCCGGCTTGCTGGGGGGAAAGTGTAGATAACGGGGGAAGGCAATGGCAAACCACTCCGTAAAAATTCTGGCGTGAAAATGTTGTGATGCGATGTCACCCCAGAGTCGGAAACGACTGGTGCTTGCACAAGGGACTACCTTTACCTTTATGTCTTTGCAAGGGAAGATACCAGAGGCTTAGTTGAGAGAGAAAGAGAGAGAGGGCATGTAAGGCAGGGCATGTAAGGCAGAGATATCCCACAGGGCATTTGGTTGAGGACAGCAACGGGACAACATGTCGCCTGGTACTCTCATCCCCTCCATTCTCCAATCGATTCCCTGGGAAGCTTGTGGAAGCTGAAATTTCCACCATCTTGGAATGGGTGGTTTTATTGCTGATATACTTATGTATTTTATTGTCAGTTTTACCTTAATCTATTTATTACATTTACCTCTGTTGTAAGGTGCTTGCAGGGAGGGGTGACCTAAAAATAAATAATAAATGAAATGAAAGATGGTAATTCAGAGAACCTGCAGGTTTGAAAGTAAATAAACAGAAATCTAAAATATTAACAAAGAATATGACAACTCAGGAGGTTAAAAATCTGGAAATAAGAGCTGGCTTTAAGAGTGAAAAGAAAGTGAAATATTTGGGAATAAATTTAACAAATAAGTGTAGTAGTATATATGATAATAATTTTGTGACCCTGCTAAAAGAACCTGAAATTTTATTGAAAAAATGGGAAAGTATGCAATTGTCTTTTATGGGTAGGATTGCTCTCATTAAGATGACTATTCTCCCGAAAGTAATGTTTTTATTTCAAAGAATTAATTTTGCAATTAGGAAAGATTTTATTACCAAATTGAATAATGTTAAGACGTTTATTTGGCAAGGAAAAAAGCCAAGGATTAAATGGAAAATTCTCAGTGATAAAAAAGAAAATGGTGGATTGGGTTTGCCAGATTGGGAAACCTACTATATTGCTAATGTGACGGTCTGGTTGAAGGATTGGATAAATTTGGAGAATAAGAGAGTTCTTGCATTAGAGGGGTTTGATCTTTTGACTGGCTGGCATGCAAACTTGTGGTATATAGAGAAAGGTCACAAATATTTCACCAATCATTTAATTCGCAAAGCTCTATCTAATGTCTGGTTAAAGATAAAAAAGAAGATATATAGTAAGACGCCTAGGTGGATATCTCCAGCTGAAGCATCTATACAACCACAACTATGGGATTTCTCTACCATCGTGAGATATCAGGAGTTGTTGGATGAAGAAGATAAATTAAGAAAGAGGGAAGACTTAGAATCGAGAGGGATAAAAATGGACTGGTGGTCAAATATGCAGGTTGCGGCTAAATTCAATAAAGATAAATTAATTGGTTTTACAAAAGGAAACTTCGATTTTGATAAAATATTATTAGCAAAGGAGGATAAAACAATTTAAAAAGTTTATAATTATATGATGCAGATAAAATTAGAGGATGAACTGGTGAAAGAATCAATGATCATATGGTTGCAAAACTTGGGTAAGACCATTGATTTAGAACAATGGTCGCAACTGTGGAAAAATAATTATAAGATCATCAAACCAGTAAGTTACAGAGAAAATTTTTAAAAAATGTTTCATAGGTGGTACATAATGCCAGTTCAGTCATCAAAGATTAATCCTAGTTTGTCACCTAAATGTTGGAAATGTGGAATTAAAATAGGTATGTTTTATCATTTATGGTGGACTTGTGATGCTGTAAAAAAGTATTGGGTGAAAGTTTTTGAATTTTTGAAGGAAGTATTATGTATGGATTTGCAATTCAAACCGGAGGTTATGTTACTATCTATGGTTAGAAAGGAGATACCAAAGGACAATGAGCATTTGGTGATTTATATCCTTACAGCCGCTAGAATTCTACTTGCTAAATATTGGAGACAACTGAATTGTCCAAATCTAGAGGAATTGGTTGAGAAAGTACTCCAAGCTGCTGAAGCAGATATACTTTCAGCCCTTTTGAAAGAGGAGGCTAAATCTGTAGCAAGTAATAAATGGGAGAAATTGTATATGTGGCTTAATAAAAAAGACAAAAGTAAATGATAATGGAAGATTTGAAGTCACTGGGAGGGATGAATTAATGATATGATAATAGGATTGATTTATAAAATCAGGTTGTTAAATTTTGATGTTGAAAGCCACTTCCATTCTCTATTTTATGTTGCTTATATAAGATAGTTTAGTTTAAGGTTCATGGTGTATAATTAGGATGAAGATAATTTAGAAGAATTTGATTATGTATTAAGATGGGTTTGTTACAATGATATAATACTATGTAAAACGAGGGGGGGGGTTGTCAATAAAAATTATAAAAAAAAATAAATTGATGAGGTCCCCCCCCCCCCCCCCCGATGGTAATTCTCCTGCAGGCTGTCAGCCTTGTGCTGGGAACCCTAGTAAATGAAATGAAATGAAATGAAAGATGGTAATTCAGAGAACCTGCTTAAACTATCATTACAATGGTATACCAATATCTTTGTGCCTTTTAAAAGAAAATAAAAAATGAAACAAGGGCTTTTTTTTGTAGCAGGAACTCCTTTGCATATTAGGCCACACACCCCTGATGTAGCCAATCCTCCAAGAGCTTACAGGGCTCTTAGTATAGGGTCTACAGTAAGCTCCAGGAGGATTGGCTACATCAGGGGTGTGTGGCCTAATATGCAAAGGAGTTCCTGCTACAAAAAAAAGCCCTCAATGAAACCACTTGGCTTTAGGATGGGGAGGGAGGAGAGGGAGTGGTTTGACAATGACAACAGTCTACTCATTAAATGTGGGCTGAAGGTAGGTGAGAGCAGGTGGGACCAAGAAAACCAACATAAACATTACACATGAGGAAAAGGGCGACTCAGAATCAGCTCGCAGAAAAAGATGAGGAAAAACGTGACCACGAAAGAACAAGAGGGGAAAGGAGAAATAAACAAACAAAAACTAAAGGCACAAAAATGTGTGTGGAAATTAGGATAAATGGAAGCAGTTTGAGTCCAGAACTGATGGGAGGGTGGAAACCATGCAGAAAAGCCCACAGTGAGGTCATTTCTGGGATTTCACCTGGAAGTGACAATGGTGCCCTTCCAAACCTCCTGGGGTTTCCAGGAATGAGCCTGGCAGGCCTAGGCAGCCCCCACCCCGGAGCAGATCCCACCCATATGGGGGAAGGGGACAACTGAGGTCAGGGGCTGGAGCTCACCGGGGTCAGAGCCAATACATCACAATGCACAGCCACTAGAAAATGTTTTTCTAACATGCCTGGTTGAAGAGGTATCAGGAGGGGAAAAGCAGCCGAAAATGCAGCCAAAGACAGCTGCATAGCGTTACCAAGTCCAATTCAAGAAATATCTGGGGACATTGGGGGTGGAGCCAGGAGACTTTGGGGGTGGAGCCAGGAGACATCGGGGCGGAGCCAGGAGCAAGGGTGTGACAAGCATAATTGAACTCCAAGGGAGTTCTGGCCATCACATTGAAAGGGACGGCACACCTTTTTAAATGTCTTCCTTCCATAGGAAATAATGAAGGATAGGGGCACCTTCTTTTGGGGCTCATAGAATTGGACCCCATGGTCCAATCGTTTTGAAACTTGGGGGATACTTTGGGGAGAGTCACTAGATACTATACTGAAAATCTGGTGCCTCTACCTCAAAAAACAGCGCCCCCAGAGCCCCCGAAACCTCCAGATCAATTCCCCATTATACCCTATGAGAATCGATCTCCACATAGAGAATAATGAAGTACTCAGCAGACTCCCCCCCCCGCATTTCTGGCCTCTCTACTCGCAAGTTGCTGCCAACTTCTTCAAAGTAACACAGACACCCCATCCCAAGAGGAAGCCTTTCAATCAGCGACTGAAGCCTCCAGAGGTAGAAACGCACATGGTCCTCTGGGGGCGGAGCTCCCCCCCCCCCCCCCCCGCCGGCCAGACTCCCCGAGGAGACACCTGTAACAGCCGGAGAGGACGCAAGGACTACGAGTCCCAGCATGCACCTCGCGAAGAGAGGCCGCACTGTTTCTTCACCCCCCCCCACCCCCGCTTCCACGTTTTTGGAGAGCGGGAGAAAAGGCTGCTAATCCAGGGGTCCCCCGGCAGGGCAGGGGGTTTGGGAAGCCTACAGCTGCAGCATTTAGTGAAAGGACATAGAAAAGCCTGGGCCAAAACTAAGAAAACTAGGGAGAAAACTAAGAAAACTCGCTTTGGAGTTCAATTATGCTTGTCACAGCCTTGCTCCTGGCCCCACCCCCAAAGTCTCCTGGCCCCACCCCCAAAGTCCCCAGATATTTCTTGAATTGGACCTGGCAACCCTACTGTGAAGGTCTTAAAGGTGCAGCATTGTAAACTCCTTTGCCTTAAAAGGCACTGAAGAGTTAAAAATCAGCCCTGCTCACCTCCCCATCTTCTCAACTATATACAAAAAATAAGTGATTGCTTCTTCCTTCGTATTTCCTTTCATCATACTAGCTAGGATATCCATTTCAGCCACCCTCAAAATTTTTTGGATAATTTCCTCCTTCTTAGGGAATGTTTTAGACTTCCAGTTTTGGGCGAATAGAATTCTGGCCACGGTTATAATATATATCATAATAAATTCATCCTCACGTGGAACCTCCTCTTTAACTAAAGATAACAACATAATTTCTGGTTTGAGGGCAAAATTAGTTTTAAGTATTTCAACCAAGATTTTATGAATTCCCTGCCAATATTTTTTAGACATTTTACAAGACCACCATAAGTGGAAATAGGTTCCTGCTTTAGTATTACATTTCCAACAGATAGGTGGAATATCTTTATTAATTTTATTCAATAAAACTGGTGTAATATGCCATCTATAAAAAAGTTTCAAAAAGTTTTCACGAAGGTTTACCGGTTTTATGATCTTATAATTGTTCTTCCAAAGCGTCTCCCATTGATCCAGTGTAATGGTAATCTTCAAATTCTCAGCCCATTTGAGCATCACATTTTTGACAGTTTCGTCCTCCAATTTAATATGTAAAAAATAATTGTAAACTTTCTTAATCATTTTATCAGTTTTCGTGGCTAATAATATATCAAAATCAAAATTTGCTCTTGTAAACCCTTGTGTCTTGTCTTTATTATATTTAGCTATGATTTGCGTCATTGTCCACCAGTCTATTAAAATTCCTCTTGCTTCTATGTCCTCCTTCTGTTTTAATTTATCATTTTCATCTAATAGGTCTTTGTATCTTATTATCGTCTCTAAGGGCTGCGATTGGGGTCGTTTTGAAGCCTCCACAGGGGACAGCCACCTAGGTGTTTTGTTATATATTTTCCTCCTTATTTTTGTCCAGACTTGTAATAAAGATTTGCGAATAAGATGGTTTTTGAAATACTTTTGAGGTTTTTGAATGTACCACATATTGGCATGCCATCCAGCTTGTAGATCCGAGCCTTCTATCGCAAGAAGTCGGAAATCTTCTAACATAATCCAATCTTTGAGCCATAAAATTAAACAAGCAGTATGATATATCTTATAATCAGGAAGACCAAGACCTCCATTTTCTTTTCTATCTGTAAGAATTTTCCAACTAATTCTTGGTTTTTTCCCCTGCCATATAAATTTTTTCGAAAGCTGGTTAAGGTCTACAAAAAACGAATCTTTTACAACAAACCCTGCTGTCTGAAACAGAAATAAAACTTTAGGAAGAATAACCATTTTAAGCAAAGATACTCTCCCCATAAATGATAATTTCAGATTTTCCCATTTTTTAAAGGAGGACGCTATTTCCTTCAGTACAGGCACGTAATTATCTTCATATATAGTGCTACATTTTTCGGATATTACTAATCCCAGATATTTTATTTTCCTAGCCCTTTGAAATCCCGATTTCCTTTCGAGAAGATGGGAAAAAATATATCTGTGGTTAGAAAATAATTAAACTTAAATGTTTATTTGTTATTTGTTATTAATCTATTTTTATTAGATAAAGAGAGTCGGTGATAATGTGTAGCGGTACTGTTTCAATACCATGGGTTTCACCTCATTAGATTACATGATAGGTAATAGGATGCTGTTAATCCTATATAAGATTAATTATACATTTATTACCTGTGCACTAAGTGACTGAAATTACTTATTTGTTAACAATATGTTTGTATATAATTTATAAGCAATAAATATATAAATATTAAAAAAAAAAAAAAAAAAATAAGTGATTGGGCAACTGGTCAGAATGGGGGAAACTGGTCATGCAAATGGAAAACTGGCCACTTGGGCCTTGGCAACCATAAAGCAATTAAGCTACCAACACTGAGAAAAGAAGAGGAAGAGATGGTGACTTGACTGTAATGAAATATGAAGCCTATGCCTTAGTACTTGTGCCTGCTAGTGTACGATTTATTGTCCCTGCTTGCCAGAACTGCATGAGAAATCACTTTTTGCATGTCTTTTACATTTGAATTATCTTTAGGAGAGGCTTTTGAAGCATGCTCTTAGTATGCACAGATGTGTGCTACAGTTGCCAGGTCTGGAGTTCCAGCCTCTTCTTCATAGTCTCTAGAATCTAAGAGAGGAGCCGACAAATCTCTGTTGCACGTACATATTAAGGTAACACACTTGAATAGTGAGCACCGTATAGAGCACAGCCTTCTGTTGCGCATACTGCAAAGTTCAAGTTCTTTTTGATCTGTTGAGCTTATCGATATGCTCTAGCATTCTGGCTCTAGCATTTGAAAAAAAAATGTAGGGGGAACCACCACAAAATGGCCAATCATGAAGCATCAGGAATTTTTAAAAAAATGTTGGGCACTTCCAAGCCAAGTGCCGCCCTACTATGGAGGCAGCCATTTCCAAGTGGAAACTCTTTGAAGACCCAAAGGCAGTGCCTCCAGTGATTCTCTGATGCATCTCCTGCATTGTGAATTCAAAGGAACACCAGTATTGGCTCTTTGCTTAGGGAAGAGATGTTGTTTGCTGCTAGTGTCCAAAGAAAGGGTAAAGTTTTCTTCCTGCATGCCCATAAGGCACAGGTACCAAGCCCAGAGACATAAGCAAACTTGTGTCTATGGTGTGCAGTGGTAACACACAAGGCCAATATTAATTTAGTGCTTTGCTAGTCACTCAGCTGGTAGTGAGTGACCTGCGACTCCCTGTTCTATTACTGGTAGTAGCACCATTTAAGATTTCATGACCAAGGTTCAGACTTGCAAGCAGGTGCCAGAAAATGCATCCACAGGCGCCACATTGGGGAATCATTGCTCTAGCACATCTTTAGCCAAAAGAACCGGCACCCATTCTGCATTTAAATCAGCACAGGGTAAGCCACTACAAAAGACATGAAGGGAGCATGCCACAAGAAGAGGAGAAAAGTTATATGAAACAGTGCTGCAAGGGCTCAGGCAGAGAGTCTTCGTGCAGAGTTGGCGGGAAAGGGTCGCTTTGGCATAGGAGTCTCAATGTTCCTCTGTGAGATGTTGGACAGTGCATGCTGGAATCCTCCCTGCTCACAGGATGCTGCTGCATTTGGCTGAGTCAGACTGTTGGCCCCCCAAGCACACTATTATCTGCTTCCCAGAGTTCTTAGCAAAGACAGGTTTGTCACAATGCCAGATACCTGAGAATCTAAAAGATAACTGGTATGCAAAACACAGGTTATGCCGCTGAGAAACAAACCAAACGTGCACTGGGAGCTCCATGCTTGGAATGACTAGTGGTGTTTTTTTAAAAAATATTTAATTTTCGTGTGCCCTCGTTCCCTTGTTTGGATCAAGCCCATGAGGAGAGCTGCGACTACCTTTGAAACATTTAGTGTGGAGTAAGAAAAGCAGGCCCTACCAGCAATTCACAGGTTAAAGCAGGAGCATGTGTGCTAAGACCTGTATTTCTAGTGCAAAAAAATTGTGACCCAAACCCTTTCTCAACGGCTCATTGTTTCAGATTCCACTCCATGGTTCTATGGTACAGTCATGCTATCATTTTTCTAGTTCTACAGTAGCCTGTCTTTGGCTGATCAAAAAGTTGAGAGGGTGTTTGATGGTGTAAAGAAACATTTGGAAGTGAGGGAAGCACATACCGTATTTTTCACTCCATAAGACACACTTCTCTCCCCCCAAAAAGTGGGGGGGGAAGTGTGTGCGTCTTATGGAGCGAATACTGCAAAAAAGAGTGCACGTTATCTCGCTTCCACCAGCGCCAGCCGTTTTCGCCCACCGGCACGCAATCTCCGTTTTTTTGTTTTGTTTTTTTAATGTCGGGCTATAGCGTTATAGTGCTATGGCGACGTCTCTGAGACGTCGCTATAGCCCAACGTTCCAAAAAAAAAAAAAAGCCGGAGATCGCACACCGGCGGGCAAAAAAGGGGTGCGTCTTATGGAGTGAAAAATATAATTGTCCTATAAATTGTTCAAAATGAAAGCCAGCATTCCTTTTCCGCCCCTAGCAGTGTTCCCTCTAAGCTGAATCAGCGTGATCTAGCTCACAGATTTTTAGCCTCCAGCTCACAGATTTTTGTCTTAGCTCAGGAAGGATGACCCCAGAGCACACTAATTTCTGCGGTAGCTCACAAAGTAGAATTTTTGCTCGCAAGACTCTGCAGCTTAGAGGGAACATTGCCTCCCCAGGGCTTTTTTTTTTTTAGCAGGAACGTACAGGAACACAATTCCAGCTGGCTTGGCGCCAAGGGGTGTGATCTAATATGCAAATGAGTTCCTTCTGGCTTTTTCTGCAAAAAAAGCCCTATGTGAAACAATGGTGGCACCAGGGGTGTGTGCCTAATATGCAAATAAGTTCTTGCTGGGCTTTTTCTACCAAAAAAACCCTGCTTGCCCCCATGTTATTTATGTTAGGGGAGAGGTACTTTACACTGTCTCCTGCCTCAGACTTCAGAGGAAGACTACAAGGGAGTCAGAAAGATAGAGAGGTCAGGGCACAGAGCATCCTTTCTATCTGTTATCTGATACTATCCCTTTGAAGTTTAGATTGCCAATCTCAGGAACTATTTCCTTCTTTCCTTACACACGTTGCCAGATCTCTCCATCTTGGCATCATGGATGCAGGACAAGCATACTGCACCCCCAGTTAGCTAGATTAGACTTCTGTCCTGTTTCTACTCTATTCTATCAAGAGTTCCTCAAATAAAAGGACTCTTAATAGTTTGAACAGTTAAAGAGGCTCCAAGTTACTTTTGTAACTTATACATCCCCACACTAAAGATACTTCTGCTGTGTGGTAAGCAATTGTGCACTCTGCCAAATTATTTATCATTCTTGGCTCTACCAAACCAGGTAATCTAACAATTTATTTGTACCCTACCCCTCCATGTCAGTATTCTCAAGGCAGCTGTACAAGTACGATAAATAACATTAAAAACAGCAAGATGAAAAACCAGAATAAATATTGCAAACGCTCCCCCCTACGCACACATAAACATTTATGCAGCAGTCCTAAACAGAGTTGCTATTGAAGCTCATTGACTTCAGTGGCCATAGAAGGGTGCAGCTCTTCTTTAGGACTGCAGTGCCAGTATGTGAAACAGCAGGTAGCACACTGCCTTAGTGTTCATGCACACTAATTTATGTGCATGGGTGCAAGAGGGGTAGGGTTGCCAAGTCCAATTTAAGAAATATATGGGGACTTTGGGGGTGGAGCCAGGAGACATTAGGGGTGGAGCCAAGATCAAGGCTGTGACAAGCATAATTGAATTCCAAAGGGAGTTCTGGCCATCACATTTAAAGGGACGGCACACCTTTTCAATGCCTTCCTTCCATAGGAAATAATGAAGGATAGGGGCACCTTCTTTTGGGGCTCATAGAATTGGACCCCCTGGTCCAATCTTTTTGAAACTTGGGGGATCTATATGTTCAGTCCTGTCCTCTTCATAATTTTAAGCCACCTCAAGCAACTTTCTGAGGCAGCATAGAGAACTCACTGGTCTCCTATCAACATCAACCAGTGGCATGGAAGCTGGTATCAGAAAACACAGACTTTTTATTTATTTTATTTTAAACATTTATATACTGCCTTTCCACTCAAATAGGGTTTCCAAGGTGGCAAACATCAAACATTAAAACATTTCACATTTTAAAAAATATATATTACTGTTAGGGTTTAGAGATACCTTTAGCAGAATTGTGTGAAGAGAACCACAAAAACAAGCCAGGCAGACGTTTTAGCTTAAGAATAAAGTAGTTTACTTTTACTATGGGGAAAGGGTAGACTGGGATTACTAGAAAACAAAAGAAGGATTCATTATCCTATCTAGTCTCTAGACTACATCTTGACTCTCTTGAGTCCAAAACCTAACTGCATGGAGATCTGAGGGCTTTACACAAAGGGCAATAAGAAGAGATCTGAGGGCTTTACACAAAGGGCAATAAGAAGAGATCTGAGGGCTTTACACAAAGGGCAATAAGAACTGGTCCCCCAGACCACCTCCCAAATATATGGATTAGCCTATTAGGGCTTTGCTTCAATGGTCACTATGCATATTGACACCTAGCCTGAGCGGGAAGTACGTGCAAACATTCTCATTGGCTATATCTCTCACTGGCTAAACATCAGCATGCATATACATTCACTTAATTAACTCATGGCAACAGGAAGTGAAATTGCATCAGAAAACCCAACAATTACAATAACTCAGCCACTGGTCTTTTACTCTTTTTTGAAGACCAACTGCAAGACGGATTCCCCTGAAGAAGCCTGTTGGCAAAATGTGTAAGGAATTTTTGGAAACTTGACTGAGTAATAAAATATATATTTACCAGATTTTGCACCATCTGCCTTGGCCTTATTTTTATCTCCACTAATTCAATAAGAACATATAAACAGACACAACATTAAAACCAGGGTGGAAGGCTAATAACAATTATTGGGGGTGTGCCAAACAGAGCAAAATAAGGTAGCCAGGTTCGACTCAAGAAAAATCTGGGGACTCTGAGGGTGGAGCCAGGAGACATTGGGGGTGGAGCCAGGAACAAAGCTGTGATAAGCATAATTGAACACCACACACCTTTTAAATGCCTTTCCTCCATTTGGAAAAATGAAAGATAGGGGCACCTTCTTTCAGGGGTCATAGAATTAGACCCCCTGGTTCAATCTTTTTGAAACTTGGGAGGTGTTTTGAGAAGAAGCACCAGATGCTATGCTGAAATTTGGTGTCTCTACCTCAAAAAAGAACCCTCCGGAGCCCCCAATACCAACAGAACTGGTCTCCATAGGGAACAATGGAGTGCCCAGCAGATGTTTCCCTCCCCATCCCCACTTCCTGACGACCCTGAACTGGGGAGTGGGCCTCCAAACTGGGGGATTCCCTGCCCCCAACTGGGGATTGGCAACCCTGGTGGAAAACAACAATTGAGGGAAGCAGACAAATGTCCCTGATGAGAGTGTTCCCAAGTTGGCACTATGATTTGAGACTAGGGTTGCCAAGTCCAATTTAAGAAATATCTTGGGACTTTGGGGGTGGAGCCAGGAGACCTTGGGGGTGGAGCCAGGAGACATTAGGGGTGGGGCCAAGATCAAGGCTGTGACAAGCATCGTTGAACTCCAAAGGGAGTTCTGGCCATCACATTTAAAGGGACGGCACACCTTTTCAATGCCTTCCTTCCATAGGAAATCATGAAGGATAGGGGCACCTTCTTTTGGGGCTCATAGAATTGGACCCCCTGGTCCAATCGTTTTGAAACTTGGGGGATATTTTGGGGAGAGGCACTAGATGCTGTGCTGAAAATTTGGTGCCTCTACCTTAAAAAACAGCCCCCCCCCAGAGCCCCAGATACCCATGGATCAATTCTCCATGATTTTCTATGGGAATAAATCTCCATAGGGAATAACAGAGTTCCCAGGAGACATTTCCCTCCCCTCCCCCTGCTTTTTGACGACCCTGAAGCGGGGGGAGGGCCTCCAAACCAGGGGATCCCCTGCCCCCACCTGGGGATTGGCAACCCTATTTGAGACAGCCCTTTCTTATGTTACCACTCGTCTAGCCTCAGATGGCAGAGGCACCCGAAGTAGAGCTTGCAAAGGTGACTAGAGTGGGTTGGAGGGTCAAATGGGAGAAGGAGGTCCTTCTTACAAGATATGAGGAATATGGGTGGAGGTGCCATTTTTAGTCCAGACTAATCTGCAGTGTACATCTTTTTTTATTCCAGCGCTGGGGTCTTATCTCAGCATGGTTTCTCTTTTAAATGCTAATTCTTGTGAGAAGAGGCTGGCATGGAGGGAGATAGGATTGGTCTCGATTTATTTCTCCTTACTCCAAGCCTTTTGCTGCTTTGTTACGGTCCTCCAACTTCAAACTGCTATGACGCTTTGGAGAAATATGCTTTGCAACACCCACACAGAGCTGGCATTGTGATTGCAGCCTGGGGAGAACTTATCGTCTGGCAAGAGGGTAGCTCTCACAAGGAGTGCAGAATAAGAGCAGTCTGTATCAGAGTGCAGAAAGAGATTTATACCAAGTTCTGAAAGATAGCTGAAAACCTTTCAGGTAGAGTTGCTAGGCCAGAAGTTGCAGGGACAGGGCACGGGGAAAGTAACATCATGTTATGCGTTAATATCATGTTTGGGTGAAGAGCCTAAAGTGATGTCACCATGTCAAGTGACACTCTAGGAATTTTCCCAACTCAGGGAATTCTTAAAGCATCATTCTAGGGTTGCCAATCCCCAGGTGGGGGCAGGGGGTCCCCCGGTTTGGAGGCCCTCCCCCCGCATCAGGGTTGTCAGAAAGCGGGGGGAGGGGAGGGAAATGTCTTCTGGGAACTTGGAGATTTATTCCCATAGAAAATCATGGAGAATTGATCTGAGGGTATCTGGGGCTCTGGGGGGGCTGTTTTTCGGGGTAGAGGCACCGAATTTTCAGTACAGCATCTAGTGCCTCTCCCCAAAATACCCCCCAAGTTTCAAAAAGATTGGACCAGGGGGTCCAATTCTATGAGCCCCAAAAGAATGTGCCCCTATCCTTCATTATTTCCTATGGAAGGAAGGAATTGAAAAGGTGTGCCGTCCCTTTAAATGTGATGGCCAGAACTCCCTTTGGAGTTCAATGATGCTTGTCACACCCTTGCTCTTGGCTCCACCCCCAATGTCTCCTGGCTCCACCCCCAAAGTCTCCTGGCTCCACCCCCAAAGTCCCCAGATATTTCTTAAATTGGACTTGGCAACCCTACATCATTCAGTATGGTGATATCTCTTCTAGATCTTCACCCAGAAGTGACCTTGACACAATGGTTGATGTTGTGCCCAATGTGCACGCTCCCTCCATTTTGCCTGCTGTGAGAAAGGGTCGGGGAGATGGGAAGCAACAGTAGACGGTTGCCTGCCAATAGCAGGCAAATGCATAAACTAGGGGTCTTAGTGTTGAAAATAGTCTGATATAGAAAACCACTAAGAAACAATTTTTTTATAGTTATAGAGTTAATACATTCAATTTCAACATGGCATTCTATCAGAAGCCAGTCTATATAATCGCAAGATCAACCTGTTTCTCTTACTGAGAGCCAGTGTGGTGAAGGGGTTAAGAGTGGTAGACTGTAATCTGGAGAACCTGGTTTGATCCCCCACTCCTCCTCCACATGAAGCCAGTCACAGTTTTCTCAGAACTTCCTCAGCCCCACCTGCCTCACAAGGCAATTGCAAGTTGCTTTGAGACTGCTTAAAGTAGAGAAAAACAGGGTACTAAATAACCCTACTCTTGGCAGGAAGGGCAATGAAGAGTAATTTGGATGCTTCAGTAGGTGTGGACTTTTTTTTTTTTTAATGTGTGCCAGGAAGCAAAGAAGAAGCTTTGCCACCCTGCTTGATACTCTAACCAGTCCCCCCCCCTTTTTTTTGTTTGAAGTTTTACAGAGGAGGAAGGGAGGGCAGAAAGAAATAAGCAGAGAGAGGAAACTGCAAGAAAGAAGTAAACCACCTCCTGCCATAAGTAAACAGTGTGGTGATATATTTAGCTAATGACAAATAAGGAGCATCTAAGAGTGGGATGGGACGGGACTGGGGAGCATAAATCATAAATGCACAAAATGGCAACGGTGTGGAGATTTATCAGGGTGCTTCAGACACTCCAACATTTCACTGACAAGAAGTGGGACATGTGGGAGACACACACACACCCCTTCACACTCCATGGCTTACAACCCTACCCAGGGACACAATGTGGAAGGTCCTGCTCCGCCCACGGTTTGCTGAATTGATTTATCCTGCAGCGGCCTCACCTCTGTCAGTTTAAAGGAAGGCTTGTGGTCAAGACATTCTAGAAAAATGTAGTTAATAATAATAATAATACTTTTTATTTACATGCCGCCCTCCCCGCCGAGGCAGGCTCAGGGCGGCTCACAACACGTAAACACAATGTACAGTAAAACCATATACGATAGTTACAATTACAATTATAAAATCATCCTTAAAACGACAAAACAACTTGTATTAAAATTAACATTATGGTGCTATGTCTAAGGTCTTCTGTAGAATCCAGTGACTAAAACATAAAAACATATCCAGCAAGACTTTCTTGGCTCGGTATTAAGTGAAGGCTATTTTAAAGAGGTAGGTCTTGCAGGCCCTGCGGAATTGGTCTAGGCATCGCAGGGCCCGCACCTCCTCCGGGAGTTGGTTCCACAGTCGGGGAGCTGCTATGGAGAAGGCCCGATCCCGGGTGGTCTTCAATATGGCCTCCCATGGCCCAGGGATATTCAGCTGGTTCTTTCCAGCTGACCTCAATGCCCTCTGGGGTTCATATGGGGAGAGACGGTCCCTCAAGTAGACAGGTCCTCGGCCATATAGGGTTTTAAAGATAATAACCAGCACTTTGTAGCGAACTCGGTACACCACTATAGGCCTACAATGGGCCATCAACAAATCAAAATGTACACCAGTAGGCACAGGTCATGAAATGGCAGATTCCTTACAGTGTGGCAGCTTAGTGTTCATGTGTATTACATGGATGTGGATGTACATTACAGATGAGATTAATCCATTCCTACTCAGCAATATAAACACTGAATTCTCATAACAGATAGTTTGCTGTAGTACCTTGAACACTAGTAAGATCTTATTTCGACAGCAGCTTTTTTTGGACTCTAATCCACAAAAACTTGTGTTGAAATAAAATCTTATTCGTTTTAAAGGTTCCACTAGACTCTGGCTTGTTTACTTGTAGGTGCTCAGGGGAGAGAGGTGAATTCTGAAGACGGACAGCGCTAGGGACTCACTTGAACACAATTTTAACAATGGGTGTGATCACACGAGAGATTTAGTCTGGCAGTATCCTGGCTCTGAAAAAGCCAGTTCCTTTTTATCCATGCCCCAGCATTCATACAGCCCCGCCCTGCTGCTGGGAGAAGCACAGGCCAAATATGCACAAGAGGAGCGTTGAGACTGCTCATGCGCATGCCGAGTGGTTGCAGCTGCATGCCTGGCCATTCAGACAGCCATACATGCACCATATGCACCATACATACAGTTTAGAGGTTTGCTACCAGGAAGTTCCCAGTAGCTATTTAATCCAGTCCTAGCCCATCCTCAGACAAGGTGGGTACCGGCAGGACTTGAGAGGCAGATGTGCCTGTGTGATTGAGCACATTAAATCTGGATGGGAGGCGTGGGTAGGTTGGCCCAAATCTCTCATGTGATCACACCCAATGTGTCTCCAAAAAACATTAAAAGGTTTATCAGGGATGCAGAAATAGGGATTAGATTGGTCTTCATAAAGAGGAACAGTGGCTGTTTGCCAAAGAATGAGAAAGCCACTTTCTGAATTTGTGTGGTCTGTTGGCAACCATGAAATGACTGATCAATTATCATTTGATGTGCTCCCCCAACCCCCCCACTCAGAAAATCCAATAAACACAATCTTAAGACACCCAATTTTGTAACCTATAAAAGCAGCAACCCTGAATCAATTGGGTTTCAAGAGGGCAGGTGCATGCCTTGCCAGATGTTATTCTATGAGGGTGTTTTGAAAAGTAATGAGAAATGTTTGTTGCTTTTGAGCGTGGGCAGCTTTCTTAGTCATTATGCTCCAAGGCAAAGTTTCAGGCAGGAGAGCAGCCAGGTCCAGCTCCCAGAAGCAGCCGAGAGTGTATTTCAGAACCTCCCATGGTGCTCCAAAGGATTCTGGATCATTTGACCAGCACGCTTGAAGAGCTGGCTCTGTTACTGTGGGAGAGCCTGGAATGGCATCCTGGCTCGGCCATAGTGGGCACGATTGTATATCCTATGAACCACCATCATACATTTATCTCCACCACTAAAATATAGTTAAAATATAGACAGGGCTTTTTTTTTGGTAGCAGGAACTCCTTTGCATATTGGGCCACACACTCCTGATGTAGCCAATCCTCCTGGAGCTTACAGTAGGCCCTGGAATAAGAGCCCTGTAAGCTGTTGGTGGATTGGTTACATCAGGGAGGTGTTGCAAAGGAGTTCCTGCTACAAAAAAAGTCCTGACTATAGACGACCAAAGGATTCCATCTGTTCTCAGGCTGCATGTAGGGATGCCAGCCAGCCTCCAGATGGGACCTGGGGATCCCCCAGAAATACAGCTCGTCTCCAGACTATAGAAATCAGTTCCCATGGAGAAAATAGATGCTTTAGAGGGTGGACTCTATGGCATTGTGCCCCACTGAGGTCCCCGGCCTCCCTAGGCTCTGTCCCTAAGTTTCCAGGAATTTCCCAACCTGGATCTAACCCCTGCATCCCCTGCCAGTGGTCGGGGGGACCTGTTGTGCAAAGAGAATCGTGTTTCTCGTGTGGATTTTTGAGTCACCTTTGGGCATTGCTGGACTGTGTTTTTTTTTTTTAAAGTGAGATGACCCTCCATTCTTTGCTGCTTCTTCCCAAAATGCAACTGCTGTAATCTAACACAGCACTTAGTGAGCATCTGACACTGAAGGCTGACAAGACAGGGGCTGAAGATCTAGAAAATCAGCTTTTTCCCCTCCTTCCTTATACATTTATGGTAACCAGGCCTCAGATTCAGCAGGAGCTCACAGGAGCACAGCTCCTGAACCTTTCTGAGGGTTTCCCCTCTTCCTCTCTACCTACCTTGTCCATTGAACAGTAGGTGCAGCTGCATAACAATCCCTGGATTAGGAGAGCGGGCAGCCAGCCACCCACCAGGAGCTTTGCCACACCCCCAGCAGCCCTCACTAACCCCTGGAGAAGCCCACGCCACCCTTTCTCCACTTCTTATGTGATTTTGGGCAGCGGGTGGCTTGCTGGGCTTTTGACTGGGGTGTGTGTGGTCTAGGTGAGTGAGGGATGCTTGGGCTGGCTGGATCTCTACCCAGCCCAAGTAGGTCTCACTCACCCAGGGCTCTCCTTTCTTGCATCGGGTTGCTTTTGGCTGGGGGAGGGGGGGACGGTGTCCTATGCTAATAAGTTATGCCAGGGGTCCTCAAACTACGGCCCGCGGGCCAGATGTGGCCCACTGAGGACGTTTATGCGGCCCGCCAGGTTATGGCAAAATCAGACCGGAAGTGACATTTGACCTAAACTCGCGTTAGCAACACACAGTTCCGGCACTTGGGCTGAGGCGGCGGAGACAGAGTGTGAGGTGAGGTGAGTTCCCAGGCCGGGGTGTGTGGTGTGGGGAAGGGAGAGAGATGCAGAAGACGGAGAACTGACGGCCCGCGGCCTTGTACAGTAACGGCAGTCCAGCCCTCCAACAGTCTGAGGGACAGTGAACTGGCCCCCTATTTAAAAAGTTCGAGGACCCCTGAGTTATGCTAATGAGCTCCACCACCTATTTTTCTACAAAACGACCCCTGCTTGTAACATGTTGTCTGGTGAAGAGTTTTGATTAACTGGAAAGCTGGCACAATGTGTTGCATCGTTTTGGCTGGCCCTAACAAAAGGTATTTTGTGGGTTTTATTTCTTCTTCTGGACCCCTAAGGGTGCCACTCCTGGCTGCTACCTAACCTGCCTGTGTGGCTGTAATGTACTGAGTTGAGAGACGGGTTGAAGGCAACATGCTTTATTCGGTGGTACATTACAAGAGAGGGAACACGCGGGCCGGGCCCCGCTTATATACATTTCCCGGAACTGCCCCCCAGTCTGACCAGTCCAATCCTTGCCAGTTAAACTTCCCGCCACAGATCTTGATGGGCGGGGCGTCTGGCGAGCTACATCCGGGGACCCGTGAGTTTCCCTTGGTCGCCTCTGTAGCTATCGCCACGTGGTACATTAGCTTACGTTTCAAGACATAACAGTGGCTCAGCTGGTAGGGGGCAGGCCTTGTTGCCTCTGCCCTATACATGCCTAAGGTTGACAACTCCAGGCTGGGGGATCGCTGGAGATTTGGGGATGGAGCCTGAGGACAGCTGGGTTTGAGGAGGGAGGCACCTCAGTATAGTGCCATAGATTCCATCCTCCAAAGCAGCCCTTCTATCCAAGGGAACAGATCTCTGTAGTTTGGAGATCAGATCAGCTGTAATTCTGGGAGATCTCCAGGCTCCCACCTGGAGGCTGGCAGCCCTTATATACACCTCCTCACCTGAAGAGTCCAAACACTGCTATACTACACTCCCTCCCTAACCAATATCAGGGAGAAGGACAGGGTTGTAGCATGTTGTAATTGTCTCATAACCATGAGGCTCACTCTGTACACACTCCTGAGAATTGTTTAGACATGCTTCAGCAGGAGTCTGGCCTGTGATCTGACTGCTTGACACCCGAAGGTGCATGATGCAAGACTATGCTGAAGTGAAGCGGTTAATGGGAGACACTGTGGGAACCTTAATTCAGCTGCTTGGAGCTCTTTTGGGGGGCAGGGATTATACATTTCAGGAGGGGCTGTAGCTCAGTAGTAGAGCACTTGGGCAGCAGAAATCTTCCCGATTCAGTCCAGCCAGTGATATCCAGCATGATGTAGTGCTTAGAATGTCAAACGATGGCCTGAGAGACCCAGATTCAAATCCTCACTCTGCCACATAAACTCACCAGGTGACCTTGGGCCTGTCACACGCTCTCAGCCTTTTTTTTTGTAAGGATTAAATGGAGAATGAGATAATGTTGTAAGCCATTTTGGGTCAACACTTGGGGGAAAGTGGGATATAAATGAAGAAAATAAACAAATAAAATCTTTAGGGTTTGTAGAATCTTTCGGGCTCAAGTGCCGTGTTCTACTGGAGAAAGTTTTCCTTCCAGACGTTTCGTTCTCAGCTGCGGAGAACATCCTCAGTGGCGTTGCAGCCGGAGCAGGCGCTCTGACCTTCTTGGCTGCTGTGCATTGAGTGGGGCCAGGGCTGCTGGAGAGCTGCTATTTATAGGCTGGAGGGGGTGTGATGAAAGGGCAAATAAATAGCAGCTCTCCAGCAGCCCTGGCCCCACTCAATGCACAGCAGCCAAGAAGGTCTGAGCGCCTGCTCCGGCTGCAACGCCACTGAGGATGTTCTCCGCAGCTGAGAACGAAACGTCTGGAAGGAAAACTTTCTCCAGTAGAACATGGCACTTGATCCCGAAAGACTCTACAAACCCTAATAATTTGGAAAGTCAGTCACAGCACTTGATCCCGAAAGATTCTACAAACCCTAATGATGTTACCAGCCGTGAAAACCTGAAATCTTTGATAAATAAAATCTTCCTCTAATTATTCACTTTCCATGGCTTCCCAGGTATACGTTGATGTTTTGCTCTGATCTGCTTTGCTCCGCTCTTTCAGGAAAGCCTACAGTTAAAGCAGATTGGTTCACTGTGTGGATGGGAAAGTGTGGATTTCCAAACTTCCCTGCCCAGATCACTGCCATTTCCCTCAGTATTCCCTCATGCCTACCATTTCACATACACAACCCATGCTGCCAGAGTTACTGCTGGCTTTAAAAAATGAACAAACCCAGTAGTAGCTATACATTGCTCTAACATTGTAACCAGGCCTTGAATTCAGCAGGAGCTCACAGGAGCACAGCTCCTGAACCTTTCTGAGGGTTCCCCCTCTTCCTCCCCACCTACCTTGCCCACTGAATAGCAGGTGCAGCTGCATAACAATCCCTGGATTAGGAGAGCGGGCAGCCAGCCAGCCAGCCACCAGGAACTTTGCCATGCTCCCAGCAGCCCTCATTAACCCCTGGAGAAGCCGACACCACCCTTTCTCCACTTCTTATGTGATTTTGGGTGGCAGATGGCTTGCTGGCCTCTTGACTGAGAGGGTGGGCGGCCAAGGAGAGTCCCAGGTGAGCAAGGCCTGCTTGGGCTGGCTGGGTCTCTAGCCAGCCCAAGCAAGTCTTGCTCACCTGGGGCTCTCCTTTCTTGCATTGGGTTGCTTTTGGCTGGTGTGGGGGGGGTGACATATGTTAATGAGTTATGCTAATGAGCTCCACCACTTATTTTTCTACAAAATGACTGCTGATTTTAACATTGCATCAATATAGCCGCTGCTGATTTTTTAAAGTCTTTTATCAGTATGGGGGAGGGGAATGGCAGATACAATGAGGATAATGGAGGAAAACGTGAAGTATACCATGGCATGGACCCTCCATTGCCTCTGTGAATACTAACCGCCTTGTTAGTCTGCTGTTACAAAAACATCAAAGAATCTCATGGTATCTTGGATTCTTTTTGTTTGCTTGCTTGTTTCAAATATGGATAAGGTCATTTTGCCATATGCTATATTTAAAAACCACACAGTCATATAAAACCCTAGCAACCCAGAAATGACTACATTAACCAAACGCTTCACAAAAAAAGAATGCCTTCTATGAAAGTGCATGCCACCCACAGACGCGGCATTCTCCTTCTCTCCCACCCAAGGGAGGGAATGCATCTTCTGTGACCGTGAATGCCATCGACCATTTTTATAAGTCGTATTAAAATAATTTTTTAAAAAATTCAAATCTGGCCGTTCAACTGGGGAAGATTTTTAACCAAAAATGTTTTAAAGGATTGATGTAATCACTGAATTAACTACAAGTCGCTGAATCTGGAAGTTAGTCTGTACCTGGGGTTTTTTTTAGCCTTACTTAGTAAGTGAAACTTAGCACTTGTCTATTTTGAGATTCTGCAAATGTCAGTATTTTTTAGGAGTGAATTGTTATTGGACAACAGAAAAGTATAAGAGCACACTGTCTAAATTTGGAAATGTGCTTCTGTAGATTGCAACAATATGTATAGTTTGAAAATAATCATAGTGATCTTATACATACACACACAATTTCATACTATATATGTAGGCAAATCATATGGGCCAGTCAATTGCTGGAGGATTTGGTGATACACTGTGCCAAAATGGGCTATTAAAATGTAGGTCCAGGTAATGTAGGTATTCATTGGTGCAGAACGCGGCGGCTAGGCTGCTATTGGGGCTCCCAAGATGGGAGCACATGCGGCCAGGGCTGCGCGAACTGCACTGGCTGCCAGTTGTCTACCGAGTTCGTTACAAGGTGCTGGTCATGATCTTTAAAGCCCTATATGGCCGAGGGCCTGTCTACCTGAGGGACCGTCTCTCCCCATATGAGCCCCAGAGAGCACTGAGATCAGCTGGTAAGCACCAGCTGAATATCCCTGGGCCAAGGAAGGCCAGATTAAAGACCACCCGGGATCGGGCCTTCTCCATTGCGGCCCCACTGCTGTGGAATCAACTCCCGGAGGAGGTACAGGCCCTGCGATGTTTAGACCAATTTCGCAGGGCCTGTAAGACCTACCTCTTCAAAATAGCCTTCGCCCATACCGAGCTAAGATAATGTCGCTGTGTATGTTTTCTTTTCTTTCCACTGAACTTAAGAAGATCTATTTAGCACCTTAATGTTAATTTTAATGTAACTGTATATTGATTTAAGATGATTTTATTGCTATGTATGATTTTATTGTATTGTATTGCATTATATGTTGTGAGCCGCCCTGAGCCTGCTTGTGCGGGGAGGGCGGGATACAAATAAAAAGTATTAGTATTATTATTATTACTTGGTATTCATTGGTCTCATCGGAGCCTGGAAGCTAAGCAGAGTTGGAGACATTGCTCCCCCAAATCTCTGCAGACAAGATGCTCTTCATAAATGCAGAAAGATAATTGAAAACAGAGAGCTGCCCATCCACAAAGACATGGCTGTCATGGACCTATCCAGCCTAAAATCCCAACACCAAGCAATAAAATCTGCACAAATCCTGCAATCACAAAAATTTCATTCTAGGGAATAAATAGTTGTGAATGTGGGTGCAGTCAATTTCACCCAATATCCATCACCAGATAAACACCAAAAAGAGACAGCTAATAAAATACAAACAGGCTTTGGCAGTTGTGCAGACCTGTTGTTTAAACGGGCTAAGACACCAGGACCTGAATGCGATTGTCGTGCAGCCCACCAAACTGTCTTCCATCTGGCATAGGAATGTGAGCTTTGTGCTTGCCAGAGAGATGTGATGGAGCTTTCGGAACTCTCCCCAGCTGTGATGGAGTGGACTGAAAATGTAGATGTTAGTATTTAGAGGAGACTGCCCAATCTATCTGCCTACCTGTTATATTGTACAGTTTTAAGATGAATGAAACAGATTCAATGGCTACTCATCTGAATAAAATGATGGAGGTGGTTTCAGAGCTTAAGAGAATTGGAACCACGGTGGAAGATGAAGAGAATTAACGCAGCAAGCTATGTATTCCAACATATATCAACTTAGTTACCTATTTTATATATTACTAGAAGTAAGGCCCGTTGTGAAGAAAAATACAATGGGTTCTAGAAGGAGGTTCTGGGCAAGTGCCCGCCACCCTTGCTGTCTTCCCACCCACCCAAGTGAAGGCATTGAGTCTTCCCCCCCCCCCTCAAGGAGAGCTGATCTCTGCCATCTAGAGAGCAGTTGTAAATCTGAGTGATCTCCAGTGGTTGGCGACGGTGGTTCCCCAGGAGGAAAAGCCTCTCCCTCAGAGGCCTGTAGTGAATAGGCTTCCCAATCCCCAGGTCCCAGAGGGGGATCCCCCGGTTTTACAGGCTTCCCCCCTCCCCCAGCCAGCTGGCCGGCGGGGGAAGCCCAGCCCCCCACAGCCATTATGCACCTCCATGAACGATTCCCATAGGGAATGATGGAGAATTGATCTGCGGATATCGGGGGCTCGGGGGGGGCTGTTTTTTGAGATAGAGGCACCACATTTTCAATATAGCATCTAGTGCCTCTCCCCAAAGTACCTCCCAAGTTTCAAAAGGATTGGACCAGGGGGTCCAATTCTATGAGCCCCAAAAGAAGGTGCCTCTATCCTTCATTATTTTCTGTGGAAGGAAGGCATTGAAAAGGTGTGCTGTCCCTTTCAATGTGATGGCCAGAACTCCCTTTGGAGTTCAATTATACTTGTCACAGCCTTGATCTTGGCCCCACCCCCCAATGTCTCCTGGCTCCACCCCCAATGTCTCCTGGCTCCACCCCCAAAGTCCCCAGATATTTCTTGAATTGGACTTGGCAACCCTAGTAGTGATACCTTAGGAATTTCCCACCAACCTGGAAAGGTACCACTAAAAGCCTATGGGCGAGTGTTCTCACAGCCTTGCTGTCTTCCCACCCACCCAAGTGAAGGCATTAATCCTCCCCCCACATCACGAGTAGGTGATCTCTGCCATCTGAAATTTCCTAACTGGGGTTGGCAACCCTGCAACATCTACATGGAGGAAAGACAGTCTTTCTTCACAGGAAGGGGGAGACGACGCATCTGCACCTTGAGGTTGGCAACAGGGGTTCCCTGGGAGGAAATGGCTGGTAGCATCAAGCAGCTGACAAGCGGACCTGCTCCGCTGGCGGCTGTAAGAAGCAGGGAGCCATTGCAAGCCTCCCTCTGTTTATCTGCTGGTGTCGAAGTGGCCCCTCCCTGCCGTGAATGCACATTCCTTTTTTCGTCCGTTGAAGAGATGTAGGAAGGTAGACAAACAGAATGAAATAAAAAGACTGAAAGACAGAGATACAAAGAAAGAACAGGAGGAGGTAGAAAAAAGAGAAGAAAAAAAGGAGTGAGAAAAATGAGAAGAAGGAAGATAGACAGGACCCTGAGGAGAGGCGGTAGTGATCAGTAAGCCCCCAGGAGAACCTTTCGGCAGAGAACTGTCTCCCTCAGAGGCCAGTGGCTGTCTTGCCTGAGGGCCAGCGATGGGTGGGCGAGAGCAGAATCAGCCAATGGCAAGGCAGAGGCGCATTGTGAGCCAATCCTGCAAGAATGTGGGGAAGGCTACAGTGGGCCGGTGACAGAGAAGCTACCCAATGGTAGTGGGAAGTTGTGACAGAGTGTCAGCCAATAGTTGGTGCAGTGCATTCCTGGCGATTCCAACGAATCTGGACGTGGGGATTTGCCACCACGGCTTGGGTTTTATGACTAAAGGATATGCTTACTGTGTGTAGCTCTGCCATATGATCGATCGATCGATCATTCGATAGACAGACAGACAGATAGAGTTGGCCACAGATAGTATTTGGGTGGGAGGCCACCATGGAAGACCAGGGCTGCTTTGCAGAGGAAGGCAACGGCAAACCACCTTTGCTCATCTCTTGTTTTGGCAACCCTTTGGTCTTGAGAAGGCTGCTGTCAATCAGTTGCAACTTGAGAGTACACTATTATAATTAATGACTGCAAGAGTGTTGAGGCATAAACTCTCATAAACTACAGCACACTTGGCTAGATGCATGCGGTGTTGTCAGGTAACAAGCACATAGAGAGAGTCACTAGAAATTAATAGCGGGAACAAAAAGTACGGCCCGTGACACCTCTATGCAAAAACGAAAAAGTGTACGAGGAAAGAATGGAATAACCTCTCTCCAGCGAAGGCCACCAATCTCCAGGCAGAGTTCTGCAGTTCTCCTGGAATTACAACTGACTTTCAGACTACAAAAATCAATTTCCCAGGGGAAAAAAATGAAAGGTTTTGAGGGCAGACTGTATATTCCATAGAATTGAATGGAAATTTCTATGTACAGTCCCTAATCTCTAGAAATTTCCCAAACCAGAGTTGGCAACAGAGTTGGCAACTCTGTTCCCAACATCAGTTGCCAGTTTTGTAAGCATTCCACTGTGGGAATCTTGCTAATAAAAAGAAATGGTGAGCCCCAGGTTAAAAGGCCTTGCTTGTTACACATCTGAGCAAAAACACAACCAGTGGCCAACATCTCAGATAAAATGTCAGCAGATCTGGAAATGCCAATGCTGGACTGGGAAATTTCTGGAAATTTGGGGGCCCAGCCTGGGGAGGGTGGGGTTTGGGAACCTTAGCTGAGTATAATGCCACAGAGTCCACCCTTCACAGCAGTTGTGTTCTCCAAGGGGATTGATCTTACTAGTCTGGAAACCAGTTGTAATTCTGGGAAGTATCCAGCTGCCACCTGGAGGTTGGTAACCCTAAATGATCTATGGAAACATTGCATTCCACTCAGGCAATTAGTATTGCTCAAGCAAACACTAGCCAGATTGCACAAACATATTGCACTATTTGGCACGGCTTTGTATTGTACTTTCGAGTTAATAAACTTGTTTGGGTTTTTTTTTTAAGTCTTCTGAAAAGAACCGTGCAGATACCGATGAACAGCGATCCGTGAAATAGGTCTTAACGGGTCCTATTGTAGTGTTTACGCTTGGCTTCTCACAAAGGGAAGGTTTGCATACAATGGAAGCAGCTTAGTGCAAACTTCTTTTCTAAAAAGCAGCGCTTCGGCTTGCACAAAAAGCACTTCAGAAAGGGGCCCCGACTCTGAGATACAAGCTTTATCTATATACGCTTGAGCTTTGTTGACAGAAGTGTCACAAGCTAGGCCTCCTCCCAACCTGTTGTTCACGATTTTCCATTCCTCTAAGCATCCTGCTGAAAATACACTTCACGGGTAACCGACAAAGCAAGAGGCTTCAATCTGTTGGTGTTCTCAGTCGTTGCGAGCTGTCCAGCCCTGGCTTCCCACTTCCAATAGGATATAAATGCAAGGTCCCGATCAAATCCCACCCGTGCTCTGCAAAATCCAACAACTGTTAACAGGCAAACTGCTTTGCGGTTTGGTTGCTTTTCCTTTTCTGCTTAAAGGAGAGCCAGTTTGGTGTAGTGGTTAAGTGTGCGGACTCTTATCTGGGAGAACTGGCTTTGATTCCCCACTCCTCCACTTGCACCTGCTAGCATGGCCTTGGGTCAGTCAGAGCTCTGGCAGAGGTTGTCCTTGAAAGGGCAGCTGCTGTGAGAGCCCTCTCCAGCCCCACCCACCTCACAGGGTATCTGTTGTGGGGGAGGAAGGGAAAGGAGATTGTGAGCCGCTCTGAGACTCTTCAGAGTGGAGGGCGGGATATAAATCCAATATCTCCATCTACCTCACAGGGTGTCTGTTGTGGGGGAGGAAAGTAAAGGAGATTGTGGGCCGCTCTGAGACTCTTCGGAGTGGAGGGCGGGATATAAATCCAATATCTTCATCTACCTCACAGGGTGTCTGTTGTGGGGGAGGAAGGTAAAGGAGATTGTGAGCCGCTCTGAGACTCTTCGGAGTGGAGGGCGGGATATAAATCCAATATCTTCTTCATCTTCATCTAAAAGAAATAAGATAGGGCCTTTTAAAAAAAAAAGGCCTAGCCAGATACTATGACATTATCCACTGAATGTAATTAAGCTATGGACAAAGTAGTTCATTCTCTAATTTAGCTGCCAATTATGTCATTTTGTGTTTTGTTTGTTTGTATTTGGTGCCTTTTATCCTTTTTTATGTTTTTGATCGCTCAAAAAGGATGACTGGCGATACAGTCACTGATGGCTTCGTATAAATGTTTATTAAGTGCAATAAAAAGTTTTTGAAAATTTAAAAACAAACAAACAAAAAAAGGCCTAACCGCATCCAGAAGCGCCAATGCAGCCGAAACTCAGGCAAGGATCCGGATCCGAGAAAGAAGTCCTTTTCTCCCTTTCTCACAACACAAGAACTCGTGGGCATTCGATGAAATTGCTGAGCAGACAGGTTAAAACGGATAAAAGGAGGTACTTCTTCACCCAAAGGGTGATTAATACGTGGAATTCACTGCCACAGGACGTGGTGGCAGCTGCAAGCATAGCCAGCTTTAAGAGGGGATTGGATAAAAATATGGAGCAGAGGTCCATCAGTGGCTATTACCCACAGTGTGTATATATATGTGTGTGTGTGTGTGTGTGTATATATATATATATATATACACACACACACATATAATTTTTTGGGCCACTGTGTGACACAAAGTGTTGGACTGGATGGGCCACTGGCCTGATCCAACATGGCTTCTCTTAGGTGCGGGCCCTGCGGAACCTTGATCAGTTCCGCAGGGCCTGCAAGACTACCCTCTTTAAACGAGCACATATCGACTGCCGGATTGTTGTTAATCCAGGATCCGCCAACACGGTCCTGTCTAAGGACCTACGCCATCACGGCACCATTCAAACCGGCAGAAACTAGCGTCAGCACGCCACCACTGCTGCCAGATCAATTCAAATTGCATGAACTTAAGTACATTAACTGGTTTTGAAATGATGTTAAATTTAAAAGCGTTTATGGTTAAAGTTGTATATTTATTATTGTATATGCATGAAACGCTGTTAGCCGCCCTGAGCCTGCCTAGGCGGGGAGGGCGGCATACAAATAAAATTTGGCTTTGCTTGACTTTCTTACTATGTGCAAAGAGGCCCCAAAGGCTCCCGTCGCCTCCCCAGAAGCTTCCCCGCCAGCGCCGCTTGGCTAGACGCGACGCGCGGGGTGCCTTCCACCGCCTAGCGCAGGCAGCCCGAGGAGGGGCGGCCGGGCATCCACTTGGAGAGGAGGCCTGCCGTCTTCGTCGCTCCCTCCCCTCCGACCGCCCCGCCGGCCCATCGGCTTCCCTGCAGCGGGAGGGCGGGCAGAAGGGAGGCAGGCAGGAAGGAGAGGCGGGCCCGGACGAGGCAGGGAAAAAGTTTGCAGAGAGTTCCTCTGGCTCGCGTCGCTTTGCGTTCTGGAGGCGGCGCTGGGTGGCTGGCGGCGGCATGGACGCCCTCAAGTCCGCCGGGCGAGCCATCATCCGAAGCCCCAGCATAGCCAAACAGAACTGGGGCAGCGGCAGGCACAAGAGTAAGTGGCGCGGAGGCGACGGCGCCTGCCTCCCTTCCTCCCCGCGCAGCTCTGCTCCCCTCGCTCTTTCCCCAGCTCCTTTCCCAGCGCCCCGCGCGCGCTTATTCCTGGCAAGGGCCCCGGGCCGGCAGGAGCTCCGCTGCAGGGCTGGGGAGGGGAGGGGAGAGCCGCGTGCTGCAAAGGACAGCAAAAGTTTGGGCACTTCAGGAAAGAATGCAGGAAACGGCGAGGTCAGCAAAGTTCTTAAAGGGGCCGACTTGTTTTCTTCGGACTTGTTGAGCGAAACGAAGAAGGATGGGGGGGGGGGGGGAAATCTGGCTTGAGAGTTTTTGAGAGGATCTCCGCGGGCGGTGCTTGGAAGCGACCTTCTACTGAGTCAGACTCTTGCGGAGGAATCCTCCTAAAGTCAAGTGTCTCTTCCATGGGGCTGCGCCCTCCCAGGAAAGTTCTTATCTGGGAGAACCGGGTTTGATTCCCCACTCCTCCACTTGCACCTGCTGCTAGCATGGCCTTGGGTCAGCCAGAGCTCTGGCAGAGGTTGTCCTTGAAAGGGCAGCTGCTGGGAGAGCCCTCTCCAGCCCCACCCACCTCACAGGGTGTCTGTTGTGGGGGAGGAAGGGAAAGGAGATTGTGAGCTGCTCTGAGACTCTTCGGAGTGGAGGGCGGGATATAAATCCAATATCTCCATCTACCTCACAGGGCGTCTGTTGTGGGAGAGGAAGGGAAACGAGATTGTGAGCTGCTCTGAGACTCTTCGGAGTGGAGGGTAGGATATAAATCCAATATCTTCATCTACCTCACAGGGTGTCTGTTGTGGGGGGGAGGAAGGGAAAGGAGATTGTGAGCCGCTCTGAGACTCTTCGGAGTGGAGGGCGGGATATAAATCCAATATCTTCTTCTACCTCACAGGGCGTCTGTTGTGGGAGAGGAAGGGAAAGGAGATTGTGAGCCACTCTGAGACTCTTCGGAGTGGAGGGCGGGATATAAATCCAATATCTTCATCTACCTCACAGGGTGTCTGTTGTGGGGGAGGAAGGGAAAGGAGATTGTGAGCCGCTCTGAGACTCTTCGGAGTGGAGGACAGGATATAAATCCAATATCTTCTTCTACCTCACAGGGTGTCTGTTGTGGGGGGGGGGGGAGGTAAAGGAGATTGTGAGCCGCTCTGAGACTCTTCGGAGTGGAGGGCGGGATATAAATCCAATATCTTTTTCATCTTAGGATGGCACCGTTAGTCGGTGGCGATTCACTGGGCTGCACTGCTGGGCAGAAGCTCTTCAGGGCCTGAGGCAAAGAAGTGCCTTTCTTGCTGCTTGGGATATCGGGGCTCGAACCCCGGGTCAAGAAAGACGTTCTACAGCCAGGCAGGAGGGAAGGGCTACCGTTTGGCCTGGACCTCAAACTTAGAGGAGAGGATGCTCAGATTTAGACACTTCTTAATTTGGGGGGCATTTGATAAGTTTTGCAATGTGTTTTTATGCCTGTTGTGTTGTCAGTTCTAATTTTCTGTGGTCCACTGAGACAGGCTATCTACTGCTGAACCAGGGCCTCACCCTAAAGGTGACGGGTAGCCCGTTTCTATGCAAAGTGGGGTATTCATTTGGGAATGGATTATTCCAGGTGGGTAGCAGCAAAATAAACCAAGGAGTCCCATGGCTCCTTCAAGGCTAACACGTTTTTTTCTGGCAGGAATTTGGGTTTGTTTGTTTTAATAAATCAGTGATCATGTTGGAATTAATTTGGTTGGGGAAAGGGGCTTTCCTCCCAGTAATGTGGTAAGCCGGGCAAGTTCAATGATCACAAAAGTTTTATTTGATAGGCATTCCTTTGAATAGCAAGTGGGTATTCAGACAGAAATGCAGATACTAGGATCCTACCCATTCTGGTGGTGCAAATGGCCTTTGTGCCTCAAATGCATGTGTTGTTGGAGTCCATTGAAGGCCAGACAGATAGGAGGAGAAATCATAAGAATGTTGGGTGCCATGGAAGTGCCCCCTTAAAGCATCTCTCAGGGACACCCAGTGTGTGACTATCTCTCATTCATTCATTTATAATTTGTATACCCCAACTTGTCCTCCAAAGGACTGAAGGTGGCTTATCCAAGAATACCTGATTGTATCCAGAGCAAGAAAGAAGTTTCTGTGGAGTGTCCTGTACCGCTTAATCCATCCTAAAAAAGGATGCCGCCCTATACCACACATATGCTGCTTCTCTATCTGTTGCGGAGAAGCCCTCTTCTCCTGGGACAAGATTGTTCTACTAAAGCGGTGGGGTAGCCCAGGAAACCTGAGGAAGATCATGGGAGGGGGGAATAAACCACAATAAAGAGTTAATTAGAGGAACTGATACAGGGCTTCTTACAGGTGAGTTCATGCAGGACTATAGTTGGGAAAGAAAGTTACCTTGATTGCTTTGAGTAGTGATGCAAAGGGGAGGTCAGGTGCGTGCCAGAGAGTTGTTGGCTGTCTCCTAGATTTTGTAATATTGGTGGTTTCTAAAGTCACACATTGTTTTTTGCTCAAAGGCATCAGGCGTGTTCCTGCAAACTCTTTGTGATGTTGTGACTTGTGTTACATGGATTGCAGTGAGGGTGAAGGCCTTGAGATATTGGTGATCCAGCCTTCAATATTCAGCAAGAACAGTGCATTTTGGACTTTAAGAGAACCTTTTATGCAGTAACTCTTCTGCCTTAGAACTTCCATTGCATGATAGGACCTGGCAGGGCTCATTCTTGTACCTGTAGAAAGGAGAGTAAGTGACCTGGCTTCAGGTGTATGCAACATTTTTCAGCCATGGCACAAAGCAGGGACACCTAATGATGATAACCACTACTTTCAAATGGAAGGGATGGATGTAACTGTGCTTATTAGTTTTCATACTCTTCCCACATTAGGTTGCACTAACCAGTTTGATTTCCACAAACTACATAAACCTCCACTTTTGTTAATATCACATTTAGGGACCTTTGGGTTTTGTTTGATGCTGGAGATATGTTTCATTAACCTCTGGCCTTCATGTTCTCAAATGGAGGCTGCCATTTTGTTTTCCCCAGAAGGCTTTGCTGCAGCTTTAAATGTATGAAATCCAAGTCAGTCCACACGAATGTGCAGAACATGGGTCCCATGCTCTTTAACTTGTTCGTAAATGATTTGGAGTTGGGAGTGAGCAGTGAAGTGGCCAAGTTTGCAGATGACACTAAATTGTTCAGGGTGTGAGAACCAGAGAGGATTGTGAGGCACTCCATAGGGATCTGTTGAGGCTGGGTGAGTGGGCGTCAACGTGGCAGATGAGGTTCAGTGTGGCCAAGTGCAAAGTAATGCACATTGGGGCCAAGAATCCCAGCTTCAAATACAAGTTGATGGGGTGTGAACTGGCAGAGACTGACCAAGAGAGAGATCTTGGGGTCGTGGTAGATAACTCACTGAAAATGTCAAGACAGTGTGCGATTGCAATAAAAAAGGCCAACGCCATGCTGGGTATTATTAGGAAGGGAACTGAAAACAAATCAGCCACTATCATAATGCCCCTGTATAAATCAATGGTGCGGTCTCATTTGGAATACTGTGTGCAATTCTGGTCACCGCACCTCAAAAAGGATATTATAGCATTGGAAAAAGTCCAGAAAAGGGCAACTAGAATGATTAAAGGGTTGGAACACTTTCCCTATGAAGAAAGGTTAAAACGCTTGGGGCTCTTGGAGAAACGATGACTGCAGGGTGACATGATAGAGGTTTACAAGACAGGTTAAAACGGATAAAAGGAAGTACTTCTTCACCCAAAGGGTGATTAACATGTGGAATTCACTGCCACAGGAGGTGGTGGCGTCCACAAGCATAGCCACCTTCAAGAAGGGGTTAGATAAAAATATGGAGCAGAGGTCCATCAGTGGCTATTAGCCACAGTGTGTGTGTGTGTGTGTGTGTGTGTGTATATATATTTGGCCGCTGTGTGACACAGAATGTTGGACTGGATGGGCCATTGGCCTGATCTAACATGGCTTCTCTTATGTTCTTAATGCATGAGATGGAGAAAGTAGAGAAATAAGTACTTTTCTCCCTTTCTCACAATACAAGAACTCGTGGGCATTCGATGAAATTGCTGAGCAGACAAGTTCAAATGGATAAAAGGAAGGACTTCTTCACCCAAAGGGTGATTAACATGTGGAATTCACTGCCACAGGAGGTGGTAGCAGCTACAAGCATAGACAGCTTCAAGAGGGGGTTAGATAAAAATATGGAGCAGAGGTCCATCAGTGGCTATTAGCCAAAGTGTATATGTATGTGTGTGTGTGTGTATATATATATATATAAATTTTGGCCACTGTGTGACACAGAGTGTTGGACTGGATGGGCCATTGGCCTGATCCAACAGGGCTTCTCTTATGTGACACAGAGTGTTGGAATGGAGGGGCCATTGGCCTGATCCAACATGGCTTCTCTTATGTGACACAGAGTGTTGGACGAGGGGCCATTGGCCTGATACAACAGGGCTTCTCTTATGTTCTTATGTGACACAGAGTGTTGGACTGGAGGGGCCATTGGCCTGATCCAACATGGCTTCTCTTATGTTCTTATGTGACACAGAGTGTTGGACTGGAGGGGCCATTGGCCTGATCCAACAGGGCTTCTCTTATATTCTTAACAATCGATACACAGAATGCGTCCAAGGGGTCTTATGATCAGAAATGTTTTTTCTCCTTCCTTTAACTTTTTCACCTCAGCATCCAGCAGCTGTAAAGATGAAATTTGGGCAGGGCTAGCTGTAGGCAGGCCTAGCACACAATTGTTGACTATCTTTGCTGGAAATAGGGCTGCTGTTGTGTTTCCAGCAAAAGCAGAACATGGATCTTGGTTTTGCAGCACGTGTCTGCAGACAGTGCGAGATAGTTTGTAGTTGGAGTTAGTAGGGAGATTGTTTCAGTTGTTGTAGTACCCTGGGATAGTTTCAGGTGGGTAGCTGTGTTGGTCTGCAGTAGAAGAGCAAGATCTGAATCCAATAGCACCATAAAGACCAACAAGATTTCCAGAGCACAAGCTTTCTAATATCTGACAGAGGGACCTTTGACTCTCAAAAACTCATGCCTTGGAAATTGTGTTGGTCTTTAAGATGTTATCAGACTCAGCATCCTGGGATAGTTTTGTGGCTGGGAAGTCTGGAATGAATGAGAATATGTAAATAAATGTGGCGGGCTTATTAACATGCTCTTGTTTCTCAGAACATTTTTGGTTTTGGATTCATGCCTGTGCTGCTGGTTTCAGTGAAGGAAAACCTCATTGCCCATATAGGGATGGGCTACAGCAGGGGCTTGGCCTGAAAAACTTCCTGAGCCCTCCTTCTGGACATCCTCAGTGAAAAGGATCTCTGGGAGAGAGACTAGGAGAACTTCTGCCAGTCATATCCCTGGGCTAGAGTGTCTTTCTCTTCCTAAGGCAGGGGTGCGTGCACTTAAATTCTAGTTTTGTTATAGCCTATGCCAGGGGTCCTCAAACTACGGCCCGCGGGCCAGATGTGGCCCATTGAGGATGTTTATGCGGCCCGCCGGGTTATGGCAAAATCAGACCGGAAGTGACGTTCGACCTAAACTCGCGTTAGCAACACACACTTCCGGCACTGGGCTGAGGCGGCGGAGACAGAGTGTGAGGCGATACCGAGGTGAGGTGAGTTCCCAGGCCAGGGTGTGTGGTGTTGGGAAGGGAGAGAGATGCAGAAGACGGAGAACTGACGGCCTGCATCCTTGTACAGTAACGGCAGCCACCACAACAGACAGTTTTTGTTTTTACTATAGTCCGGCCCTCCAACAGTCTGAGGGACAGTGAACTGGCCCCCTGTTTAAAGTTTGAGGACCCCTGGCCTATGCTGAGTGGGAGAAACTCTGCATCCAACACCTGCTGTCTGTTTTAAAAGATAGGATTTTACAATTTTAACTTCTCCCCCCCCCCTTTTGACACAATCCATCACTCAAACCTAGGACTGATTTCCTACTAGCGTTGCTCCTCCCCAAGGCTTCTGTCCACCCCACCCCACCGCCCAGCTCAAGTGATCAATTGCCTCTAAGTTGTTCCATGGTCCCATTTTGAGCCATGACAACCTCCAGTTCCCTGCATGGTTTTTAGATGCTGTCTTTTCAGGATTACATTGCCGCATGGAGAATTGGTGATTGTCGCACCTCAGAATGCACCCAAGGAGAGCCAGTTTGGTGTAGTGGTTAAGTGTGCGGACTCTTATCTGGGAGAACCGGGTTTGATTCCCCACTCCTCCACTTGCACCTGCTGGAATGGCCTTGGGTCAGCCATAGCTCTGGCAGAGGTTGTCCTTGAAAGGGCAGCTGCTGTGAGAGCCCTCTCCAGCCCCACCCACCTCACAGGGTGTCTGTTGTGGGGGAGGAAGGTAAAGGAGATTGAGAGCCGTTCTGAGACTCTTCGGAGTGGAGGGCGGGATATAAATCCAATATCTTCATCTACCTCACAGGGTGTCTGTTGAGGGGGAGGAAGGGAAAGGAGATTGTGAGCCGCTCTGAAACTCTTCGGAGTGGAGGGCGGGATATAAATCCAATATCTCCATCTACCTCACAGGGCGTCTGTTGTGGGGGAGGAAGGGAAAGGAGATTGTGAGCCGCTCTGAGACTCTTCGGAGTGCAGGGCGGGATATAAATCCAATATCTTCACCTACCTCACAGGGTGTCTGTTGTGGGGGAGGAAGGTAAAGGAGATTGTGAGCCGCTCTGAGACTCTTCGGAGTGGAGGGCGGGATATAAATCCAATATCATCTTCTTCTAGTGGGAAGTCTATGGCTTGGTCTGAGGAAAACAGATTCCTGGGGGCGGAGCAATGCTAGTGGGAAATGAGTCCAGAACCAACATTGTCCCAAAGTAAATTGTGAATACAGTGCCGCTTCTAATATGCTACTCCGTATGTTGTATGCCAAGAAACTTACTGGGAAGATGAATAGCTAGAACAAGAATAAGTAAATGGAACAATTTGGCACTATATTTTTGTTTTGTATCACCTGTCCATGTACTGAATGACATCTTATAGAAGCCAACATGGGTGTGACATTGCATTTCAAGTAGACTCCTCTTCCATGCCTCAGACAAAGAGCCTAAATCTCACATACCACAGGTGAGGTAATAAAACTGTAGGTTGGTGGGTTCATGGGATCGAATGCTGCTCTGGACACGAAGTCCTTGCACCTAGAAAACTAGCACAGCAGGGGAAAGCTACTGGCCTCGCCTTCTCCCTGATTGGTCTGTTTTCTGCATATGTGGGTTTTTGTTGTTTATTTGTTTCATTCATTCAGTTGAGCTTCACCTGCAGTGAGATGTGTTACAGGAAATCGGTCTCTTCTGCTTTCAAGCTGAATGCAAGCCAGTAATGCAGTGCTGCTTCAAAAAAGACAAATGGGATTTTAGTCTAGGTTAATAAGAGCAGAGGATACAAACCCGTGATAAATTAATAGTTGTACTCTGATCTGTGCCAGTAGATCTTGTGTGAAGTCTCATGTCCAGTTCTGGACACTACCAGAACTTAGGAAAGAGGCTGACAAATTGGAACAGGTTTGGAGGAGGGTGTAACCCAAAATGCCCTCAAAATGAGGATGGGGAATTGTCAGGTGGGCACCTGGCTTAATCAGGATCTTTTACCTGTGTATACAGGATTCCACGTCCAGAAATTAATGCTTAAAATATTAGGGACTCTAATTAAGGAAACAATTAAAATTTATTCCGGAAAATATAGGCTTACATACAAGATAAAATACTCATAAAATCATAATACGGTCCTAAGAAAAATAGAGAGAGATATAGAGAGAACACATGGGTAGACAAACAGGGTGATAATTACCAATTGTAGTCTTCAAGGAAGGCTCCAATGGCGACGAAAGAGGATGGGGGAAATGGGACCCTCAACTGGCCAAGAATCAGGGATGGATCTAGACAGCGGAGATAGGGTACTGCTAGATTCACATCTGAGTGGAGTTGGGTCAGAGGTTAAATAGACTAACTTAGACCCTCGGGGGATGGGAAGTACGGAGGAGGAAAAAGGGGAGGCTCTGCAGTGACCATAAGGGCTGGACTTCTGCAGTAGCCAATAGCAGGTTAATTGGTGGCACCTAATTGAGTGCCCATAACTGACCAATGAACAAGCTTGGGCCCGGGTTACCTGATTGGCTGTACAGGTAACCAAGGGTTAAAGGGGAGGCTCCAGACTTGACAGTTGGGGAGAAGAATGGGAGAAATTACTGGGTGGAGGGGTACTTATTATACTTATTTAAAAAGGTGACAATAGATGGCCAAATTACTACCTAGGTAACACCCGGTTTGCACAAAGGAACTTGGCTCTGGCTGAAGATGGTCTTCCTCTTCAGTGTTCTTCTTGCCACCAGTCTTTGTTCTGGGTTCCGTTGGACAAATGCTTGGGTGGTTCGGCAGGGTCCACACCTGGATAAGCTTGATGGCTCTATGGGTGGGTAACATCTGTTGCGTACGTGTGCTTCCCGTTGTGCTAAAATGGAGTCTTGGCACTGCTGGAAGATAGCAGGTATTAGCCTCCCAAAGTGGATTCTATGGTCAAGGCTGAAAACCGCATGGCCTGGATAGCAACTAACGGCACACTTTCTTCCGCTCCAAGACAGAGATGGTATTCGCCCGAAGCGACTGGAAACCATCCGTTCTCCTTGCTGGCGCTCTTCCAGGGACACGGAGCGCTGCTTTAGTGTTGTGGCTGTTAGTACTCATAAGTCCTTTCCAGTCTGGTAGGCAAACCCACCTCCTTCTGGCAGATGTGTGAGAGCTCTGTCTCCAGGCGCTCTGGCAACCAGACGGGTGACTACGATGTTCTGGAAATCAGGGGCATTTCCTTACAAGAGCTGTGAAGATGGTCAGGGAGTGTTTATTCTGGAGAAAAGAAGAAATGAACACTTGAAGAGCTATCTTATTAAACAAGGCAAAGATGGGCTGTTCTGCAGATAGCAATAGCGGGTCTAGAGGGCTTAAGTTACAAGAGCATTTGACATTGGTTGATCTGTACAGGTAAGAGCAGTCCTGAAATAATCCCATTACACAAGCTCTCCCTCATTGCAAGTCTTCACACCAAGAGTGGGCAGCCATCTGTTGGGAATCCAGCTCTGGATTTTTTGCACTGAGCGTCAAGTTGCACTAGATAACCCATAATGCTCTTCTCACTAGTTAGGGCTGTATGCTGTGTGCAAGAAGAAATTGTCTTACGTTTGCTGTCCCTTTCCTTAATGCATGCCATTCTCTGTGAGATCATTGGCCGTCTTGCATTCAGCTGTAAATAGCCTGTGTCAATGAAACAGTAAGAACAGTACTTAGCTTTAAATAGTGCACTTGGATTGTCCAGGGTACTTAAGAATATTGGATCAGTAGTCGATCTACTCCAGCATTTTGCTCCCAGTGAGAGAGAGCCAGTTTGGTGTAGTGGTTAAGTGTGCGGACTCTTATCTGGGAGAACCAGGTTTGATTCCCCACTCCTCCACTAGCAGCTGCTGGCATGGCCTTGGGTCAGCCATAGCTCTGGCAGAGGTTGTCCTTGAAGGGGCAGCTTCTGGGAGAGCCCTCTCCAGCCCCACCCACCTCACAGAGTGTCTGTTGTGGGGGTGGAAGGTAAAGGAGATTGTGAGCCGCTCTGAGACTCTTCGGAGTGGAGGGCGGGATATAAATCCAATATCTTCAACTACCTCACAGGGTGTCCGTTGTGGGAGAGGAAGGTAAAGGAGATTGTGAGCCGCTCTGAGACTCTTTGGAGTGGAGGGCAGGATATAAATCCAATATCATCATCTTCTTCTTCAGTGTGCTTGGAGAAGCCTAGAAGCAGGAGCTGGAAATCAACAGCTTTCGCCCTTTCCTCTTTATCTGGTGCTCAGAGGTATACTGCCTCTGAACAGGGAAGTTCTTTATAGAGATCCTGGTTGTTGGCTGTCGATAGACATATCCTCCATGACAAACCAACACATTATGAATTTGGCTAATCCCTTTCTGAAGCCATCTAAGCCAATGGCTGCCACCACTGCTGTTTCTTGCAGTAATTAATCCCATAAATAATTGTAAGGATTGCAGAGCAGAATTAAGATTCAGGCGGGTAGCCATATTGGTCTGAAGCAGCAGAACAAAATTTGAGTCCAGTAGCATCTTTAAGACTAACAAAGTTTAATTCTGAGTATAAGCGTTCGTGTGCATCCACATGAAAGCTTATACTCGGAATTAAACTTTGCTGGTCTTCAAAGCGCCACCGGATTCAAACTTTGTTCTAGACCTGAATTAAGCTTCACATACAACCACTCCGTAAGGCAGGACACTGTTGTTATTTCCACAGAGTGGATCAGTATGGGGAGGAGTGGCGTGTGTTTTGTGGCAGAGGTGAGAGATGAATCGGAGACTTTTTGGTTGATGGCTTGCCACCACGATGGAGTGTTGAACTGTGATCTGTGAAGGAATCTAGAATGAAACTGAATCACAAAGTATGGTCCCTGATTTAAGCCAGGGTTCCTTGTATTCTGGATTAGTCGGCAGAGGGGTTGTGGTTCAGTGGTAGAACATTTGCTCTGCATGCAGAAGGCTCTGAGTTCAGTCACTGGCATCTCCAGCTAAAAGGTTCAAAGTAGTAGGTAATGGGAAAGACCCCGAAGAGTCACTGCCAGTCAGAATGGGCAAGACTGGCCCCGATAGACCCTTGGTCTGACTTGGTATAAGGCAACCTCATGTGAGTTCCTGGGAGCTTTCTGCTTACTTGGAGTTTTGCTAGTAAGCCCCTGTTGCTTCCTTTCTTCTCTGGTTGCAGACAGGCTTTAAAATCGCCTCTTGTGTAGTAAAAGGTGAGAATGGAATGCAAATTGCTTGGCGGCCTGTGTATTGAGTGGCCTCATTACCCTACTGGCTCGGGCGTCAGAGCAATGGGATGTGTTAATTTAAGTACACAGGCTTAGATCCACAAGCCTCGGGCTTAGAGCGCATGAGGCAGGCAGCCCATGTTCACAGCAAGAGGCCGAGGGAAGCTGGGGAAAAGCCAGACCAGCTTGAGGTCTCTTTCCTGCTAAGATCCAAAAGGAGCGACACGCCCAAGTTTCTTTGTTTGTCTAAAACCCCCCCTCTTCTCTCCAATTGCAGTTCACAGTGTTTTTTTTTTCCCTTCCCACTTGGCATGGTGGTTTGTACAAGCCCTTCAAATTGCTACATTCCCATCAGGGGGTCCATCCTTCTCAAAGCTGCAGCTTCTGAACTGAAAAATTCTGTCACTGCTTCTTTATTCCGCTTTCCTTCCAAAGTACATAGGGGTATCCAGTTCTGCCCTCACAAACCCTGCAAGTTATAGTATTTACTCAAATGCAAAACTAGGCTCCCCCCCCGCCCCGTATGCCATAAAAGAGAGGGGGTGATCTTAACATTGTGTGCAAGTTACAGTTATGTCCAGTAATGATTTGTCTCTGTGTTGCATATTTCAGAGAGTGGTCTTTTGCTCAGGTTTGTCGTCCTTTCAAGTTAATATTGCAGATGAGACGTAGCCTGGGTAACTTGCTGAAGACTGCTTTATGAAATTTGTGGCTGAGTTGTGAACTTGTTTTTTGGGGGGTGGGGTGGGGTGGGGGAACCAAATATATGGTAGATTCTCAGCTGAAGCTTCCAAGGTGGCTTAACATAAAACTAGCTAAAAGCACATAAAATGGGTACATACAGTAACAGAGAGCAGCCAGCAGAATGCAGTATCCATCAATGGTGAAAGGAGAGCAACCAGATTTAAACAGAGGGCATTTTCGCACAGGGCTTACCCCAGAGCGACGTCCCTCTTCACCACGCAGCGTCTGCGCGGATTTCGCACCAACTGCTCCGCATAGCCTAAAAGAGCCGCAAAGTCCCGCTGCTTTTGCGTCGCAAATGTAAACCGCCAAAAACCAGTTTACATTTGCGACGCAAAAGCCGTGGGACTTTGCGGCTCTTCCGGGTTCTGCAGAGCAGTTGGTGCGAAATCCGCGCAGACGCTGCGCGGTGAAGAGGGACGTCGCTCCGGGGTAAGCCCTGTGCGAAAACGCCCATAGTCAACCTCGTGTCTGGATGAGCAGGACATTTTTCACCTGGTGCTTGAAAAACAGTGGTGGTCAAAAAACCACACTGATTAAGTTCACGTCCTGTTCACCCTCTGCAAACAGCTGGCTTTTCAACAGACTGCATGTTCATCAGCCTCTTTGTGACTGTTCGTCTGGTTGCTTCACCTTACCACTTCCTGGCAGTGCAGGACAGCACCACTGACTTTTCACGTACATAACTTTACACAGCCTCATGTTCTCCTCCCTTCTCTGTCTTTGCTGTGTCGCTGCTTGCAGGCAATTGTTTACAGAAGTTAAATCAATCATGAATTGTACAATTCAGTCATAAATCAATGCTCTGTGTCCCGACAGTTTGGTGTTTGAGTAGTCTTTCATGATGTTAATTGCCGCCAGTCTGTTTGGATCAGTAGTGTTTTTGCTCTCTCCCGGTTTTGGAAAAAAAACATGATGTGAACCTGTTCAGCAGGCATTGTAGACATTCCATGTCTACCCAAACAGACCCAGCGATTGGCTCACAACTGATCGTCATGGACGAACAAAGGAAGCTTGATTGTCAAGCAACGTCATTGTGAAATCTGCAACATCTGTGAATCCACTCCATCCATGTCGAGTGTGTTCCTGTGCGATCTAACTGGGAAATGATCAAAGTGTGGGTGACCGTCGTTGAACCCTGTAGTTGGCACACCAAGGGAAGTTGGGCAAAGACATGGTGTGTTACTCAGGAGAACTGAACCCAGGTGATCCCAGTCAAGCATCCTCTCCACTGCCCAGTATTGGAAGGGAGGGAGGGAGGCAGCGTTCGGGCATCTCTCTGCTGTGCTTGGACACAGAACCAGCTGAGAATCGCCTTCCCTGGCAGTTCTGCATGTCGTGTTTCGATAAATGTACCGCTTTGGGATTCTTGACTGCAAAGTGGGATAAAATCTAATTGGCTCAGAAACCTTTTGATTCCTATATGTTTGTTCCTTGCTGTTCTTGTGTGCTTCTTTAAATAGTCTTCTCCTTGTTCGTTCCAGAAGATTCTCAGGGTAAAGAAGCAAAAACTTTTAATAGCTATATATAGTCACTTGGTAATGGAGTGCATTTTTCCTTTATAGCCTTGCTGAGACTCAAGGTGGGCTGCGGCACATAATAAATTCAGCTGGCACATGACAGACAATAAACAATTCAATAGAACTAGGATTACAAAATTAGAATATGACATGAAGTTTTTTAAAAGTCTTAAGAAGTCTATGGAAGGACTGTGGCTCAGTAGGAAAAACCTTTGCTTGGCATGTGGAAGGTCCCAGGTCCAATTTAGTATAATGCAGCTTCAAATGATATACAATGAACAATGCAGGCAATGGATTACTGAAGGTAGCAAATGCAGTAAGAGCCAGATGAAACACATGCTAAACAGGGCAATCAGCTGCAGTCCCGTTCCCTTATAAAAGCTCCCTCCTGAACGGTTCCATTATATAACAGCCCTATTATGCTACATTATGTTATAGCCGTTGAGTGAGACTGAATCTTCCTCGTGCAAGACAAGAAGGCGTAAGGGGAAAGTTTGTTTTGAAAATGCAGAAGACTCAAATTGTTTAAAATAGACCGTTCTCTTTATGTAGCCGAACAACCTAACTCCCATTCTGCCCAATGAAGAATTCTGTGTAACTCTTAACAATTGGCACCCTCTTCTGCCAACAATAGTGCTACAGGCACTGAAGGCATCTTGAACATATGAAGAACATATGAAGCTGCCTTCTACTGAATCAGTCAGTATTGTCTTCTCAGACTGGCAGCGGCTCTCCAGGGTCTCAAGCTGAGGTTTTTCACACCTATTTGCCTGGACCCTTTTTGGGAGATGCCAGGGATTGAACCTGGGACCTTCTGCTTCCCAAGCAGATACTCTACCACTGAGCCACCGTCCCTCCCCTGCTCTCCAGGGTCTCAAGCTGAGGTTTTTCACACCTATTTGCCTGGACCCTTTTTTGGAGATGCCAGGGATTGAACCTGGAACCTTCTGCTTCCCAAGCAGATGCTCTACCACTGAGCCACCATCCCTGCGTGGACCAAGTAGCACAGGCTTGCCACATCCCCTTCCTCATCAAATGTATGCAGGAGCAATTCAGGACAAGTCCATACCTCTTCCCTCCACCTGTTTTGCACAACCTGGCTTGGTAATAAAAGCATTACTGTGTTAACAAACTTTGTATAGCAGCCATTATCTAAAGCCACAAACTGCTTTTATGGTGACTTCTGGAGGTTGGTCAGAGGTTTATGGAGCTGTAAAGGGGTGTTTGCATCATCTGTTCCAGTGACAGCCAACATCCCAGACCACCTGCTGGACCATGCATTGCTCTGCTTCCCTTGCCAGAAGAGGGGGATGTGATGGGAGAGGGGGGTTGTGCCTCAGTGGCAGAGTAGCTACTTTGCATCCCAAATTCGATTTCTAGCATCACCAGTTAAAAGGATTATGATAGGCTGCCTACTGTGCAAGGACCATTTGTCAGCAGTCTGTGGTCTTGCTTAACTTCCTGGAAGAAGTGCCTCTAGGGTCTTCAATAAATGTCTGTCTAATTTGGTTTAAGAAAGGTGGCATTAGATGCTTGTAAATCCACAGAATTAAAATATCTGGTTCAACTATCATCATTAAGTGCAAAGGGATTCTTGGGGCAGGATTCCAAATATGTTATAGCAAGTTGCAAAGATGTGTAGATTTTGTTGCTGTCTTACCAATTTCCCTTTTTTAACACCCCCCCCCCATCTTTTCAGATTTGTCAGAACCTATTTTTCCAAGCAGGTAATATATCAAAACGCTTGGCTTAGAACTAATCTTTGTTTGAGTCTGAACTCCATAGGTTTTTTAAAGGATTAAGTGGCTCCGAACTCTGAATTTGGAAATTATAGTGCTGCGTCTGGAATGCGGTGTCAGCACTTGTAGAAGGAATTTTAAGTAGCAGTTCAGCGTGGTCAGATGAATGTTCGTTTCTCAAATGCTGAGTTGCTGCTCTACTCCTCTCTTAACAATATAAAAATGTCATTAAATCTCCACATGTCTAAACAAAACAAAACAGGACAGTCTGTTTGGCTCATGGCATTCTTTTGGCTTTCGGGGAAGGATCACAGTCAGTAGGCAAAGGAAGAGAAGCATAATATAAGAAGAATAATATATAGAGTGCTTTTCTTGAGAGTTCAGAAATATTTTGTGAAACTTGGTAATCCTTACAAAAATGCTGCAATGTAAAATTCTGGTCTGGACTGGGTCCAAGTGGTTTGTTATACTGGGAGAGCTATGATGGGCCTCTTGAACTTAAAAAAGAAAACACCTAAATGGAGGGGCTATAGCATGATTGGGGAGGATGTGAGCTGGAGGTGTTAACTGGAGTGAAAGTTGCTGTTAAAGGCACAGGAGTAATTTAAAAACATTGGCAACCTTATACACAGGGCTTTTTTCCCTGGGGAAACGTGTTGGAATGGAGTTCTGTAACCTCTTAATGAAAACAAAATTCACACACACACAAAAAAGTTTAAAAGTCCATCTTGAGAGTTCCAGCTCCTCTTTTTCCAGAAAAAAAGCCCTGCTTATACAGAGGAGAAGCAAAGTGGAAAGAAGAGTTTGTTCCTTGGGTTGCCAGCCCAGAGCTGGCTTCCCCTGAGTGCTTTCAGGGAGCAGAATGTGGGGAAAGGGAGCGTTGATGATGAACTGATGTGACTTCAAGAGGATCACCCAGAAATGTCACTGTGTCAGCAATGCTCCTGGAATTCCCCCAGTCTCAGTGGTAAAAACCATAGAGCAGGGGGTGTCAAACATGCAGCCCGTGTACCAAATCAGGCCCCCAGAGGGCTCCTATTAGGCCCTCGAGCAACTGGCTGTCATCTGCTTCCTTCTCCCTCTCTCTTGCTTGCATCTGCATAACAGCTTGCTTTGCAAAACTTGCTCAGTCACACAGGAACTACAGCAAAATCTCTTCTCAATTGACTGAGACTCCTCCCTTGGGGAGGAGGGATAGCTTGCTTTGTCAGGCTCTCTCAATCGCACAGCAGAGCTACTGAGCCAAGCCTCTCTTCCTGCTACTGGCTGAGGCTCCTCCCCCTCCTCATCCTGTACGGAAGGAAGGAAAGAGCCAGAGCTTCCTTTGCCCAATTCCCTGGATCCCATGGGAGAGCTATAAAGAAAGCACTTTTAAGACCAATGAGTGTTGTCGTTTTAAAACCCTTTAAATGTGTTTGTCTGTGTCCTTTGTAACGTTTATGTCTCTGCTACCTAATCTTAAATAGGTATACACATGGCTCAGTCTGATATGACCTGGCCTGGCCCAATATGGCCCAGCAAGATTTGGCCCTCATAACAAATAATACCCCTGCATAGAGATTGGGAAAATTCCTAGAGCATTGTTGACTTGGCAATCAGAAGTGGCATCACCATGTTGCCGGGATCCTCCTTCCGTTTTCTCCTGGTGCTCAGTTTCCCAAGAGCTGGCAGGGATGGGAGGTTGCTCACACAGATAGGCAACTGGTAGCCCTGTTGGTAACCTTAGGCCTGACTCATGCTTTCAGAAGGATGAATCGGGAGTTATTTGTATTTTCCAGGGGCCCCCTTTTTGGAAAGCACCAGAGGTGATGTACAGTTCAGAAACTGAGCATAGAAGCTGTTGAACGTCTCTGATCGACCAGTGATGGGACCCACATGGGATAGAACGGGAGCCTGGCTGTTGTCTGATCGGAAAATTGGTTGTGCGGATTATAATAGAGGCAGATGGATTTAGTAGTGAGTGTGACCGCACCCTCAGGCTGGTTGATTTTGGGTGGAAGGTGGGTTTGGATGTATATGAACTCTTGGGATGCTCTACTATACAAATCCCCTTCAGTGGGACTTGTTCAGAATTTTCTGGTGGACTGCCTCTTGGGTGCGTTTGAGAGTACCGTTATGGTTTTCCACATCAAGCATCAAAAGCATGTGCCTTGATTTGGGGAAACTGGAAGTAAATGTCAGTCTAGTCCCACGTTCCTGATTTATACAGAAAGCAGACTGGTGGTAAATTGGACTGTTATTAATTAAAGTTGCTGGATAGAGAGCGTTGCACTCTTAAAAATATTGCCTGAATGTTTTTTATCTTGCATATTTCTGATAAAGTTTTTTCCACATACAAACGCCGCTCCGAAGACATTCCAGAAGTTGTCGTTTAGAAAGTCTCCACACACTCAGAATATATAACTCCTAGGATTAACTCCATTTTGCAGTTTAGCTCTATCTGAACTTTGTTTCTTGCTTTAAAAAGGCAAGGGGAAGGGATAAATCCTCAGCGGGGTTGTTCATGCATTCAGAATTAAACTTTACATCTTGGTTTGCTGTATGGTATCGTGGGTGGTTATCCTTTCTTTAGGTGAACAAAGAATGGCGGGGTGCTTCAGTTCCTTTTCCCTGCTGGCCTTTCTGTAGGAGGGAAAAACTCCTCCCACCAGACGAGATAACAACCCTGCCATTGTTTAGGAAGATCACTTCCCAGGATCTAGAAAAGATGGATCAGGAGGCCAGGGGAGGCTGTGGTTTGCCGGTGGAGTGGGGTTGTTGACTCTTTTCTTCAACTCACTTGACTGCTTCAGTGTGTAAACAAATCACAGATGGAAGCAACTTAGGGGCCTCGTATCTTTACGGTAACTGACTCTTACAAAGGACAGCGCTGTCATCCTTCAAATGCATCCTACATAACATGTCAAGTCTTGGCATCTGTATTGCTTGCTAATCATTCTGCCTGAACTAAAAAGTGCAAGTTTGGGAGTTGCATCTCAACATGTCGTAATGAACGGAATACTTAATGGATACCCAGACCCGTCTGCGAAGTGCCTTGGGCTCAGGCTACCTCAGTGCAAGCTAGCTGCATTAGTTCGCTGCTGCGGGCTTGAGTAAATGAACAGCTGTGATTGCAGCAAGTGGTTGTGAGCCTGTTTGCTTTGTTGTTGTTTTAATTCATGAAGTTTGCTCTGTTGGAGGCATATTGTAATACTTTCCCTTAGGGCTTAGCAACACTTTGCATTAGGGGTCCTCAAACTACGGCCCGCGGGCCAGATGCGGCCCGCTGAGGACGTTTATGCGGCCCGCCGGGTTACAGCAAAATCAGACCGGAAGTGACATTCGACCTAAACTCGCGTTAGCAACGCACACTTCCGGCACTGGGCTGAGGCGGCGGAGACAGAGTGTGAGGTGATACCGAGGTGAGGTGAGTTCCCAGGCCGGGGAGTGTGGTGTGGGGAAGGGAGAGAGATGCAGAAGACGGAGAACTGACGGCCCGCGGCCTTGTACAGTAACGGCAGTCCGGCCCTCCAACAGTCTGAGGGACAGTGAACTGGCCCCCTATTTAAAAAGTTTGAGGACCCCTGCTTTACATTTTCCCCAGGTGCATCTGGTAGAGAGCTGCTGCGTTCTGCATTTCTTGGACATGTGCAGGTCCAGTTTGGATGAGGACATTGATGTGTGGATAAACAAGTTAGTTCCCTTCCCCGTGCCATTTTCCTGACCTCAAACAGCCCCAAGGGTACTGATTTGCCCTGCTGTGGAAATCGCTCATCAGAAGACATCCCCCAGAAAAACATGACGTGTAGCGTGGGCCCTTAATCTTTTCTGTTTTATTTCACCAGCAAACTGAACAGGACATGGCCTTCTCTGTAACGCTGCCTCTGCTGTACGGTTTACTCCTCCTTCCCTCTGCTTGGCAAAGATAAACAGTTGACTGGTTGCTCAGGCTTTTCTCATTAGCTGAGGTGTGTTTGCGTGGTTTGTGAAAATGTGTTATGTCCTTGCTGCTTTATCCTAGTGGTTCTGTTTCTTTATTGCAACTTCTCATTCTGTGTAATTTTTATTGCTGCAGGATTTGACTTGATCCGGCACAGCTGTGTTTATTGATTTGCAAAGGAATAATTATAAATTTTAAACCTGTATTTTAGTGATGCGGATTCTGGTTTGTTTAGAGTTCCCCCCCACCCCTGTAAATCAAAGACTGGTGTATATAAATTTATTAAGTCAATGTCAAAGCCAGTTCTTGGCATTCTAGCAAGTGGTATAGTGTGACTAAGAGACAGAGCCCAGATAGAAGCAGTTTTGGATGAAGCAGCTGGGATAAAATTTACTCTCTACCTGTTTGGTGTAGTGGTTAAGAATGGCAGACTCTGACCCTGAGAACTGGGTTTGATTCCCCACTCCTCCAGATGCAGCCAGCTGGGTGACCTTGGGTTAATCACAGTTCTCTCGGAGCTGTTCTCTCAAGAGTGGTTCTCAAAGAGCTCTCAGCCCCACCTACCTCACATGATGTCTGTTGTGGAGAGAAGAAGGGAAGAAGATTGTAAACCACTGTGAATGAAGGGACAGGGTATAAATCCATCAACAACAGCAACAACTCCTCCTCCTCTCTGATAGTGAATTTGATAGAAGTCGGTGGTCACATTCAGATACGAGGACAAACCTTCATTTGTCTGTGACTGGCAAGAACACATTGAACACTCATGCATGCCTTCCTCCTGCCTACACATAAGAACATAAGAGAAGCCATGTTGGATCAGGCCAATGGCCCATCCAGTCCAACACTCTGTGTCACATAAGAACATAAGAGGAGCCGTGTTGGATCAGGCCAATGGCCCATCCAGTCCAACACTCTGTGTCACGTAAGAACATAAGAGAAGCCATGTTGGATCGGACCAGTGGCCCATCCAGTCCAACACTCTGTGTCACGTAAGAACATAAGAGAAGCCATGTTGGATCAGGCCAATGGCCCCTCCAGTCCAACACTCTGTGTCACATAAGAACATAAGAGGATCCGTGTTGGATCAGGCCAATGGCCCCTCCAGTCCAACACTCTGTGTCACATAAGAACATAAGAGGAGCCGTGTTGGATCAGGCCAATGGCCCATCCAGTCCAACACTCTGTGTCACATAAGAACATAAGAGGAGCCGTGTTGGATCAGGCCAATGGCCCATCCAGTCCAACACTCTGTGTCACGTAAGAATATAAGAGAAGCCATGTTGGATCAGGCCAATGGCCCATCCAGTCCAACACTCTGTGTCACGTAAGAACATAAGAGAAGCCATGTTAGATCAGGCCAGTGGCCCATCCAGTCCAACACTCTGTGTCACGTAAGAACATAAGAGAAGCCATGTTGGATCAGGCCAATGGCCCCTCCAGTCCAACACTCTGTGTCACATAAGAACATAAGAGGATCCGTGTTGGATCAGGCCAATGGCCCCTCCAGTCCAACACTCTGTGTCACATAAGAACATAAGAGAAGCCATGTTGGATCAGGCCAGTGGCCCCTCCAGTCCAACACTCTGTGTCACATAAGAACATAAGAGGATCCGTGTTGGATCAGGCCAATGGCCCCTCCAGTCCAACACTCTGTGTCACATAAGAACATAAGAGAAGCCATGTTGGATCAGGCCAATGGCCCCTCCAGTCCAACACTCTGTGTCACATAAGAACATAAGAGGATCCGTGTTGGATCAGGCCAATGGCCCATCCAGTCCAACACTCTGTGTCACGTAAGAATATAAGAGAAGCCAAGTTAGATCAGGCCAATGGCCCATCCAGTCCAACACTCTGCGTCACACAGTGGCAAAAATTTATATATATATATATATATATATATATATATATATATATATATATATATATATATATATATATATATATATATATATATATATATATATATATATATATACACACACACACACACACACACACACATACACTGTGGCTAATAGCCACTGATGGACCTCTGCTCCGTATTTTTATCTAAACCCCTCTTGAAGGTGGCCATGCTTGTGGCCGCCACCACCTCCTGTGGCAGTGAATTCCACATGTTAATCACCCTTTGGGTGAAGAAGTACTTCCTTTTCACATGGATTATGATTGAACACCTCCTTGTTTTGGATTTTGCTCTATTACTACTCTGTTTTTGTTTGTTTTTTTTAATTATTTTATTGCATTTTAAGAGATCAATGATAACAAAAAGACAAGGAAACAACAAATATTCCTACTCTTGTTTTGTCCACTTTGTTGTGACGTTGCTACCCGAGCAACCGACACGAACCCCTGGTGGCACTTCTAGGGTCAACTGCATGGGAAAAGGCAACAGGATGCCTTGTCTGATGCACATGTCCAGTCCCCCAGATTGGTGGCTGTAAGCTGGGCATGAGGCAGCCCCTGAGTCCCTGCCAGCACTGCCGACTCTTGTGCTTGGCCAGACACTCTGGGAGGAATCAAACTCCAGTCTCTTCCCTCTACTATTGTTTGCGGCCGCACAAATATCTTCACTGGTCTCCTTCCTTCAGGCCTTTCGGTTCCTTCGCTGCGAGGGAGAAAAGTCTCGCACCTGATTCGTTGGGTATTTTACCTCAGCTCTTTGGCGAGGTCATCCTCTTCTTTCGATGGCTCCCTTCCAGAGAAATGGGATTGGATTGTGAAAGTTTTATCGCGGAGTGAGATGGACAAATTAACAAGAACTTTAAGAGACTATGATTTGGATGTGTTTAAGAAGGAGTGGAAGAAATGTAGAGGATATATAGAGAAAGAGTGGAATGTAAAAAGACATTGGACAATTTTTTGAATATGAGAAAAGAAAGATATTGAACTTTGATTGGTTAAGGGTACCTTTATAATCGAACTTAAGTATATAACCTCGGCGGGAGTCTAGTAACGGAGGGAGGGGGGATTGGAAAATATCATATGGGTTAGAGATAGTAATGATATAATTAGATATTGTTACCATATGTTATCAATAAAATTGTTTAAGCACAAATATCTTCACTGGTAGATGTCCCTCTCCCCTCCCCAGCATTCAAACCAAAAAAGATCGCCTGCCCCTTCTCCAGTAAATCTGCACACAAGTGCAAATTGTTGCCTTCAGTGATATTGGGGAGGGACGGTGGCTCAGTGGTGGAGCATCTGCTTGGGAAGCAGAAGGTCCCAGGTTCAATCCCTGGCATCTCCAAATAAGGGTCCAGGCAAATAGGTGTGAAAAACCTCAGCTTGAGACCCTGGAGAGCCGCTGCCAGTCTGAGAAGACAATACTGACTTTGATGGACCAAGGGTCTGATTCAGTAGAAGGCAGCTTCATATGTTCATATGTTCAAATGCTGGTGGCTGATTGTGAGATGGACCGTCGTTCAGACTTGGCATGAGGCAGCTTCTTCTGACCTTACAGAACAGGTGATACTCTGGAATGTGCTTTTGCCTTCACAGTAACCGTGTAAAGAAGGTCATTGCTCCTGTTTTTCCAGATGGGATGAGAGAGTAACTTGCCAAAATGGTGGTACTAAGTCCGTGACAGCGGTGGGCTTGGAACCTTCCGGCCTCCTGGGGTGTCCCGGCTGCCATCAGATGGAACCAAGGGTGTTAGTTCTTATACATTCAAAAGACTCTTTGCTTTCTGTGGTCTGTGTTTCTGGCTGGGCTTGCAGTCGAGGGACTTGCAAATGCTCGTCACCAATCATCCCAGCTGCCCTTGTGATGTCTGGGTCATCTGTGTTCATGTTTTTGCACTCAGGGGTTGAGTGGAAGAGGCACAAAGGTTAAGTGGCTTTTGGGGAGCCTGCAGTAATTGTCGAAAGCAGAAATCGAAAGGAGGCGCTTCAGACTTCAAGTCCTGGCACTTGTTTCTGTGTGGCTCCCACCGCCTCCCAGGCTTGTCAAGTGCTTTTGAAGCTTGGAGGAAGCATCACAGGGCTGTTTGATCTGTGCAGAGGGTCACCGGCTGTTTTATTCACTAGATTTAGAGTCCACCCTGCAACGCGATGCTGCGGCAGCTCAGCATTAGACCTCTCGTTTGACTGTTGCCCGCTTTCATCTGGTGTCTTTAGGTTAACAGAAATCTGTCTTTTATTTGTGAAAACTGTCCAGAAGATTGCTAATCAGGAGCACAGAATCCTGTTAGTATCTCTATGGGAGTCAAGCTGCTTCAGAGACCAAGATGAGCAATCTTTTTTACAATGGAGACTGCTAAATATTTACTTACCCATATCCAGCCTGCCCCCAGGATAAGCACTACAGACAAACACTACACACAATCAAGCAAAAGGGAGAAAGGATGCCTCTGATGGACGGGTGTGATTGAAAATGCTGTCTTATCGGCTCCTTGTGTCAATCCGCTTGGCAGTCTACAGAATTTAACCATACTTTGGGGGGAAATGTGGTAATATGGCTGTCATTGCCCACTCTGTGACTGGCTGTTATCCTTTGTGCTGTGCTTTAGCAGGCACACCACAGTTCACAAGCAATGGAGTTTATGTGGGTGTATGTGCTGACTGGCAGCAGAGAGTCATCTCTAGGCCTCTTGATGAGCATGATCCTTGCGATGGAAAAATGTATACCGTTACTTGTGAATTGTGAGGGGGGCGCGTAGGCTTCCCAACCCTCCCGCTCTGGCAGGAGACCCCTGGGTTCGCAGCCTCATCTCCCGCTCTTCAAAAATCGGGAAGCGGGGGGTGGAGGGGGGGGAGAACATAGAAGAAGAAGAAGAAGAAGAAGATATTGGATTTATATCCCGCCCTCCACTCCGAAGAGTCTCAGAGCGGCTCACAATCTCCTTTCCCTTCCTCCCCCACAACAGACACCCTGTGAGGTAGATGAAGATATTGGATTTATACCCCGCCCTCCACTCCGAAGAGTCTCAGAGCGGCTCACAATCTCCTTTCCCTTCCTCCCCCACAACAGACACCCTGTGAGGTAGATGGAGATATTGGATTTATATCCCGCCCTCCACTCCGAAGAGTCTCAGAGCGGCTCACAATCTCCTTTCCCTTCCTCCCCCACAACAGACACCCTGTGAGGTGGGTGGGGCTGGAGAGGGCTCTCACAGCAGCTGCCCTTTCAAGGACAACCTCTGCCAGAGCTATGGCTGACCCAAGGCCATGCCAGCAGGTGCAAGTGGAGGAGTGGGGAATCAAACCCGGTTCTCCCAGATAAGAGTCCGCACACTTAACCACTACACCAAACCAGCTCTCCTGTAGGCTTCATGTTATTATAGAGCTCCTGAGCAGTTTGTAAAATGTATGCCCCTTTAAGGCTGGGCAGGAAGCAGGAAGGGCTTGGGAGAACGGCCCCTCCCTTTCTTTTGCTTTCGTTTTCACAGCAAGAGTTCTCCGGAAGAAGATCTGGTAAGTATTTGTGTGTGTGAGAGGGAGGGGGCAGGGGATTCCCTGGTTTGGAGGCCCTCCCCCCCTTTAGAAAGCGTGGGGGGGAGGGAAATGTCTACTGGGCACTCTATTATTCCCTATGGAGAACGATTCCCATAGGGAATAATAGGGAATTCATTATTGGGGTATTGGGGGCTCTGGGGGGGGGTCTATTTTTTGAGGTAGAGGCACCAAATTTTTAGTATAGCATCTAGTGCCTCTCCCCAAAATACCCCCCAAGTTTCAAACCGATTGGACCAGAGGGTCCAATTCTATGAGCCCCAAAAGATGGTGCCCCTATCCTTCATTATTTCCTATGGAAGAAAGGCATTTTAAAAGGTGTGCTGTCCCTTTAAATGTGATGGCCAGAACTCCCTTGGAGTTCAATTATGCTTGTCGCATCCTTGTTCTTGGCTCCACCCCCAATGTCTCCTGGCTCCACCCCCAAAGTCTCCTGGCTCCACCCCCAAAGTCCCCAGATTTTTCTTTAATTGGATTTGGCAACCCTAGGGGGGCGGGAGTTCAACTTCTTGAGTATTGTAGTTTGGGTACAGAAATACTCATTCTGTAGCTCTACAAGTCCTAGTGTACACTAATTTCCTCGTACAGACACTGCTTCCACACATAAGAAAAATGTGTGAGATGACTAATAATTGCAAGGAAATGTAACAGTTTTACTCTGTGAAACCTTCTGTAACCAGTTGCTTAGCTGTGGGACCATAAAGTATTATTTGCCACATTTATGCCCCACCTGCCTACCTAATGGTGACTCAAAGCAGCTTATATTATTTTTCTTTGCACCACTTTTATCTTCACAACAGCCTTATGAGGTAGGTTAGGCTGAGTGTGTGTATCAGACCCAGCAAGCTCTCCTGGCAGAGGAGGGAGTTGATGTTTCCCACATTTTAGTCCTATGCTGTAATCGTGACACCACACACTGTAGCAAACATGGTTTGCCTACAAGCCGTATGAAGTATATACCTGGACTAATTCTCTTTGTCACTACCATCCCCCCGCCACACACACCTGCCTGTGAGACTTACCACTGCAGACCAGGCATGGGAGCTTAAATTACTTGAAAAACTGTTCCATGTAGAAAACTAGCTTTTCAGGAAGGGGTCCTACTTTCCCCATTACGTGCTACTTTCCTTTGTTCAGGGCATTACTTCCTGGAAGGAAACATCAGCCTCCCAACTTGAGGGCTGTATAGGTTTCTGATCTCTGCACTACTTCACATGAGACAGGCACGTTTTGGCAGCTGTCCAAAATGAGAGGCTTGTCACCTAAGTGTCTAGGTATTTGCTGCTGACACCCAAGAATTCTGAATATTTCTGCAGCTCTGTACAGAACTCAGTCCCTCGGCTTGAGTTATTTTTCCAGCCTACTAAAGGGCACTGCTTTGGCTTCTGCCCAAGGTCAAAAGCCAGGAATTTTTCTCAGGAGTCACCCAGTGTGTTGTCTTTCCTGCTGTTGTTGAGTAGCGTTTTATTCTTTGTATGAATGCAAACAATTGATTCCTACATACTTAGCTTTCCCCTCAGACAGGCTCTGCCTTGTTCTTTAACTGGGAGCCATCCACAAAACCTGAGGATGCTTTGACTCCTGAGGAAAACCTCCCCCCCCCCAACTGCCCCCCCATCATAGTCCTATTATGCAGGGCTTTTTTTGTAGCAGAAACACCTTTGCATATTAGGCCGCACCCCCCTGATGTAACCAATCCTCCTGGAGCTTACAGGGCTCTTCTTACAGGGCCTACTGTAAGGTCCAGTGCGGCCTAATATGCAAAGGAGTTCCTGCTACAAAAAAAGTCCTGCCATTACGTTAAATTAAAAGTTGGTAACCTAGTTGAGCAAAGCACATTGCCAGGTCAATATTAGGAACTAGACTATCAGTATGCCTGTATGGGGGAAGCTTTTGTTTGGTTTAAACCATGCCTAGCTGAAAATAGCAGATGGCATTGTACTGCCTTATTGCTTTAGATAGCTTCCTTTTCTCCTAAAGGCCCGAGGCAGGTTACGTTAGTTCCTTCTTTCATTTTGGGCCCTGCCAGCAACATTATTTGGGTTAGGCTGAGATGTAGGGATCTTCTGAAAACAACCCAGTGAGGGCTTTCTGTTCTGAAAAAGGCATTCTAGACATGAAGCTGCCTTATACAAAGTCAGACCATGGGTCTATGAAGGTCAGTTTTGTGTACTCTGACTGGCAGCTGCTCTCTGGGGTCTTTGCGCCATCTACAACCTGATCCTTTGGACTGAAGAGGCTGGGGATTGAACCCAGGGCTTTTCACAGATGCAGATGCTGTGCCACCGAACCACTTCCCCCTTCCTAGCTGCTATCTACTGAGCCAGACCACTGGTCTGTCAAAAATATTGTGGTCTACTCTATTCTGATTGATAGTAGCTCTCTAGAGTCTCAGGTGACTTTCACGCCACTTGTGACTTCATTCTTTTCATTGGAGATGCCAGGGATTGAACTTGGGGCCTTCTGTATGCAAAACAGATGCTTTACAACTGAGCTGAAAAATCTGTCTCTTTGTGAAGGTTACTCTATGAAACAATTTTTCACAAGAAACCACAGCAAGGTAGGGAAGGACAGAGCAAATAAGCAGATTTTTGAACATATGAACATATGAAGCTGCCTTATACTGAATCAGACCCTCAAAGGTCCATCAAAGTCAGTATTGTCTTCTCAGACTGGCAGCGGCTCTCCAGGGTCTCAAGCTGAGGATTTTCATGCCTACTTGCCTGGACCCTTTTTGGAGATGCCAGGGATTGAACCTGGGACCTCCAGCTTACCAAGCAGATGCTCTACCACTGAGCCACCGTCTCTCCCCTTCTACCACTGAGCCACCGTCCCTTTTGTTGTTGTTGTTGTTGTTGTTATCTGTGGTTGTAATACTAAGTTGTTAACATGTGTCACTTAACCATCTTGACCCAACCAGCTTAACGAGCTTGATCCAACTAGCAGTGTGTCCTCTAAACTACTGTACTTTGCTTATCTTGATGAAGCAGCAGATTTGAAAGTGTAATGGCACAAACGGTGCATGTTGTTTTCTGCTTTCTAAAATATCTGTCTTGCAAATATAATTATCTCTTGCCACGTTCCAGCTGTTTAGGTTTTGACAGCTCCAGAATACAGACTCTGCCTTGGAAATGGTATGAATGCCACCTTGCTTGAAAGGTGCATTGCTTAACAACAAAACAATTAAATGGTGCTAGAAAACAGACCATAGCTCAACACACTGCACCACTAGCATGTCCACCTTACCCAGGGGAATTGTAACTTTTTCATAAGCACTTGATGAATAGGCTATAGTTGGCATTGAAAAAATTTCCTTCTGTTTTAGGAGCCACCCCAGAAATTTAGGAACCAGATTCAGGCTTCAGGGATTTATATTTCAGTGATCTTGTATTCTAATTATTGCTACCGCAAAACCTAATCCTAAACTGTTCAGAGTTGCTTGTTCAGAGTTCAAAACTTGTCAGAGTTCAAAAGCATCTGGATGTATAAATAAATGTGGGGTAACACTGGTTGTGATCACAACAAAACACTAATTTCTGTCCCTCATCTAAATAAGCTTTGTATTTCTACTGAAAAACACCTGGACACATGCCCAGTAAATGACTGATGACAACACTAGGCGCCTCAATAAAATTACTCTGCCATGGTGCCCTGGGATTTTTCAAGCTGTGGGCTGTTACAGTAGTAGATCCAGGGCTTTTTTTGTAGGGAAAAAAACCCAGCAGGAACTCATTTGCATTTTAGGCCACACCGCCTGACACCAAGCCAGCCAGAACCGCGTTCCTGTGTGTTCCTGCTCAAAAAAACCCTGGCTAGATCTTGTGCTCATTCTCAACAGATGACCATTGTATACATTATGTTTATGGAGCCATCAGGTCCAAACCTACAAAGAACATGTATGGGTGATTTTTCCATGTTTATATTTCCCCTACCCTGTGCAACAACCTATCCTTGATTCTGGTTCTCCTGCCATGTTCAGTCGGAACTTCCATATTCAGTGTACCTCTGAATACCAATTGGTGGGGGACAAACAGTGTAGGAAGGCTACACAGCAGCATCTCTTTCCAGCAGTGGTCAACCAGGATTTATTTGGTCCTTAAGGCCTCTTAGTCAGTGGCAGGCTTACGGTTGAGTCATTTCACATGTAATGTGGAGGCAAGCTTTTGTTTGCCTCTGATGAACGCTCAGAAGGGAGCTGTTGTGGCTCTTTGTTTCTTCCTGGCAACGTATTTGTACAAATCAGGTGCCTGATGTCCACATGTGACATTTTTAGAACACGTCAGGAATACATCTTTAAAACATGATGTGTGAACTGGCCTTCAGAATAACTAGCTTGGATCTGATGAGTCATCAGCCTGAACAATGCAGATGTTTGCTTTAGTCAACTTTCAACCTCTAGAAAGTATATTCAAGAGGTCTTGGGTATTGTGTGGACTAGCAACCATGTCGATTGGCCGTGGGGGGCTGTAGTGAGGAGGGGAAACATGGCAAAAACAGCCCACTTCTCCCTCTTTCACAAGAGCAACTGTGCTGATAGAAGGGGAGGCAACTTCACCACCTGTTCCCTGCAGCTTCCTGGACCCCTATAGATCCCCTCAACCCTGAGATTCAACAGTCCAGGGATCAGAAAGGAGCATTGGGAAGGGGGGAGTACAGCAGAAATCCTCATCTGTAGCATCTTCTGCTGATAGGCTGCTGGAGCCAACCTTCCGACTTTCCCCCATCCTTTCTGATTCATGCTTATAGAACAAAGTTGTTAATAGTAGTTATGAAAATACCACAAGAGACTTGGTTCTGTTTATCCCACCCATCCTGCTAGGAACTGGCAGCAGGGGGCGGGGGGGGATGGTTTACCTTCCCCCCGTTTTATCCTCTGAACAATCTTGTCAAGTTGAAAGAAAACAAGAGGCCCAGGGTAACCCGGTGGGCATCATGTTTGTAAGGACAACCTGGTTTTCTCCCGTCCTGCCGTGTTTCTGGGGTGGGTTTTAATGCAGGCTACAATTTCACCGACTTGTTCAGAGTAAGATAGATCAGATCTAAGGGGTTCTGGTCTAACAGCTGGAGGAACTGATGCAGGTGAAAGAAATGTGCTTATTTTTCTTTACAGCCTGTTCCTGCCAGTTTACACAATGCTTTCTCCTGAATCATTCTGCATATTGTTCTTCTGATTTGCCCTGCATTCCATGTTCTGGGCAGAATTCTTCGTCATCTAGGATTACCTTGCAGGGTGTGTGAAGTGGGGGGAATGCTTTCTTACTCATTTTAGCACCATTGCAAACAGTAATTGGCTGCTAAGTAATCTCTTCCTCAGAACCACGCCTTGATCTGGAATCCAGCAGTAGAGACACTGTCACTGAATCCTGGGCTTCAGCATTTTAACTCAAAGGCCTTACATGGGTGGCTGTGAAGTCATTCTTTTGTTGCTTGAGTTGTCATACATTGTCCGTATCTCGTGGAGTGAGCAGAGAACCCCACACATGGAGAGCAGAGAAGCAGCCAAGGTAGGCTTCCCAACCCTCCCGCCCTGGCGGGGGACCCCAGGATTTCCAGCCTCTTCCCCCGCTCCCCAAAAAACGGAAGCGGGGGGAGGGGGAAATGGCACCAAGGAGCGTGGCGAGCTGCCCCATCTCGGAGCGGGCGACGCCGCTGTGTTGCTGCTGCCTCTTCTCCGCTTCACCGTGGCTGCTCCTCCGAGAAGGGCTCAGGCTGGGCCCATCTCAGAGGAGCAGCTGGAATGGGACGGGCCAGGAGAGCGGCGGGCCGCGAGTCCGGGTCCTTCTAGGACCCGGACTCGTGGCTCGCCGTGCTCCTGGCCTGCCTCCACCCTCCCCTTCCCTTCTCTGGTTTTGCCTCGGCTGCTCCGTGGCTGCTCCTCCGGGATGGGCTCAGGCTGGGCCCATCTTGGAGGAGCGGCTGCGGTGGGGCGGGGAAGAGGCAGCAGCAGCGCGGCGGCGTCGCCCGCTCTGCTCCGCCTCTGGGGTGGAATCGGAGAAGGGGAGGGTGGAGGGAAGGAGTTCAATTGTGCTTGTCACACCCTTGCTCCTAGCTCCACCCCAGTGTCTCCTGGCTCCACCCCCAAAGTCTCCTGGCTCCACCCTCAAAGTCCCCAGATATTTCTGGAATTGGACTTGGCAGCCCTAAGCCAAGATCAAGGCAATGCTGAGGTGCCAAAGTGCTTGTCTTGGGCATAGGGCTGGCGTTTCTTTAAATATAAGTGGATGTTGAGCTAATGTTTAGCAGAGGACAAACTTCCTTTGCAAAGCTTGCCGCTGGTGCTGATAGCATTGATGATCAGAACAAGTGGAGGGAACCACTCGTCCCTTTTGTGTCCTTGGAAGGGGGCCGTGGCTCGGTGGCACAGCGTCTGCTTTGCATGTGGAAGGTCCCAGGTTCCATCCCTACTATTGCCAGAATGAGGCAGTAGGTGATGTGAAGATCCCCACTCCCTACAACTGTGGCACAGGGGCGGCGGGGACAGCATTTGCAGCTGATTGACAGATTTGGTGGTGTGTCTCAGGATTCACAGACCCTTCCAAGATTGGAATACAGAAAGTAGCCATCTCCTGTGATCTAGTCAGTGCTCCAGGATGTATTCTTCTCTTTGTTTAAAACATATCCCGTCTTCCTTGTTCAGCCCATGGTGACTAAGTTCCTGCTTATCTTTTGTTCTCTCCACGCCCCAAGGAGAAGTTAAAAGTTTGAGGCTTTTTAGGTTGGGAGGAGGTGACTAAAAAGGCAGCTTGATAGAGGTTTTTAAAAGTTGTGCATGGCTTTGAGAAAGTGGGTAGAAGGGATTTTTTTTCTTCTTTTCCCCCCATAACACTCAAACATGGAGATGGGCTGAAATGGACTGACAGCGGGTTTAGGAGACCTAAAATGAAGTACTTTGTGTGGTGTGGAGTTGACTTGTGGAATGCACTGCTATTTTAAGTGCTGCTAGCCTTTGCCTTCAATGATTTTAAAAGCAAATTAGTCATGGAGGAAAGTCAGAGCTATTAGGCATGCTGCTTAAAAGAGTACCTTAGTTTTTGCTGTGGTCCGGGGAGGGAGATTCCCTCGATGGTGTGCCTCTGACAGCGGCGCACAGGGTTAGGAGCCTGGGGGTGCTATTGGAGCCTACTCTAACTATGGAGGCCCAGATAGCAGCCACTGCCAAGTCCGCATTTTTTCACCTTAGGCGGGCAAGGCAGTTGGCCCCTTTCCTGGAGAACGGCGATCTGGCAACAGTGATCCACGCAACGGTCACCTTGAGGCTGGACTACTGCAATGCCCTCTACATGGGGCTGCCCCTGTGCCGAACCTGGAAGTTGCAGCTAGTGCAGAATGCTGCCGCCCGACTGTTGTTAGGGCTCCCTAGATGGGAGCACATTCAGCCGGGGCTTCGGGGACTGCACTGGCTGCCAATAACATACCGAGTTCGGTACAAGGTGCTGGTTATGACCTTTAAAGCCCTTTATGGCCTGGGACCTGCCTACCTTAGGGACCGCCTCTCCCCACATGTTCCTCAGAGAGTGCTGAGATTGGGATCTCAGAACCTCCTTATAATCCCTGGGCCAAAGGAGGCCCATCTGAAAGCGACCAGAGACAGGGCCTTTTCGATTGCAGCCCCCTGTTGGTGGAACCAGCTCCCGGAGGAGGTGAGGGCTCTGTGGAATCTTGAACAGTTCCGCAGGGCCTGTAAAACAGCCCTCTTCCAGTTGGCATACAATTGACCGATACCGGGATGCCTGAATATTTAAACTTATGAACATCAGAATATTTGAACACTGGAATACTTGAAGAACCGACTTAAGGAAGAGGTAGCATAGTATATTGATGTGTGTTTTATATATTTTTATGTATTTTACTGTATAATCATTAATGTATTTTAAACTGATTTACTGTTAGCATTCTGTATTGTAAGCCACCCTGAGCCCGCTTTGGTGGGGTAGGGCGGGATATAAAAAGAACAAATAAATACATAAATAAAAAGGAGCAGGTGGGGGCTGCTGTATTCAGCTCTTGCTTGTAAGCTTACTGGGAACATTTTGCTGCTCACTGTTGGAAGCTGGACAGTGGTCTAGACCAAGGGTGTCAGACTCATTTGTTATGAGAGCCAGATCTGATGCAAATGAGACTTCGTTGGGCCAGGCCAAGTGTGCCATAAAATGTAATGCCAGGTAGCAGAGATATAAAGACCGTTTTCTCACACAGCTTACCATGGGGTCACATTCCTGTTCTCTCCACAGTGTCCGTCGGATTTCCCATTATCTGCGCCGAAGTTACAGAAAGTGCTGTGGCTTTTGCGTACCAAACGTAAACTGCTAAAACCCAGTTTACACTTGCTGTGCAGCACTTCCTGTAACTCCAACGCAGATAATGGGAAATCCGACAAACACTGCGGAGACAACAGGAATGTGACCCCGTGGTAAGCTGTGTGCGAAAACGGTCAAACTTTATAAAGGGCGCAAACACAATCAAATATTTTTTTCGACTTAAAATAAAACATGCTTAAAATATTAGCATACTTGCAATATTTTGGTTTTTAACAGTTTCTGATAACTGACACCTCTTGCTCTGAATTATTGCATCATAAGAACATAAGAGAAGCCAAGCTGGATCAGGCCAATGGCCCATCCAGTCCAACACTCTATGTCACACAGTGGCCAAAAAAGAAAGGAGGTTCACAAGTGGGACTAGAAGCCCTTTCACTTTGCCCCCTCCGTAGCATCAAAATCTGGAGACAACTGTCTGTGCTGCAGCAATCTTGAGTATGCTGTTCAGGTGTTTTTCAGTGTTTATCCGTAAGTTACAAACTTACTTTTGATTTATTGACATTCATTACAGAAATCTCATGGTCAGTGCTCAGTGCCCTAGGACTCAGGGGAAAACATGAAATGGATTGGCATTGTGAGAGTTCGTACATAAATTGCTTTGTGTGCTAGTCAAGAACATGATAAGGCAGCAGACTGAGGGCTATGTGTTTATCTACAATACTATAGTCTTCTCCAGAGAAGTAACTTCAACTCCTATGAGGCAGTGCAAGAATAGAGAGACTGAATCAGGAGGTCATGAACACAGTGCAAAAGAAATAGTCCACATTGCTTTCCTACTAAGAAAGATTGGATCAAGAGGAGGAAACCCATTTGCACCTTGGCAAAACCAGCTTAACAAAATACACATACACACAGAGAGAGTAGCAAGGCAAAAACCTCTTACCTTGAGTAAAACTTTATTTAAAGGTACTTCTTGTATTTCTTCCATGCTATGCAGCTGAGCAAAGGTAGCCTCCCACTCATTCCATCTCCCCTCCCTCTTCTCCAAGGGAGGGGGAGGGTGGAGGAGCCTCAGCCAACGGAGAAGCTTGATTCTGTAGCTCTGCAGTGTGATTGAGGGAGCCAGCTCTAGCTTTGATTGAGAGAGCTCTAGCTGTGCCGGGTTCTCTCAGTCACACAGCAGAGCTACAAAGCCAAGCTTCTCCACTGGCTGAGGCTTCTCCTTTCTCCCCCTCCCTTGGGGAAGAGGGAGGGGGAAAGAGGGAAAGAGCAAAAGGCTGCTTTGCTGGGCTGCATTGCACAGGAGAAATACAGGTGAAACAGAAGGAGGCAGGAGAAAGAGAAGGAAGCTGATGATAAACAGTTGCTGGTGGGCTTGATGGAGCCCTCTGGAGGGACGGATTAGGCCTGAGGGACTCACATTTGACACCTCTGGTCTAAACAACCCCTTTGTTTGATCCAGCAAGGCTCTTACATTTGATCTGGTATCCCTCGATGCATATCCTCTTAGTCAGGGGTCGTTTTGTAGAAAAATAGGTGGTGGAGTTCATCCAGGGATTGTTATGCAGCTGTACATATTATTCAATGGACAAGGAGGTGGAACTCTCAGAAGGTGGAGGTGGAACTCTCAGAAAGGTTCAGGAGCTGTGCTCCTGTGAGCTCCCACTGAATCTGAGGCCTACTCTTAGTACTCTGTATACTCAGTTTAAAAACAGTTTGTTATGTTTTTTAAAAAAATGAGCTTTCCATCTGTGTAAATTACAAGTTAAGCAGATTTGCATAATTTGAGTACTTGTGCTGAGGATCGTGGGAATCCTGCTCAGCACCTCTTTGCGTTTGGAGATTTCACTAGATATTATTCTCAAACTGTGAGGCCTATTTTTGCATCTTAAGCGCTAAGAAACTTGGCTTCTTAAGGTCCCCATTGTCTGTAGTCTGATTATAGAGTCTGACCTCAGTGGTTGCCATTTTGTGAGTTTGTTTGGGGGGGGGGGAATCCCATTACCCTGAAAATGAGGATTCCTTGCCCAAGTAATTTGACCAGTGTTGTCTTAGATCTGCCCTTGGGCTCCTAGCTCTGAGCATCTTCTATGGGATAGAAATGGTGCCCAAAATCTTGACTTTCTAGCAGCTCAATACTATTGCTGACCAGTTTCGGGATAGGGCAGCCGATGGCAGCCAGCGCCAGTAATGAAAGAGCTGCCCCAACCCAATTGGAAATTCCCATCCTAATTACCTTTCTTTGTGTTTGGACCTCCTTTCCAAAACCAGTAGCTCAGTGTTTGGCTTCAGATTGGTCTTTCTCACTGGGGGCGGGGATGCAATAGTTGGAAACCTACGAAGTCTTATATAGTTACCAACTCAAATAGTCAGAGGACATTTGCAATATCCCTGGGCCTTTGGAAGAGAACAAAAATCCCACCAAACTCTTCCATCTTGGCTTCAGGTTGGTGTCCAACCAGAGAATCTGAACCAGCATCTATTTTTGTCTCTGCCTCTTTCAGTGTCCTTCCTTCCTTCCTTGTTTAGAATGGGGCTTCAGTCACTGTGATCCATCATAGCTGTGCTACAGTTGGGGTGGGGGTGGGAGGAATCATTTAGAGTCCTATTGTGTAGACTTCCTGTTGGGAGGGGGCTTCCTGTGTCCAAAGGAGTTTTCTTGTTCAGCATCTATTTTTCAAGAGGTTTTGCAGCCGTTATGCAAGGATGTAAAGCTTCTCAGATGGCTCTTTCTTCTATGACATGTTTGAGCCTTTATCCAGTAACATAATGAGGTGCGTGTGTGTGTGTGTTTAAGGCCATAGCCAGATGAGTAAAGGTCCTGTGTCGCATGAGAGGGGACTGGGCAGGCAGTGAGTATGGAATATTACAAATTCAGACTCCTCACCTTTCAGCTTGGTTGGTGAGCACGTGCAGCGGCTCAGCTGGAAACTTTCCAGCTACGCTTCCCCTGAATCTGGCAGTTAACCAGAAGGGTAGCATCCTGGATGAGTGACTGGCAACCCTGGATGCCATTTAAGACCTCGAGGCTGTGAAATGCTAATAGAGGGAAACCGATCTAAGCCTGTACAATTATTTCATCTCTCTGATACACATGTGGACAGGGACATGGGTGGTGTCTGGCATCTGAGGTGGATCAGCGCTGTAGGCCTGATCCAAACAGGGTGGTGGTGGTCATAACTGCTTTTTAAGGACAGCTAACACATCATGTATGTTTTAGCCTCTAGTGCCCTAAGCTAGGGTTATGTCATATGTGAAAGGAAGCTTGGCATCATTGGGTGCCGAGGCTGACATAGCTGTAATCTAGGTTTAGATTTTTTTTTTCTTTTGCGGCGAGAGGAAGTGTGAAATGCTTATTTAGTACTTCATTTGTGGCCCATGTTGCTGCAAGCACCTGGAGTGGTTTTAACATTTTGTTATCAGTGACTTTAGTTGTTGCTGCTGGTGGTGATAAATTATGCCAGTCTGTAAGGACAAGGAATCAACAAGTGGAAACAAACAGATACATGGGAAACCCAAGGGGAGGTGTGAGCTGTAGATGGATACAGAATTGCAATTGCTAGTATTTGAAAACCCCCAATGTTCATTTTTTGCACTAAGGGATATCCAGGGTGGAGAATTGATGTGTGATCTCCCACCACAAACATATATCTTGGCCTTTAACAATAAGGAATGAGCCATGAGATGGCATGCAACCATTTTCTCCCACCCTCTCAGGAAGGCTGCTTTGCTGTTTATAACATGGAGGGACGAGGCTATAACGCTGGCCTTGTTAGGACCGATGTGGAAGCATGTTGTAAAGATAACCCTTCCACAATGTGATATACATCTACCTGCATAAACTGAACCATCCTCAACCTTTTTGAGGTACTTTTGGAATTTTGAGCACCTCCCCAAATTGGTTTTCCTGGGAGATGGAGACAAACCCAAAATGGTTGCCTCAGGAGGTGGAGACAAATGGAATACCTCCCTCCTCACACCTGGGAAGAAGGAAATCCTGAAGAGGGAATGGAACCACACAAATTTAAGGAAAGCCCAAGTGCTTACTAGTCGTCCTAGACAACCCTTTAATTTGAATCAGGGCAGCCAATAACAGGCCCTAATTTACACTAGCCCCACCTACTTCCTGAAGACCTCAGCAAGTGCCAAGGGAAGTACTGGCAGGTACTATGGTTTCCACAGGCACTGTGCTGGGAAACCCTGCCTTAAGATGACCCTTTCAGTGTGGAAAAGTGAGAGCATGCAGGTCTGACTTGTGGGTTCCAAGGCAGCAGGAAGCTCTGTTTCTGCTCTTAGAGCAGCTTCTGCACATTTAAGGAGGTGCCTTTAAAGAAAAACAACAACACCCAAAATGGAAACCTTTGCAGTGGATCATGGTACACCTCAGTTTGCATCATAGTCATACAAATGTCTTGCATCTCTCTTTTTGAGCCAGAAATCATAAATTGCACTGCAACACCTGTTCACCTAGGGATGTCAGGGCACTGAACCATTAAAAGAGATTAAAAATCAACTATTAAAACAATGCACATATATAAAAGTGGTTGTTAAAAATGAACAAGAAGGGAGGGGTCAGTAACGATATGCCAGATGCAAAAGAAAAGGCTTCACCCACTGGTGGGCAAAGGTCGAGGAGGACAGACAAATTTCCCTGGGGTTTTCAGTTCAAGACCCTTGTTGAGTAGCTAGTTCTTAGTGATCTGAAATCAGCTGTGGATGATGTTGAACTAAGGTCATGCTGGCAGTGGACCAAGCCTGTCTTGTGACATGACCAGCCAACTACGTAAATCTTCATACGTGACAAGATTGAATTAAACTTGCCCCGATCTTTGTTTGAAGAGAATGAAGAAGAAGAAGAAGAAGAAGATATTGGATTTATATCCCGCCCTCCACTCCGAAGAGTCTCAGAACGGCTCACAATCTCCTTTACCTTCCTCCCCCACAACAGACACCCTGTGAGGTGGGTGGGGCTGGAGACGGCTCTCACAGCAGCTGCGCTTTCAAGGACAACCTCTGCCAGAGCTATGGCTGACCCAAGGCCATTCCAGCAGGTGCAAGTGGAGGAGTGGGGAATCAAACCCGGTTCTCCCAGATAAGAGTCCGCACACTTAACCACTACACCAAACTGGCTCTCCTTGATCTTGAAACATGCAGGATATATAGGAGAATCCTCAAAGCAGAGTTCTAAGCTACTTTTAAATTGCATTCGGACACATATCGACTTTTGGCACTGTCAATCAATAAATTATGGGATAATTTCCCACCATGAACTTTCAACGCTGTACATTTTCTTCTGGTTCATGCAGAATGTAACACGGTAGTGATGGGTGCTTTTTGTTTGTTTTTTTACTTGATGCTTTGAGAAACTGGTTGAAGAGTCAGAACTGGCAGGACCCAAATTTGAATAGGGAGAGAGGGAAGTGTGAAATGCTTATTTAGTACTTCATTTGTGGCCCATGTTGCCGCAAGCACCTGGAGTAGTTTTAACATTTTGTTATCAGTGACTTTAGTTGTTGCTGCTGGTGGTGATAAATTGTGCCAGTCTTTAAGGACAAGGAATCAACAAGTGGAAACAAACGGATACATGGGAAAACCCATGAGGTGTGAGCTGCAGATGGATACAGAATTGCAATTGCTAGTATTTGGAAACCCTGATGTTCATTTTTTGCACTAAGGGATATCCAGGGTGGAGAATTGATGTGTGATCTCCCACCACAAACATATATCTTGGCCTTTAACAATAAGGAATGAGCCATGAGATGGCGTTGCAACCATTTGCTCCCACCCCCTCAGGAAGGCTGCTTTGCAGTTTATAACATGGAGGGACGAGGCTATAACGCTGGCCTTCTTAGGACTGATGTGGAAGCATGTTGTAAAGATAACCCCTCCACAATGTGATATACATCTACCTGCATAAACTGAACCATCCTCAACCTTTTTGAGGTACCTTTGGAATTTTGAGCACCTCCCCAAATTGGTTTTCCTGGGAGATGGAGACAAAACCCAAAATGGCTGCCTCAGGAGGTGGAGACAAATGAAATACTTTGCCACTAAGTTCAGTGGGTGGTCTTGGGCCAGGCATACATTCTCAGCCCCACAGGTTGTGTGAGCATAGCGTAGAGGTTGGGACATTGGTGCCATCTTGAGTTCCTTGGAGGAAAGGCAGGATAAAATAGAGAGGCAGTTTGGTGTAGTGGTTAAGTGTGCAGACTCTTATCTGGGAGAACCGGGTTTGATTCCCCACTCCTCCACTTGCAGCTGCTGGAATGGCTTTGGGTCAGCCATAGCTCTGGCAGAGGTTGTCTTTGAAAGGGCAGCTGCTGTGAGAGCCCTCTCAACCCCACCCACCTCACAGGGTGTCTGTTGTGGGGGAGGAAGGTAAAGGAGATTGTGAGCAACTCTGAGACTCTTCAGAGTGGAAGGTGGGATATAAATCCAGTATCTTCATCTACCTCGCAGGGTGTCTGTTGTGGGGGAGGAAGGGAAAGGAGATTGTGAGCTGCTCTGAGACTCTTCGGAGTGGAGGGCGGGATATAAATCCAATATCTTCATCTACCTCACAGGGTGTCTGTTGTGGGGGAGGAAGGGAAAGGAGATTGTCAGCCGCTCTGAGACTCTTCGGAGTGGAGGGCGGGATATAAATCCAATATCTTCATCTACCTCACAGGGTGTCTGTTGTGGGGGAGGAAGGTAAAGGAGATTGTGAGCAGCTCTGAGACTCTTCGGAGTGGAGGGCGGGATATAAATCCAATATCTTCTTCTTCTAGATTTCCAATGCAGTCTTTCCAGCGTGGATTGTTCTTAAAATTGTGAAATTGGATTGTTTGCAACTACTATGTTAATCAGTAAAGGTGATACCATTTGGAGTTTTGGCCTCAAGACGCTATAACATTCGGTGCAATCATAGCATTGGCTGAAAAGTATGGAGTATTACATCTCCTAGGAAGGTTTTTGTTTATTTTCCCCCTTCATGCTATCCCAAATATTCTTAACAAACATTCTTAATTTGATAGAGCTTCCAGAAAACTGGACAGACACCAGGGAAACACTGCTGGAGGGCATGCTCTTCAACCTGAAGTACCTAGGTATGACGCTGGTTGAACAACCCAAAGGAGAAGACTTATCAGCTGCTGCAGTCAAAAGAATTGTTGCAACGGTGAGCCACATGATCTTGTTTTGATGGCAGTTCCTGGTTTCCTGTGGAAAAAATGCATGTCCCTTGTACCCAGCACTAGGTGATCCCCTCATTGTTGTAGGGTTGGAGAGCCAGTTTGGTGTAGTGGTTAAGTGTGCGGACTCTTATCTGGGAGAACCAGGTTTGATTCCCCACTCCTCCACTTGCACCTGCTGGCATGGCCTTGGGTTAGCTATAGCTCTGGCAGAGGTTGTCCTTGAAAGGGCAGCTGCTGGGAGAGCCCTCTCAGCCCCACCCACCTCACAGGGTGACTGTTGTGGGGGGAGAAGATATAGGAGATTGTAAGCCGCTCTGAGTCTCTGATTCAGGGAGAAGGGCAGGGTATAAATCCGCAATTCTTCTTCTTGTCACTGCAGGCAGGGAGACACATAGTGTCACTGACATCACTATGATACTTCTGGGTAAAACCTGGATATGATGTGAGGTAGCTCTAGGAACTTCCATAAACTCTATGGTTTTGCTATAGAGTTTCCTACAATTTCTAGAGGTACCTTATGTTGTTCCTGTGTTCTTCCTGAAAGTGACATAGTGACATAGCAATGCCCCTGTTGTTCCATTTTAATTTTTCTCCAGTGGTAAGCAAAGAGGTCTGCAAACAGGAGGCCTGGCAGCCCTTTCCACAGGTGGAGCAACATGGCCCTGCCATGTAAATCCAGAGTGGTGCTGTAAAATCTGAGTGTGTAACTCAATCTCCCGCCCGGTCTCAGGTAGTTTTGAAATTGTGGGTGGATTAGGAAATGTGAATGACTCTCATATCCTCTTTTCATTCTGCTTTGTCTTGTTTCAAAGGAAGGCTTGTCAACAGTTCGAGGGGGAAGATTGCCTTTTTGAATAGGTGCCACTCAGGGTCAGCCAGCAGAAGGGATATCCCAGAAGATCTTTCTGTGTGACTTCAAGCCATATGGGAAGTCCTTTCTGCTGCAGTATTCTCATGGCCTAAACCAATCACACTTGTATCCCCTGTTTCTCTAAGCATCTAAGGGTGGTATACATGATTCTCTTTTCCTCCACTTTATCCTCACAACAACTCTGTTTGGCAGTAGATCATTCTAAGAGGGTACGACTGACCCGATATTTTTGTGGAGGCTGGTCCCACTGAGTCCTCTGGGACCTGCTGTCTGGGAAATATATTCAGTATTGCAGCCTTAATGTGAAATACAGCATTTATTCAAATGCAAAACTAGGGGTTTTTTCACAGGTATATATCATGAAAAAAGAAAGGGCCATTTTACATTCACATACAAGTGACAGTTATGTGCCATAATAGTTTTTTTGTGTGTATAACATTTTTAAGGCATTGCCTTATATTCAGGGTCATGTTCCTTTTGAATAAATATGGTAGTTATATCTTGAAAGGTACTCATTTGGATTAAGGCTGTGTGTTCAGCTAATTAAAGAACTTGTAGTAGGTGCATCATCTGCCTTTTAAAATTGATTTTAAAAATGTGCTTCTTACCAAATCTTTCATACGTGTGTGTGTGTGTTTTAAAGATAATATGCAATTTGATAAATGAAAGCTGTCATTTGTTTTTGGAAGGGTTAGTCATCTTTAATAATCATTGACTAACCTCTCAATACAGCTGAGTTGAACCATTTTGCATTGGCAGTCACATCCCCTGCAGCAAGCAGTATTTCTTTACAGCCATAATTTGTCTGCAGTGTTGATACCATTTTTAAAGGGGGGGGGGGGGAATCTGTTTCCTCTTCTTGGAAGCATTAAAATTACCATGTGACCAGTGAGATTTATCCTGTGTGAGCTTCAGATCTCAGTGGTAGTACAGGAAAAAGAAGGCCAATGAAAAAACCTGGAAAAAAAAAGAAGAGAGCTGTGATGAAGGAGCCAGTTGGCCTGCTGAACGCTAGTGAGCTGCTTCTAAGCAAGAGCAAGCTTTGGAGGAGGATTTCAGAGACATTCTGGTCCTCCCAAAGAAAAACACCTCTTTGCCAAATGCACTCGTCCATCGCAAGTTTGTGTTGTAGCTCTGATTAAAACTGTGATCTAATAGCTCTGCTGACATTTTTTAAACAATATTTTATCAGGAGGGAGGGGGGTTGGGGGGGTCACCCTGTTTGTGGAGAGGCCTGTATAGCTTCATCACAGTGCTGAGGTCAAAGTCTTGGTAATCCAATTAACATATTTTCTGTTCTAAACCATACCCTTCCTTTGTTTTATAGAGCACTCAACTGGATTAACATCCACTGGGCATGCAGTGGAGATATTATTTTGCTCTGAATGCTTAAACTCAAAAGATGAGTCCTGTGTAATTTGAAAGCTCACTTTGTGTGTATGTCCCATTTTGTCCCTTTTGCCTGCTTAATTGTCATCTAGCTATGCTCTATAAGTCATGACAAGAGCACTAAAAAAACATTCACTCCAGTAACATAAAAGTCCCATTAAGAAATCAGTTCATAAAATGGAACACACTGCATAAAATACATGCTGTGTCTGCCATTACAGGAAATTAGGGAACATAAAATGATCATGGTATATAACAAGTTGCTAAACGCTTGCTTGAATTGAAGGACATTTTACATCTCCGAAAATTCTATGAGGTTATATTTTGACAAGTCTCCTTTGGTGGGTGATCTGGGATGCAAACAGTAAAAAGGTATGCTTAAAAATGTCAGTTCAATGCCATTTTCTGTGTTTCCTTTTTGTTTCTTTTTGTTTCACTTTGCAGGGTCAAATAAGTATTCTGCTTCATAATGAATCTGAATATTTTATCTGCCTCCTGTTTCAAACCCTTTCGCTGTATCACTGTCATGCAAACTTAGCTTGTGATCATGATGAGGACTAGCAACTTATTTCTTGGGGGAAGTGGGGAACTTAGCTGACATTTTTCAGAATTTACACATTTTGGGCCATACAGATTATCTGAGAGATTGCACGCTACCCTCTCCTGTGTCTAAATTTGTTGCTGTGACTTTCCCAAGCTCTGTAGGTGATCATGATGTAAAATGCCCTTGCTTTTGCCAAGCCAGAGGCTCTAAACTGAAGGATATCACTTGCAGGCAAGGTCATGGCTACCACTTAAGAAGACTGTTCTGTGATAACAGCTCTCATCAGCAAATATGCCAGCCTACCTTCTCTTCATCTGCTCTGCTAGGTCAGGAAAAGCCCTGTCAGAAGGAAGGAAACATACTATTACACCAGTTTGGTGTAATGGTTAAGTGTGCGGACTCTTATCTGGGAGAACCGGGTTTGATTCCCCACTCCTCCACTTGCACCTGCTAGCATGGCCTTGGGTCCGCCATAGCTCTGGCAGAGGTTGTCCTTGAAAAGGGCAGCTGCTGGGAGAGCCCTCTCCAGCCCCACCCACCTCACAGGGTGTCTGTTGTGGGGGAGGAAGGTAAAGGAGATTGTGAGCCGCTCTGAGACTCTTCGGAGTGGAGGGCGGGATAGAAATCCAATATCTTCTTCTTTTATCTTCTATTTGAGAAACATGACCTTTCAGCTGTGGAGAGCCCTCCAAAATACCCCTTCTCCCTAGGAATAAGGAGACATCACTATTAACCTCTGGTGTAGTTTTAAAAAAAAATGTTTTAATGCACTTCAGTCCAGCTTTTCTACCCAGTTTGGATCAACAAGGTGTCTACCAACTGTAAAAAACATGAAAGCAAAGCAAAAACTTCAGGGGAAGCCATTGTGCCCTCTTAACTGGTGCAGTAAAGCCTGTCACATACTCAGCTAACGGCCTAGCAGGCAGTCACTTTCTGAGTTGACTTATCTGCTTTTCTCAAGCAGACTTCCTAAACACCTGGATGCTAAACACCTTTTCTATGTCCTAAGGCAAAAGCCAGTGGGAAGAAACTCCAGAAGGTCACCTTGAAAGTGTCTCCCAGAGGGATAATCCTAAGTGACAGCATAACGAATGAGCCGATTGAAAACATCTCAATATACAGGTGAGTCATACCGGTAGATTTAAAGATGCAAAGCAAATTTGGGATGAATCGATGAATCTTTCTAAACAGATGATCTTCTTAATAATCGGGAAATGCATTGATTCCTGTGGCATTTGGAGAACACAGAATCACTGTTCATTGTGTTAGGCCTGGTCTACCCATTTGCCTGGACCTCTTCTGACAGTTGGAGGGGGATCACATAGTGTTAAACTCCTTGTTATTTAATAAAATCAAACTTCCCTGTACAAAGAGTATCTCTAGTACATCAGGGGAAGGTTCAAACCTAGTATTATCCCTAACTTGCTGGTCTATAATATGTAGGGATTTCCCCCCACCCACAGTGAATGAACATACAGTCCTTCACCTACAGTTTGTGATGTTACAGTTCAAGAGCAGGTTTACTTTGCAAGGAAACATCATTTGTCTAGATTGAGTTTGAGAGTTCAGGCAAGACATCACACATTTACTTGTCTGTCTTTTCAAGAGTGTGTAGCAATATTACTGGAGTATTGCAGGAAATCCATGATCTTATTTTATTAAAGAGGACATTTAAAATAAAGAACATTTCCCCAAATTAAGTAGCTGCAAATTTTTCTCTGCAAAGTAAGTATCTCCAAAGGAGCAATTTGCTTTGGGGAAAAAACAGTTTTTCCCAAATTGCATTAGGGGAAACAATGTGCTTTTGGGGAAGGATGTATTCTGTCCTTATGTGATAGTCCTGAGCAGAATCTGGCTCTTATGACAGCTTTAAAACAAAACAAAGAGTTCCTGGTTGGTCTCTTATGTTGTTTCTCCCTAAGGAGGAGCTGTCTTAAGAGGCAACATCTTGCTAACACATCTCCCTTCAAAAGAGATTGAGAAGGCTGCTCCATTCTGAGAATCTTGTTTCATAAAGGGGCCCAGGCAACTTTCCCTTCCCATTGACTTGGTGGTGTTTTGTTTTCAAAATAAACCTCTGCTGCCATCCATACAGTCAAGTCAAAATGGTGCATCTTGGGGAGGCTGAGGACATCTGCTGGTGAGAATTTGCACTCTAAACCAAAACTATGGCTAAGCAATTAGCCTTAGGCACTTCTGCAATACACGTGTGACATTTTCATTGTCCTGAAGAGCTTCTGTTAACTTTGTTGCATCCTTATACGCAGTATGCTGGTACGTTCCTGACCCAACCTCCTTCCTGTCTGTCGAGCCTTATGCTGTTGTTCCGCTGAAAACCACTAAGGCAGGGGTCATCAGCCTTTTACAATTCAAGAGCCAGAGTACATCAAAATGCAGAGCACGGAATCACCGAAAAAGCCAGCGCAAGAACGCTCATTTGCATTACTGAAAATATACAACTTGACATTATTTCACATTAATGTGTGATTAATAAGCCACAAAGTTTCTGCTGGACAAACAGTGGCTGTTGTGAGTCCTTTATTTAGAAGTGGCATGCAAAAAGGTCTCACAATAAGTAACAAATACATTCAGGAGCTCCCTGCATGATAATTTTATGTATTTATTTAAAATATTTATGTCCGCCTTTCTCCTGAGCATCTTTGGACCCAAAGCTGGTAACGTAAGTTTATCAAACAATCAGATATAACAGCATTAAAGCCAATCTAAAAATATCAGCTACTTACCCACTAGCAAATATTCCCCTTTTGCATACTTCCAAATTTTCAACCTCACCACAAAGCCAGGAGGGTAACAGCCTGTCTGACTGTGTCAGGAAGGCTCTTCCAGAGGGATGGGGCAGCCAGTGGAAAGGCTCAAGTCCAGATGTTGCCAAGGAGCTTTAGTTAAGAGGAGAGGGAAGTACTGTCAGGTCCTGCTGGGAATAGCAAAGCTTCCACGCAGAATCGTGGAGGGAGAAGTGGTCTTTTAGGCATGGAAATCCCACATCATGAAGGGCTTTAAAAGCAAGCACCAGCACCTCGAGTCAGACCCTGGAACTAATCAACATCCAGTGAAGGGACCTTAGAATAAGAGTAACAGGCCCCCACCATAGGGGTGTTACCATACCATACCATAGACCTTTATTGGCATTAATACAAGAATACAGTATACCTTAAAACCAACAGTGACACTATAGAATATAATAAAACCTTAAAAAACCAGCAAAAGTTAAATGACATAAAATAGCAGTAGGCTATGAGTCAAAGCCTCTCTGATTTGGATCGCAACCTGTAAAAAGCAAGCAACGTGAGTAGTGACAAGTTGTGTTTCCCGTGGAGTAAAAAACGAACCTTGGCATTGTCAGAAAGGCCTTGATGGTCAGAAAGCAGTGCATCTAGATACCTTGCACGTGGACTGCTATAAAAAGGGCAGTCCAAAAGAACATGAGGGACCGTTTCGATGACTCCTTGACTACAAGGGCATCGTCTAAGATTGCGGGGGATTCTGTGGTATCTTCCGAAAAGGATGGCCGATGGTAATGCATTAAATCTAGCCAGCATGAATGCTCTTCTTTGGGGAGGATCAGTTAAAAAGAGGAAATAGGGAGCTAAAAGCCCAAGAATCTGGGATAAACCCAGATAGCTTGGGGAGCAAGTTTTCCGAGCTGCCTCAGTTAGACTTTGCAACTGGATATCTAGTAGTCTACGTTTGATGGATTGAAATACCGCAGAAGCAGAGGATAGATAAAATGCATCCAAGGAAATTCCATAGGGGTGTCAATTTTATGCTGAGGAATTCCTGGAGGTTTGGAGCTAGAGCCTGGGGAGAGCAGGGTTTGGGCATGGGAGCAGAGTGGCCAGGTCTCTCCAGGGGATGGGAGGGGGACTTACCAGGAGCAGGAGGGAGGCCCAGGCACTGTTGCCAGTGATGTGGCTATGTCACTTCCAGTGTGCACCGGAAGTGACATCATGACACTGCGGCATTGCAGCGATGCTCTGGTATTTGGGGGGAAACTCTATGGTAAAAACGGCTTCTACAATAGAATTTTTGCCCAAATACCAGAGTGTCACCCAGACATTGCCGGTGTGATGACATCACTTCTTGTGCATGCCAGCAGTGACATTACCATGTCCCTGATGACATTGTCTGGGCCTTCCTCTCTCCTGGTAAATCCCCCTGCTGGCCAGTGACAGGGGGCAGGGCCTGGTGGTGGGACTGACAACCCTACATGGGAGGGAACTCACCCTCCACAACAGCCATTTTCTCCAGGGCATCTGATCTGTGGTCTGTAGATCAGTTGTAATTCCAGGAGAGCTCTAGGCTGCACCTCGTGGCTGTCAACCCTGCCTCACCAGTTAGTTCTAGATAACAGATGGGCTGCTGCATTTTCACTAGCTGCAGCTTCTGGATCATTGTTTAGTGCTTTGGCATAAATTTGCCCTGGCGGTTAGGAATCCCTGACGATGGTGCACTTCTGTCATTCCCCTTTCTTGTGAACCTTCTCTAGGAAGCCCTTTAGTTCTTACACCAGGGAAACTGGCTGTGCTAAAAATATGCAATGCAAATCCATCAGATCAGTGTGATGGCTGCTGCGGATTCATTTGCATTGATCTTTTTTTTTTTTTGCTCCTGCCTGCAAAATCCGGGACTGCTTTAGCAAGGGCAGGAATCCGGGCAGGAGAAGGAGCTGCATCAAACGTTCAGGGAACCAGCCTCGCAAGCTGTGAACGACAGGATCTTTTAGGGCTAATTGGCAGGAGGTTTGTGACTTTCCAAAGGAGGATTTCTTTCTTGCAGCATTTAATAAACTTTGGAAATTCATTGCTGCCTTTTATGATTTTAAAGCAGAATTATAAAAATACATAGTTAAAGTTGGGAGGAGATCATAATTTAAAAATTAAAAATAGGGTTCGAGACACACTACGAAAACATGGTTAAAATGTGTGTGTGTGGGGAGGATGGGGTCACAGAATAAAAATAAGGTCTAAAAATGGTACATCTGTTTGACCGACCCCAAATGGGTGGGTACATTCTGCAGCTGCCTCCAGTTTTTAAAAAGTCCTGCCCCTACCTTGGTAATTGTGTGAGAGAGCTCTCCCCCTCTGAAACCCACTAGCAAGGGGGTGATATGTGAATCCAGCTCAGAAAGTATTTGGAAGAGTGAATCATTGAGTTCTTTGAGGTCCCTTTTACTCTCTTTTCCCCCTCTCCCCATATTTGAAAAGCGGGGTATACATTTTGTAAAATAAAACAAAGAATACAATTTTGCAATGAAAATAAGACTTCACAAGCTTACATCCAGTTATTTGGTGCTAAACCAGAGATCCTCTGTTGCAGCAGTGGCATTTCTAGAGGCAGGCTTCCAAAATGAACTTCCCTCCACCCTAGAGTAATACCTCCCTTCGCTGGTGAGTTCAGAAGATCCCTCACACTTGGACAGGCTTAATTACAGAAGATTTTATTCTGTCCTCCATCCATCAGGCTTGTTGTGATACTAGATTAAAGTTCTACTAGTGAAGTTCTTACAGTTACTCAGACCTATTTGTTAAAGAGACCATTGAGAGTCAGCTTAGCTTAACACATTTTATATTTTTGTGCCTGACATAAACTTTCTCGGCTGTCTTGGGCAAATTGCTACTTGTTGCTTTCGATGTTTCCTCTGTTCTCTAAAATGGGAAGAATAAGGGTGTTGTTTTTGAGGATCAATGAGGTAAATGTTGAAACAACCACTTCTTTCTGCAGGTTTGGAATGCTGCCAGAAAAGTTTAACACACATATTGTTCTCTTTGGCTGTGGGTCCTTACCCATTAGTTGAAAGCCATTCTGTGCAACATCTGTGGCTATCTTTGCTATGACCTCTTGCATAGACAGTGTTGGAAAACTCATTAGTTCCAGAGGCTGCTGGGAGTGGCATTTCCTTTTAAAGATTAATAAAGATGAGACATGTTGTTTGGCACAAAAATATGTCCTTCTGGAACGCTTTGGGGAGGGGGCCTCCAATTATGTTTTGGAGTCTGTACTGCTGTTACAAAAAAATCCCAACATTTAACAGCTTAGAAAACAAATGATACAAAACGATGGTGGGAGGGAATGCAAGTGCCTTTTATTTTTTTTAAAAAGCGAAGCGCCACATTGGACGGATGTAGGCCATGTTGCAGTACAACAAGAACCTAATGCAATGTAAATGAATTTTGAATGTAGCTTTTTAAGTCAAGGAACTCCACTGGGGGACCAGGCGGCAGTTTTTCTAGGGAAGAATAAGCCTTCATGCATAAAAGATACAGGCTCTTTGGACAGGGCTGTCGGCAGGGTAGGATGGATTGGGGCAGCGGGTGGTCCCCCTATCTAGAGCACTGTTTCACCTCACCTTGTAGGAAACAACTTAGTTAAAAAGAAAAGTATGATATTACATCCTTCACGTAAAGATCAAGACCTTGTTTTTAAAATAAGAAGATCACTGGTTGATCAGTGGCAGCTGATGCATCCCAAAAGCAGTAGTGCTACAAATTTCGTCCCTTTGACCAGTGCAGCTTTAATAACCAAAGTTTTCCCCAGCTCAACATGGATTTTTTAAGAGTACAGTCACCTTTATATTCTTAATTTTTTTTTTGCGGGGGGGAGAGCCCTTCCCCTTAGCTGCCTTGACTTTGACCATAGTAGGATGATTTAAGAGTGGAAGGTGTCATTTATTTGAGGGAAGTGTTTGCTATAAGTAGGCAGAAGTTTGCTGCAATTCATAATGAGCAAAAGGCTTGGCAAGAGGGCTGTAGAAGATATCTGTGGGTGATCAGGAAGTTGCTGATTTCCCTTCCTGCCTAGCTCTCTCCAGACATCTTTCACACAGCACATGTAAGTAAGGCTTTCACAGTAAGGCTTTCTGAACTCTCATGAGACGCCAGGGGAAATAAGAACATAAGAGAAGCCATGTTGGATCAGGCCAATGGCCCATCCAGTCCAACACTGTGTCACACAGTGGCCAAAAAATGTTATATATGCACACACACTGTGGCTAATAGCCACTGATGGACCTCGGCTCCATATTTTTATCTAAACCCCTCTTGAAGTTGGCTATACTTGTGGCCGCCACCACCTCCTGTGGCAGTGAATTCCACATGTTAATCACCCTTTGGGTGAAGAAGTACTTCCTTTTATCCGTTTTAACCTGTCTGCTCAGCAATTTCATGGAATGCCCACAAGTTCTTGTATTGTGAGAAATGAAGATGGGAAGAACATTGATGTCTGTGACTTTTCGAGGGGTGAGAAAGAGGATGTGAGGGCAAGGCAGAGGTCACCACCTTCCCAAATCCACCTGTCCTCTGTCTCACCTCAACTGGTGATAGAACCAGCCCTGGCTTCAGTGCTGTCTTCTCAAGAGTGAATCCAGCTGTTGCTCTTTGTAGTTGTTTTTTTTTAAAGGCGGTGCAGTCATCGCACAAGTTAGTGCTGGAGAGGCAGTAAGGGTCACAGAAGAAGGGGAGGCAGGTACTAAGTAACAGCAGCTCACAAGAGGAAGAAAATGGGCTTTTGCAGGAGGACAATTGACAGCCTTTCCTTCTTGTGTCCTTTGTGTCTTCTCCTTTCTTTCCAACCTTTAGAAATATCTTTGGAATGCTCTCCACAGGCGCTAGAGTGTCTAGCATATCCTTTCATGCAGGGAGAGCTTTCCAAAAGAAGACGCTTCAGCCACACCCTAAAGAAGTAATGGCCACCCTTGCAACTCTCTTGTGTGTAGGATGCCATCTAAGAATATCATCCTTGTTGGGGAGAAGAGTGTCTTTTTATTTATATGATTTTATTCTGGCCTTTGTACAAAAATGTCAAGAGCAAAGTAAACATCCATCTAGCCTCAACTGGGGCCGGGGCTTTTTCAGCCCTGGCCTGGTGGAATGAGTTCCCCCTAGAGATCAGGGCCTGTTACAGTTCTACAGGGCCTGTAAAATGGAGCTATTCTGCCAGGCTTTTAGTTGAGGCAGTGGATGACTAATAGAATCAGCCCCTCCAGCTCTCAAGCCTGGTTAATTCGACTCAAACTGTCTCAAACCATCTACCTAAAACAGTTGACTCAAATCTCTGTTGTGCAGGCCTCTTTGTTAATATCTGAGCATTGGAGAAAGTTCAGAAAAGGGCAACTAGAATGATTAAAGGGCTGGAACACCTTCCCTATGAAGAAAGGTTGAAACGCTTAGGGCTCTTTAGCTTGGAGAAACGTCGACTGAGGGGTGACATGATAAAGGTTTACAAGATAATGCATGGGATGGAGAAAGTAGAGAAAGAAGTACTTTTCTCCCTTTCTCACAATACAAGAACTTGTGGGCATTCGATGAAATTGCTGAGCAGACAGGTTAAAACGGATAAAAGGAAGTACTTCTTCACCCAAAGGGTAATTAACATGTGGAATTCACTGCCACAGGAGGTGGTGGCGGCCACAAACATGGCCACCTTCAAGAGGGGTTTAGATAAAAATATGGAGCAGAGGTCCATCAGTGGCTATTAGCCACAGTGTGTGTGTGTGTTTCGTTTTTATGGTTTGCAGAGTAAGGTTGCACGCCGACCTTTTGGACTGCTGTGCCTTCTAGTACTATTTTGTAACAACATACCACCTCCTGACCTGATCTGGTTCTCTTTGAACCCGTGCACCATTGGAAGGAGGGGAGGGAGCAGCCAGCTACAGGGGTGTGCACTTCGGTACTGTTCATAATACTTTCAGATCTAGATTTTGGGCAGGGCACTGTTTTCATTATCGGAGGGTTTTTGGGAAGTGTCACTAAGTCAAGATGTTTTCTGGATCCCAAAAAATTGGGACCATTATTTTTGTCGATCCAGCCCCCGCCCCCTACACACATACCCCAGTAGGGGCCAGGAGGGAAAGACAGAGAGCCAGCCCCAGACTCAATATGCCAGCATCGTCCCTGCTGGAGACAGTAGAGCCTGCCCCACAGCCAGAAAACGGCAGGCAGGCAGGCAAGGGGGCTTCTGGACTGCCACAAGGTTTAGCTGTTGCAGCAATTGAATAGTATAGTATAGCAATATCTTCATATGACAATATGAATTCCCAGTTTTCATTATTTGCACTTCCAGCCATTTTCCCACTCGCTGCAACTTCCCTTGAAAACAGCACGCCTGCAGGGGATACCTCAGCGTCATTTCCCTCATGGAAGTGAGATGCAGTTGGGGAAGGAGGAATCTGTGAAGGGGAAACCATGCAGAGAGGAAAGGGTTAAGGCACCACTTAGTCTGAAAAGCCATTCTTCCCCCCCTCCCCGCCATAGCCAGCTAGTTTCAACTTAGACACCTCCCAAAAGGACAGTATTTGGGGTATCTAGTTGTCCCTACATATTAAGTTGCTTAATGCTTTTTAGTTCAAAAGTCCATTTTATTGGAATGGAGGAGGAGGAGGAGAAGAAGAGATAGAAACAAACAGAAACAAAAAAAGATAGGAATAAATGGCCAGTTTATGCAAGGTAAGCAGGTTTGTGTAAGATCTACCTAATTCAGGATATCCAGGACTCACCATGGGGGAAGCTGGGGATTGGGTGCCATAGTCTGTTGTTTGCAGACTTCTTGTTTGCCCATTTCCACAGGATATCCTACTGCACGGCTGATAAGGCACATGACAAAGTGTTTGCCTACATCGCCCAGAGTCAGCAGAATGAGAACCTGGAGTGCCACGCCTTTCTCTGCACAAAACGGAAAATGGTCAGTATGAAACGGAACTTTTCTTCATTTGAAGCTACCAAACTGCAAGTTGAACTGTGTTTGCGGCAGTCTAACTAGAGTGTTTAGATAGAGGCACCAGTCCAAGGCCAGCTCTGTCAAGATGGGGTGGCGTCTTCAGGCGTTGGATTTGGAGGCAGCAGCCTCCATGTCTGCCTTTTCCCCCCTGTTGTATTGCTAGAATTTTCTCGAGATGATAGATGGAAAGGCAGATGCCCTTAGTTAGGGCAGCAGGCCGGGTGGAGTGACACCACTGCAGCGTTTTATCAGTCCAGTGCCTGTATCCCAATGTGACATAGTGAATTTAGCCATTTAACGTGGCTAGTGGGACCAGTGAACAATGTACATTAGACAGGTTGGTTCCACACTGACAATTCCCCCATTTTGGTCTTACAGCTACTTCAAATGCAAAGGAGGCAACGTAAGAAGTGAGCCCCCAGTCTTTCGCTTTGCACCTACCATGCCTGCCCCCAGTCAGGCTTTTTAATGGGCTTTTGGGGGGGGGTATAATCTATAGAACGTATATTACTAGAATGTTTAATACTATAATGATATACCTACTAATGATAATCTTTTTAAAAAGGCTGCCAGTGGTTGCTGTAATAAGCAATGACACTGGATGTGGGCAGGGAGGTGCAGAAATCCATGTCTTCCTGTCAGGTAGACAGGGAGGGACAGTGGAAGGATGGTGAGGGAGGGACGGTGGCTCAGTGGAAGAGCATCTGCTTGGGAAGCAGAAGGTCCCAGGTTCAATCCCTGGCATCTCCAAAAAAGGGTCCAGGCAAATAGGTGTGAAAAATCTCAGCTTGAGATCCTGGAGAGCCGCTGCCGGTCTGAGAAGACAATACTGACTTTGATGGACCAAAGGTCTGATTCAGTATAAGGCAGCTTCATATGTAGGAGGGATGGTGGCTCAGTGGTAGAGAATCTGCTTGGGAAGCAGAAGGTCCCAGGTTCAATCCCTGGCATCTCCAAAAAAGGGTCCAGGCAAAGAGGTGTGAAAAACCTCAGCTTGAGATCCTGGAGAGCCGCTGCCAGTCTAAGAAGACAATACTGACTTTGATGGACCAAGGGTCTGGTTCAGTATAAGGCAGCTTCATATGTTCATATGTTCAGGTATGAGAAAACTCACAGCAACACTGGTTAAAACCCAGGTGGGGGAATGACAGTTTATGGAAACTCCAAAAAACCATTGTTGCCATTTGAGGGAGAACTAAAGGAAATCTCCCTGTGGCACTAACCACACTTGATAACATCCACTAACAATGATACGCACGCGCACACACGCGCGCGCGTGCTTCAGAGCCAACACTGTCTGAGCAGCAGAGAGCTGGAATTGTACCAGCAGCACCTTTAAAGATCCACCACTGCACTTAATTTGGCCTGCCTCCCTAGAGCAGGAAGGAGAGTGCAGAACAAGAGAGACTGCCCTGGGCTCAGGAATGGCACATATTGTGATGAAGCAGGCGGTGCAATTGAGTTCCATCATCTTGAAGGTCTTCGGCGTAGAAATAATATGTTGCTAGCATGCTGGGGGCACTGGACATGAACCACCGCAGGGTCATACCGCATTTGCAGTTCTGTTTGAAGAAGCTGTTTGCTAAAGCTGAACACTGGATTTTCCTGGAACAAGCTACCTAATGACACTTCTGTCAAGCACCAAACCTTTGCCCAGCAAGAGCCAAAAAAACCATGGCAGGCTGTTCTGTTCTGCAAATCCAGGTTTGCCTCCAAGAGAATGCTCACGAGGGAGCAGCAGGTCATCCTGGCTCTGACTTGTGTACATTGTTATAGCACATGCATTTTCGTGTAAAACAATTTTATTTTTGCAATATATTGTTATTATACTCTTAAAAAAATTAATATGAAATTAACACCAATACATTACATTTCTTTTCCCTTCCCTCCTCTCCTCCCATCCTTTCCAGACCCCCGCCAGTGTTTATTTACTAAAAAAAACTAAGGTACCGTAATTCTAATCCTAGAATCTTCATATTAAAAAACCTTAAAACCAACATAAAAAAAATGAAAACTAAAGAAAAAACCAAACCCTATAGATTCATTATAGTCCATCCTTACTCTATATTTTAACCCTTATAAAAAAAAATAGGAAAAAATACAAATCACACAGTAAAAAGAAAAAAACCCAAAGAAAAGTATTCCTTTGTATTTTTTATCCGTTAGTCCACAGGATTTCAGCAGCTGTCAAAAATCACTAAATGTCCCTTTACTTTCCAGTATTTTTCCACATATTTTTGGAATTTGTTCCATTCACTTTTAAATTTCTCCAAATCATAGTCTTTTAAGATTCTTTTAAGTTTGTCCATTTCACTCCAAGACAAAACTTTCAAAATCCAGTCCCATTTTTCTGGTATTTTATTTTGCTTCTATAACTGCGCATATAATGTCCTTGCAGCTGAAAGCTGGTACCACACAATTGTTCTGTCGTTTTTCGGAAAATTTTCCATTTGTAATCCCAACAAAAAGATATCTGGAGACTTCTGAACGTCATACCCTAAAATTATTGACATTTCTTTCTGAATCATTTGCCAAAATTGTCTTGCCTTTTCACAAGTCCACCACATATGGTAGAAAGAACCTTCATGTTTTTTACATTTCCAACATCTGTCTGACACCTGATTATTCATTTTTGCCAGTTTCTTAGGTGTCATATACCACCTATATAGCATTTTAAAGCAATTTTCTTTAATATTGTAACATGTCGATATTCTCATAGAGTTCTTCCATAGATACTCCCATAATTCCATCTTTATTTCTTTATTAAAATTGATTGCCCATTTTATCATTTGAGATTTCACTACTTCGCCTTCCATAGACCATTTCAATAATAATTTATACATTCTTGAAATCAACTTTTCATTACCACCCAACAGCATTCTTTCCAATTCTGTTTGCTCCTGTCTTATACCTTCATTTTTGATGTCCTGTTCAACCAAACTCTTAATTTGTTGCAGTTGAAACCAATTATATTTATACTGTAGTTCTTCAGCCGATTTTAATTCTACTTTTCCTCCATTTATTTTTAATAATTGTTTAAATGTTAACCGCATCTCATCTTCGGTATCTAATGATAGCTTTATTACTTCCGTTGGCACAATCCATAATGGCTTTCTCTCATCTCCATATTTTTTATATTTTGACCAAGTATTTAACAAGTTTCTTCTTATATAGTGATGTGAAAAAACCCACCCATCTTATTTTTCCCATAATAAATATAAGCATGCCAACCAAAAACATTTCCATGACCTTCTAGAACCAATAATTTCTTATTTAATAATGTTATCCATTCTTTGATTTACACCAAACATACTGCATCATGATACAATTTTAAATTCAGCAATTGAAAACCTCCTCTTTCTTTTGCATCAGTTAAAATTTTCATTTTAATTCTTGGTTTTTTCCCAGCCCATACAAATTCTGAGATCTTCCTTTGCCATTTACTAAATTTATTGTCCTTCACGATTGGAATTGTTTGAAATGGGAAGAAATCCTGCTTTCTCCTCTTTAATAAAGTTATTCAAATGCTGTTTGAGTCGTTCTGCTAGTATCCTAGCATATATTTTATAGTCATTGTTAAGTAATGAAATTGGTCTATAGTTTTTGACATTTGTAGTGTCTCTATCTTCTTTTGGTATCAACGAAATTACTGCTTCCTTCCATGTATTTGGTACTTTCCCATCAATCCTTATAGTATTCATCAATTTCTGAAGTTTTGGTACCAACATCTCTACGAGGACTTTATAAAATTTTGCTGTAAAACCGTCTGGACCCGGTGTTCTCTTTTTCATTTAACTGAAAGAAAGCTTTAGTTTCTTTTTCTAGAGACGTCACTATCTCTGTTTTCTGTAGCAAATCTTCATTTATTCTCCATCTCCTAGTCTTTTTCACACTTTTTGCCGACCACATCAATGGATTGTGGTCAGTCCCAACTTTAGGAAGAATCTCTTATTTTTTTCGTCGTAAGTCCAAGATCTTTTGTAGCCCGTAGCATATCAATTCTTGAGAAAGAGTTATGCCTAGCTGAAAAGAAGGTATAATCACGCACCTTGGGATTAAATTTCCTCCATATATCTTCCAAATTTTCTTGTTTCACTAAATCAAAAAATGACTTTGGTAATTTCCCCTCATTATTTCTTTTTCCTGATCTATCCAAAGTATTTATGATTGTTCCATTGAAGTCTCCCATTACCATTATTTGTTCATAAGTCACTTGGTCTAGTTGTTGACCAATATCTTTGAAGAAAGAGACTTTTGCCCCTTTTGGGGCATACAGTCCCAATAACAACGTCTTTTTGTCATTCAACATCACTTCCACAGCTAGATATCTTCCATCATCGTCCTTAAAAATCAATTTTGGATCTAATTCTTGTTTAATATAGAACATCACTCCCCTTTTTTTCGCTTTAGCCAATGAAAAAATTCTTTACCTAATTGTTTATTCCATAAAAATTTGTAATCCACTTGTTTAATATGTACTTCTTGTAAACAAATTATACTCCATTTTTGTTTCTTGAGCCAATGAAATGTAGTCTTTCTTTTTTGCGGTGAATTTAGTCCATTTACGTTCCAAGATATTAATTTGTAATCCATAGCGATTCTTCTTTTCATTCTGTATCCCCAAAACCCCTATTTTCTTCCAAAAATCTCCTCAGTTCTTGTACATTTGTAATTTTAATCCTCTTTCCTCCATATTCAAAACTTAGACCCTCTGGCAATATCCATCTGTATTCTCCCTCAGCTTGTCAGTCAGTTTTTTGTACAGTCTTCTATCATTTATAACCTTTCTTGGCAACTCTTTCATGATTCTTACTCTGCTTCCCTCCACTTCCAATGTTTTTTTCAAATTGTTTACTTAAGATCTTTCCCACCATGTCTCTTGACATAAATCTTATTACCACATCTCTTGGTAATTTATTTTTCTTGGCATACAATGAATTGACTCTGTATATATAGTTACCATAGATTCATCAGGGTCCATCTCCAGAAACTCAGCAATGATTCTTATTATATGTGTCCTTAAATATGAACCTTCATCCTCAGGTACTCCTCTCAGACGTATCTGGTTTTCCATTAACTTACAGTCCTGCAAAACTACTTTCTCCTGCAATTTATTAATAATGGAATCTTGATCTTTCACTTTATTTTCAACCACATGTACTTTATTTAATGTTGATTGTGAGTCCTTCCTGAGATCCTCAGTTTCTTTTTTTAATTTCTGTCTTCACCACTTCTGCACTTGATTCTATATCTTTTTTTAATTCTTCAATTAATTGCTTCTTATTATCAGTTATTAAGTCTTTCATCACTTTAACCAGTCTTGCCTCCATGGCATCCAATTGATCTTGTATTTTAGACATTTTTCCTTCCTCCAATGAGCTGGTCCTTGCACGCGTCAATTTCAGTCCCGGCTTGTGTTCAGACATCACTGTCTTCCCATTGCAGAAATAGGCTCTTAAGTTGATCTCTCCAAATTAGAATTAAACCACAGGGTCTTGTAGATTAGAAAATTCCCTTTTCAATGAGCCCAAAATCGCCGTTCTCAGGGCTCCCTAACTCAAGATATTAATTTTTAAAGTTTTTAAAATGCACAAAATGGCGTCCATGATTTTTCTAACCCTTTTGAATTTCTCCTTTTTCTCCAAAAGACCTCCAAAATTAGTTCCAGTTATATAATTCAAAATGTTTCACTCTGTAATTGTAATATCTGCCGGCTCCACTGATTTTTACAGTCCCATTCTTTTTCTAAAACTTTTAAGGTTTTTTTTTTTACCTTCCTTTAATGGCCACCACAATTTTTCTATGGTTTTAAAATCCTAGAGAAGGCCAGAAGGTTTAAAAATTCCCTTCTTCCAGTGACTCCTTCCTGCTTTTCTTGCCACAAACTCACGTTTTCGATGGTTGAGAGATCTCCTGATAGCTTTATGACGCCACTTCCTGTGGCGTCTTCCAGTTCAGCAACTCAGTGATGATGGGGGTTTTTTGCAGAAACCGCAAGTATTCCAAACAATAATTGTTTTTCGTCCTTTAACTTTGCTTCTTAAATTCTAAGAAGTCCCGAAACTACCCCCTTCTCTTCTTTACAACTTTAGAATATTGTAGTTAAGTTCAAATCTTGATCTTTATCTCAAATAAGATTGATTTTAGTTCCGGAATGATGGATAAAGATCTTCTTCCCTTGCGACCCAATATATCCTCATTAGCACCGTTCTTTCCAGAGACAGATGTTTATTTTTATTATATTAAAATAGTCCAAAGAAAGCTTGAACCATGATGAATTTAAGTCAATTTAATGACCTTGGAATCCTCTGTAGACGCTGGAATGTGATTCTTCACCAGGGACTCTTCAAAGCCTAAAAGGAACCCCACAGGGACTCCTCGTCAGCCAAAGTAAATCCCCTCAGAATTCTCCTATGCATGTCTTGGCCTTTTCCCTCAGTGAGAAAAGTAGGCAGCAGGCATTGGGATCGCCTTCTCTGCCCAGAACAGCGGCTCAATTCTCCATGCTCCAACTCCGGAAGTCCCAGCACATGCATTTTCAAATGTTTTTACTTTCCAGGTGTACACTGGAAGAAGAACCTTAAGGTGTACACCTGCAAATGTAACATGCCATTATTACTGATTGTAACTGGAAGCTACTGTAAGATGAAGTGCCAGTCTTACATTTCCAATTGCTGTATAGAAAAGGCTATTTGATGCCATCTAATTTGGATGTATGGTATGATTTGATCCGGGGGGGTGTTTCTGGAATATACCTTGTTGTCATGAGCCCTGAGGAGGGGGAGCTGGAAGGGTTAGCAGATCAGGAAGAGCCGGCAGCTGGCCCATCAATCACACCCTCCTCATTCCAGGCACCCTCGCCAGCTGTTGACAATCAGTCTCCTCCAGGCTCTTCCCCTCCCATCTCAAGAATGCGCACCCATCTTCAACGGACACTGGCAGAGCGCAGACGTGCAGCACGCCAAGCTTCCGATCTATGAGCCCTGAATACTAGGAGAACTACGGTCACCCAAGGAGCCAGCGGATTGAGGCTCCCGTATAACTCAAACCCAGGACTTGGCAACCTTGTGGAAGCAACAAGTCGATTCCCTGGCTTGCATCCACACTCCTTCCTGATTCCAGTTCCTGACCGGTTTGAATTCCTTGGCACCCTGACCCTTTGGCTTTGGACACTGACCTCTCCTTCTGGTTTGCAATTTTGCTGTGGTGGCTTCTGACTGACTCCTTGAGCTTTGACTTCAGACCAACTTTAGACTCCCTCCTTCCTGTGCTCTGAGACGTGACACTTGTGCTAAATCTTACACAGACAGAAATGCAAGATGGGATACAGTCAAGTGGAGGCTACTCACAATGGTCGTTTTCGCACTTAGCGTTTGCTCCCCTTATTCCTCGGCGCAATTATGTCCGGATCATTTTCCTCGTTTTCGCACATTGCCTCTTTAGTGGAGTCGCTTTCCATGAAGCCCCGGCTCAAATCGTTTTCGCACTGGCATCGACTTGAGTTCGATGCCCTGTCAATCATTTTTTTTTTAAGCGCAAGTCTGGTTGCGTAACCACGTAACAATGTAACAACGTAACAGTCACAGCTGTTCTTCCCCCTTCTTTTCGTGGAGAAACCGCATCACGTGTGCCGCTTCTGCTTATGGATTGGCTGCAGCTGTAGTATCCTCCACAGCCCTTTATGTATTAACAGAAGCATTCACAGTGGAGAATCCCAGCACTATATTCCCCCCCACCACACACACAAATTCCGGAGTTGCGAAATATCGCAATAACGAAGAGAGAGAAATCGAGGGGTTTGTGTGTGTGTGTGTGTGGCAGCTTCTTCCTTTCCCAGCCTCGCTCCCTCCCGGGTGGCGAAGCTGGGATTTCCTCCGCGCTCTTCCCCCTCCCCGGCTGGCGCTTGCAGCTGCAACGGGGACCTGACCGACTCCTGCTGCCAGAGCTCCCCCCCCCCACCCCATTCTCTCCTTCCCCTTCTGTGGCGCGTGTGAAGAGCGAGCTCGCGTCTAGTTTCTAACCGAGCGGAATGTAGCCAGGGAGGAGAATGCAGGACTCCAACTTCCCATTTTATACATGGCGATTTTGTGCAGGTCCAGAAATGCTGGTGGCACAGCTGAGGGAGGCATTGCCTTTTTAAAACACACACACATGAACGCTTTTGCCTGCGCCGGCACTAGATTTCCCCCCCCCCCAACAATGTATAATGTATAATGTATATAAATGTATAATGCAATTCCGTAGTTGCGAAATAACGCAACAGCGAAAATTTGTTAATTTCGAAATATCGCTATTACGCAAGAAATATGAAGTTTAAAAAAAAAATGGCCGTGCGGGCACTTTTGGGAAGCGCCGCGAACGGCTTATGATTGGCCAAGGGGGTGGATGGGAGGACGGAAAGGGAGAGGGTGACGCCCACAAAGCAGTCGATCCGGCGTGGATGGATTTCCCACAGCAAACTCCGCGGAGTGGATCCGGAGGTTTTCAAAAACTCAGGAAGCATGTTGAAAAACATACTCCGGCGTGAAACCCCTGAAGCGCCGGAGCAAACCGCAGCGCCGGAGCAACAGGTGCGAAATCCAGGAAAAGATCCGGAGGTAAATGGGGTGCTACGCTGGAGTAAACGCTAGTGCGAAAACGCTCAATGACTTTCTTACATGTCTGCTTAAGCAAGACCTCTTATGCAAGTCTCCTTACAAGAATCTCCTTACAATCCCTGGGCCAAAGGAGGCCCATCTGAAGTCAACTAGGGACAGGGCTTTTTCGATCACAGCCCCTTGCTGGTGGAACCAACTGCCGGAGGAGGTGAGGGCCCTGCGGGACCTTGGGCAGTTCCGCAGGGCCTGAAAGACAGTCCTCTTCCGATTGGCATACAACTGACCGGCATCTGTATATCTGAATATCTGAATTTTAAGAAAGACTGTAGCATAGCACGCTGACAATTGTGTTTATTTTATTGTGTAAATTATTAATGTATTTTAAATGTTGTTTTTATTGTTAGAATTTTGTGTTGTGAGCTGCCCTGAGCCCGCTTCGGTGGGGTAGGGCAGGATATAAATCGAATGAAATAAAATAAATAAAATAAGTGGAAATATCCAACAGGATCCAATGGCTCAAACTGGAGTAACTGCCTAGGGTTGTACTGCAGTGCAATTGTAGGTAGATTTACTCCAGTCTGAACCATTTCTACACAGCAACATCAATTGGAAATGTAAGACTGGCACTTTATCTTACAGTAGCTCAAGCTAGCTCTTGTGCACTGTCTTTCTCCAATGGAACTGCATTAAGTAACACTTCTCTTCCACTACTGCATGGTGGGATCTCATCCAGTGGGCTTAGACTAAAGTGACTCTTAGAGGGTTACACTGTTAAACCATAACCCTGGACATGTCTACTTAGATAAGTGCCACTGTGTACATTGGTGCTTACTCCTGGGGAAGCATAGATGCTGTCTGAGACCTAGAAGTCTGTTGTGTTTGATTATGGTTTTGTTTTCTTTTCATCATAAGTGTTCCTAAATCACAGCAAATGGAAATTCTGCACTGGGGAATTATTGGTACAAGGTACAAAAGGAAAGGAAATAGGTGACTGGAAATAATCTGTGGGTGGGTGTCCGTGAACTGATTGGCTCTTGAGTCCATTATGGGAAAGAGATCGTTGCTGTAGTTGTTTGTTTTTTTAAAAAAAGAGTACCGAATTCAGAGTAAGATAAAACTAGAGCTTTTCTTCTTTGACATTATGGGCAACTTTGTGCGTCCTCCCTCAAAATCTGCATCTCTTGAGAGGTTTGAATTCTTTTTAAAAAAACCTATGCAAATACATGTGATATTCTCACCCAACATCTGGTGTACATTTAAAATCTGAAACTCTCAATATGTAACAGAAATGGATGTTGAGTCCCATGACTGCCTGCACCCTGACTGAGAGGGATTCTCCTCCTGGTAGGCAGCAGAGGAGCAGGGCCTCTTGTATCCCCATGCCAAACTCCTGTTCTGGAACAGGGTGCAGAAGGAGTACGCCCGCTGCAGCCAGAGAAGCAGCATCTTTGGACCATGCTGACTCCTGGGAGAAGGAGTCATGCCCTTTGGCTTCTAGCAGGAGCTTAGGACCGTCCACAGGATCCCCCAAACCCTAAAAATAGAAAGGTAGCAGAACCAATCTGAAGCCTGTACTGGAAGGTGGAACATTCATGTGGTAGTATGAGGCTTCATTCTTCCCATGGGGAGTGCACATGAGGAAGAATCCTTCATTTATCTTATGACCAGGATCATCTCTGCAAACACACTGGGAAAGTAGGGACACTCTAGGGTCTGCTGCAAAGCTTTTCAGTAGCTCTCTGATCTTCGCTGCTGCACCATTTCAAGACAACTCTCATTAGTCCTGGTTACCTGGCTGGACAACACCTCTGCAGCTTGAGCAACTGGCTTGAATTTCTCCCTGCCCTGGCTGGACAGCATCCTCAGCAATTCTGCCAGGGATTCTCCTTGCCCTGTTTGACCCACGTCTCCAGTAAGAAGATGATGATATTGGATTCATATCCCGCTCTCCACTCCGAAGAGTCTCAGAGCGGCTCACAATCTCTTTTCCCTTCCTCCCCCACAACAGACACCCTGTGAGGTAAATGAAGATATTGGATTTATATCCCGCCCTCCACTCCGAAGAGTCTCAGAGCGGCTCACAATCTCCTTTCCCTTCCTCCCCCACAACAGATACCCTGTGAGGTAGATGAAGATATTGGATTTATATCCCGCCCTCCACTCCGAAGAGTCTCAGAGCGGTTCACAATCTCCTTTACCTTCCTCCCCCACAACAGACACCCTGTGAGGTAGATGAAGATATTGGATTTATATCCCGCCCTCCACTCCGAAGAGTCTGAGAGTGGCTCACAATCTCCTTTCCCTTCCTCCCCCATAGCAGACACCCTGTGAAGTGGGTGGGGCTGGAGAGGGCTCTCACAGCAGCTGCCCTTTCAAAGACAACCTCTGCCAGAGCTATGGCTGACCCAAGGCCATGCTAGCAGGTGCAAGTGGAGGAGTGGGGAATCAAACCCGGTTCTCCCGGATAAGAGTCCGCACACTTAACTACTACACCAAACTGGCTCTCCATCTAAGATGGAAGATCTGAGCCCCTTGGAATGGGGAGGTGTCATTAACCAACCTAAAGGGTTTCACCCTGGGAAGGTGGGTGCTCAACCTAGAGGGAGACAGCTCTTGAACCTGTAGTTCTATTACACTGCAGCCCTGCCCTTCCTCCAGAAAGCTGGCAACCACACTGTTTTATGTACCCCTCTTTTTATCTGCAACAGGGGATCCAAAGTGGCTTACAATTTTCTCCCCTCCTCCATTGCATCCTCACAACAACCCTAGGCTGGGTGTGTGTGATTAGCCCAAGATAAACTAACAAGCTTCCATGGCAGAATGGGTGGGTCTGAATGTGGGTCTTCCAAATCTGACTCCAAAACTTCAATCACTACATCTGTCAAGGGAGGATAACCAGTGCAGGGTCACCCAGCAAGTTTCATGGCTGAGTGGGGATTTGAACCCTGGTCTCCATAGTCTCAAGTCCAGCACTCTAACAACTATACTGTGGTGATAAAGTTCTGCTCCTTTTTCCAAAATGTCAGATGGACTGGAATCAGGGCACATAAGCAGCTGTGGTCACTTCTTCTTTTTTGTAGAGCAGGTATTCTTCTTGCTGCCTTGATAAACTTATTTATTTTATGCAATTTATATCTCGCTCCGTTCCGAGCTGTGCAGGGCTCAGGGTGGCTTCCGACAAATAAATATACGGCAAAGCACTCTCTTCCCATCAACGTTGAAAGCCTTTCTCCTTCCAGGTTCCCAAACATCCCACATTTGCTGAACTCATGCAGAGGTTGGGATTTGTAGGGGAGAACTGATGGGAAGACCATTCCCTGCGCCATGCTGATTCTTTCCCCCCTCTGCGAACACTTCCCTCTCCGCAGGTTTTCTCCCTGCTAGGCTTACTTCAGTTTCAGAACCCGTCTTGGGGTGGGGAAGGTGGATGATCAGGGAATCCGGATTTTTGCAGGGGGAAAGCAGTAGGTGGGAGCAAAACTAAGCACCCCCTCCTTCCTGCCCCTCCTGCCCTTCTGCCTGTGAGGAAGCCCCTCCCAATGTGCTTCTGCCTCTCTTGTCGTTTTCAAAATGGCCTTTCGTCACACAAAAGAACTGCGTGTCTTGCCTTTGCTTTTGATTGATCCATGGGCAAGAATGCATGGATGCCAACCTAACATTACAGAAACTTGGGGGGGGGGCACATCCTATCTTAGGGGTGGGCCATGGACCTTGACTGCCTGTCTTCCATTCCCCAGCGTATAATTAGTCTATATTTTTAGCGCCTGGGCAATTCTCACCAGTATCTGTGTGCTCGATTAAACTTGATTGGGATGTGACAGTTAAATTGTAAACAGCTGGAAAGAGTTTCATACTTAATTACCATATTTAAGGAGGCCTGGCAGGGGGGTTGTGTGTGTGTACCCCCCCCCCCACACACACACCCCATTTAAAAAGCATGCATTCTTTCACCAAAGATGGGAATAGCTCAGATGTTCAGATCAGATTGCCTTCCTGGTGAGGTTGAACGGGCAAGGGAAATTTGGCCCAGGCTTAAGAAATGCCACTTCCCTTCAGCAATTAGAATTGCCCTCAGCCCTACCCAACAAGACTTCTGTAAAGTAATTGGGAAGGAAGATGCTTCTTTCAGTGCCGAAGATGAACGGCACAGCTACTTGTGTTGTCTAATGTAATGGGGCTTGGGGGGCGGTACGGAGAGAAGACTAGTAATTATTTATATTCATATGCAAGGCTGATTTTACCAAGGAGAGTTTCTAAGTTGGAGGGGATTATAGTTCTCAAATCAGTCGAACGTCACCTTCCCCTGCAGCGCTTCCTGATGTTAAATAGAGTGAAGAGGACTCCCTTGATTTTAAAAAGCAAACCTTATTTAATTGGGGAGAGTTGGTTTAAAATGTTGTGTGGAAAGCAGGCTTGAAACTTACTTCCAGTTACCTGAAATAAGTGCATGTAATTTGGCTGTCCCCTCCTCCATGCTTTGGATTTTCAACTACCACCCTGTGAATTTGGAGAAAGGGGAGAGGGGGAAGAGAGTGAGAGATTGCGATGGCAATGGCCAAGAATCATCCAGTGAGCTTCTCCAAAAGAGTAGGGATTTGGTTCAAGTCTGATGTTGGCTTGATTTGGTGTCTGAGCTGAGCTGCATTGGCTCCATGCTAGAGTGCCAAGCTGTGTCATCAGGCTGGCGTAGCATAATAGTTAAAGACTAAGAGCTAGGCAACTGTGGTTTATCGTTTTAATTATGTGAAATTTAATCTGTAGACCAGTTAATGAAAAATTAAAATGCACAAGCTTGTGTAAAAAGTCTTGGAAAAGCCAGGATGCATTCTGGAAAGGAGAAAAATGGGTAATGCCTCATTTGGGTATTTGCAAGAGTTTATATTTACAATATGATACGATAAAAGTTTATTGTCTGTGTCCAAAGACTGCTATGGACTGACACATGTAATTGCAAATATCAACACTAAAACGATCTTACTAAAAAGAACTGATCAAATAAAAACATTGCCCTCTTTGGATGCAACTCTAGCCCAAATTTTCTTGGCTGCTAAAGCAAAGAGTGACTCTGGATAGGAGAGAAACCAATCAGAATTTGAGAGAAGAAAAAGCAACTTCTCTGAGTCTGATGAAAATTTTAAGCCCATTAAAAGCTCTGTAAGAAATTTAGTTCTGAGTTCTATGTAAGGAGGACAGGATAAAATGCAGTGTGATAGGTCCTCTGAAACTGAAGCTCTGCAGAGAAGCCAGCGGTATTTGGGAGTAATATCCAGCTAGCAAAGCCGTTGGGATGGTTTGAAACTGCATTGAAGTAAAGGGTATTCTGAGGTTATAGAGGAAGGTATTAACCAGGTAGGAGAGCCAGTTTGGTGTAGTGGTTAAGTGTGCGGACTCTTATCTGGGAGAACCGGGTTTGATTCCCCACTCCTCCACTTGCACCTGCTAGCATGGCCTTGGGTCAGCCATAGCCCTGGCAGAGGTTGTCCTTGAAAGGGCAGCTGCTGTGAGAGCCCTCTCCAGCCCCGCCCACCTCACAGGGTGTCTGTCGTGGGGGAGGAAGGTAAAGGAGATTGTGAGCCGCTCTGAGACTCTTCGGAGTGGAGGGCGGGATATAAATCCAATATCTTCTTCTTCATCTTCTTCTAGCATGGTCCCTTTAAATCAGTTTGAAGCATGGGGAAATGGACTGCCTGTTTGTTGCAGCATCACATTTAAACACCCAATCACGAATGCTGGAACCAGCCATGGGTGGGTGTCATCTGGTATGGTATGCAGGCTATTAAGGCAGCATCATTTTCAACCTCATCTCATATTTAGGACAGTGATGATTTTTGCAAACTTGTGTATGTCTCTTCAACATTTAAGAAAAGCGAGAAAACATAATATTGTCATTTGGCTTTAGTCCCTTCCCTGCCATCAGCAGTATGGGTATAATAATACTGGTCTATCTTACAGGACTGTTTATGTTAGTCAGGTAGAAGTTTTTGTGAAGCTTGCCGGGTGACTTTGGGCCAGTGTCTTTCTTTCAGTCTAACTTCCTTACGGGGTTGTTATGAGAACAAAATAGGGGAGGGGGGGCCACGAATGCCAGCCCGAGGTCCTCGAAGAGGGAGGCCAGGATAGAAATGTGCTAAATAGATAACAGTGTTTTAAATATATTATTTTTCGGACCATTAGACGCACCGGACCATAAGACGCATCTAGTTTTTAGAGGAGGAAAACAGGAAAAAAATTTTTGAAGCTGTGCATCCAGATCTGGGCACCTTCCCCCTCTCAATCCTGCCTCCGATCCCAGCCCTTGCTAGAAGCAGCAGCTGAAGCCTGGCAGACAGGCACAGAGGAAGCCCCCCCCTCCACAAACCCAGTGCTTCGCAAAGCGCTGCGTTTGCGGAGGGGGGGGGCTTCCTCTTTGCCTTGCTTCAGCTTCTGCTGATAGCAAGGGCTGGGATCCGAGGCTTAGCTGCCTCTGAACCCAGCCCTTGCTATCAGCACAAGCTGAAGCCACGCAGACAGGGACAGAGGAAGCACCCGCCCCCTCCGCAAACCCAGCGCTTCGCAAGCCCTGGCTGTGGAGGGGGCGGCGTGCTTTCTCCCTGCTTGCCTGCCTGGCTTCAGCGCTGATGCTTAAAGCAAGCGCTGGGATCGGAGGGCGGTGGGAGCGATCCTGGCGCTTGCTGTAAGCGTCAGAGCTGGAGCCAGGCAGGCAGGGGCGGGAAGCGCCAGGACGGAGGCAGCGGATCACCCCCCCCCCCCCGAGGAAGGTACGTATGGTACCTTCGCTCCATAAGACGCACACACTTCCCCCCCACTTTTTTGGGAGGAAAAAGTGAGTCTTATGGTCCAAAAAATATGGTAATTTAATTGTGGGGTTCACTGCCAGCGGCCACAGTGATGGCTACAATCATAGATGGCTTCAAAAGAGAGGTAAAGTTAAGGAGGAAAGATTTATCAATGGCTACTAGCCATAGTGAGTAAAAGGAACTTCCATATTCAGAGGCAATAAACTTCTGAAACCCCATGCTAGGAGGCAGTATCTGGAGAAAGCAACTTCTGTGCCTTGTTTGTTGGCCATCCAGGGTAACTGTTTGGCTGCTGTGATCCGGCAGGAATCTTCTTATGTACACATGGAAGCACAGTAGAAATGTGGTGGGTGTGTTTCTATATATGGTATTCATATACGCTCAGTTCAGTCAAGAACTCACAAGGAGTCTCTGCCCACCTGTGGTTTTAGCCCAGGTGAGCTAATCAGCCCTTTTATGGTGGCCCGGAGCTTGGGAAAATGAGACATCTTCCTACCAACCTTGCACAGCGAAAAATTAGGGGAGGGGTATCCAAGCACCTGGCAGGCCTCACCTGCCCAGCTTTATTTGGTTTGGTGAGTGACCAGTTGGCCAAGCCTTGGGCGAGCATCATCTTTTGCTATACAGGAAGAACCCCACCTTGGTAAAGTGGTTGTGAAGATGATTGGAGATAATTGTATGAGGCATTTTGAGTTCTTAGGAGAAATATTTATGTTCATGAGGACAAGGTAGCTGTAACTGAGAGTCTGTTTGGTGTAGTGGTTATGACTGGTGGACTCTAAGCTGGAGAACTGGATTTGATTCCCCACTCCTCCACATGAAGCAAGTTGGATGACCTTGGGTCAGTCATACTTCTCTCGCTGTTTTCTCAGAGGTCTCTCAGCCCCACCTTCCTCACTACTACTACTAGTTCTTCTTCATCGTCATCTTCTTCGTCTTTGTTTCCTGTTGCATTGTGGCTCAAAAGCAAAGAAACACATTGGGCGTTTTCCCACAGAGCTTACCTCGGAGCGACGTCCCTCTTCACCGCGCAGCGTCTGCGCAGATTTCCCACCAACTGCTCCGCATAACCAGGAAGTGCCAGACCTATTGCGTCGCAGATGTAAACCGCTAAAAACCAGTTTATGTTAGCGACGCAAAAGCCGCGGCTCTTCCTGGTTATGCGGAGCAGTTGGTGGGAAATCCGCGCAGATGCTGCGCGGTGAAGAGGGACGTCGCTCTGAGGTAAGCTCTGTGGGAAAATGCCCATTGTGTGTATTTCCTTTGGAGAAGGTGGCAATGTCAAGACCCCTACCAACTCCGCTACTCCAAGGAGAGACAGCTTTGACGTTTGGGGCATGAAGATTGAGACAGAAGCTCCTATATTAACATGTGTCCCCTCCATTTCCCTTGGCAAATGCAAAACTAAGTTTGAGTCCCGTGGCACCTTTAAGACTAACAAAGTTTTATTCAAGGTATAAGCTTTTGTGTGCACTTCTTCAGATACAATGAAATGGAAATTACCAGTCCACACATATAGAAACTTAATTTACATGGTTACCATTTGTATAGGTTTAATTCCAGGGAGGGAAAACAGTGAGGGAAATATTAGGGTTTGTAGAATCTTTTGGGCTCAAGTGCCGTGTTCTACTGGAGAAAGTTTTTCTTCCAGACGTTTCGTTCTCAGTGGCGTTGCAGCCGGAGCAGGCGCTCTGACCTTCTTGGCTGCTGTGCATTGAGCAGCCAAGAAGGTCAGAGCGCCTGCTCCGGCTGCAATGCCACTGAGGATGTTTTCCGCAGCCGAGAACGAACAGTAGAACAGTAGAACACGGCACTTGAGCCCGAAAGTTTCTACAAACCCTAATGATGTTACCAGCCGTGAAAACCTGAAATCAGTGAAGGAAATAAATATGTCAAAATTGGAGATTGATGGGCAGATGTATCCTTAATTGTGGAATGCTGAGAGTAATTAACTGAGACCCTGCCATTAAGCTCCATCCAGCTCCTCTCAAGCATGGAGGCAACCTTACAGTATCGAAGTGGGATGATTACCTGTGTAGAGTTATCTCCCCTGTCCCCAGACCAGAGAAATACGATTCAATCTATTATTCCAAATTACATTACATTCTCCTATTCACTATGATGCATTACAATCTACTATTCTAATCTATTATTCCAAATAAGAAATAAAACAAAGAGGACGTATGTCCCTTCTGAGAGATTAATAAGTGCACGGACAAATGCACGTTGGCCTGCTGGGTGGGGTCAGCCCTGCTCTTGACACTCCAAAGGAGAATGATATTGTGGGTTGGGGGGCAAACTCAGTTGACAGCACATCTTGGAAACCTGGTAGCGTATAAGCACTTCTGTACTCAGTTAAGGCTGCACCCATGAAGATAATGAATTCAGCATTTCGGTGCTGAAATAGCACGGTGCTCCTGAAGTCAAGGTACCCTGTGGTGGCTTAAGAGTTTTTCCTTAAGAGATCTTGGTCTTCTTCCAGAACCGGCGTAATAGCAGGGGAGGGGGGAATTAGTGGTCTGTGCCTTCTTTACCCCATGTGCACATTAATATTTAGTCCACAGTACATCACTATTGGTTTTCTGTGTTGTTGAAAATTCGTCATATTGGCCATCTGTACAAGTACGGTTCATCAGGGTGTAAGCTTGTACCCACTGGAGCATTCAGATGACTCCTTTGTTACAGGGTCATTCATAACAGATTGAGTATAGGCACCCTCAAAATGAATTGCGTGAGTTCACCCCTGGAGTTCACCCAGCTGTCTCTCTGTACCAGCGCATGCCGGCATGAATATTGAATTAATTCTTGGACCAGCAGTGTGGGACTTCGTCAAACCGTAGAAGGAGTAACGAGTTTCTTGGTTTAACATATCTCAGCTGAGCAGAACCTCCAAATGATTTAAATCTACACGAGGAACATGCACCGTTTTTAATCGCTATCTTTCCCTTTTTTTCCCCCAGGCCCAAGCCGTCACCCTCACAGTCGCTCAGGCGTTCAAAGTGGCGTTTGAATTCTGGCAGGCATCCAAAGAAGGTGAGTGTGTGAGCCTGGCTCTCAGTGCCTGTTCGGTTTTCCAAATAATTTGGGTGTAGTTCTTTTCTTCCCCACTTTCTCCACAGGGAGAACTTTATAAAAAAAAGAAGAAGGAAGGAACAGTGAATGAAATTCTGATTGCATTACTAATCTAACCACAGGCTTCTAATGGCTCTGACAGCAGGCAGTGGAGCCAGTTCGTGATGGAGTACCAGGCAACTCTTCCATCCCCGCCTCCCCGACCCCCTCCAAGTGTTTCTTTTCCCTTTGTTTTTGCCAGTGTTTGATGCTCGGGGTCACTTTTTGTTGTCACTGTTGGTGGAAGCTGACGGTCTTATAATGAATTGTGGAGCTGCTGGCAGAAATGGCAGACAAAATGGAATGGGGCATTAAAAGCGTCCAGGAACAAGCTGAGCCAATTTGACCCTATCAGAAAAAGACTCTGCACAGATGGGGGCCAAGGCAACAATGGCAACAGTGTAGGTTTCCCATCACTTCCTCCCACACTACGCCTGGCCTGGCCGAGCCCCTGGCTCTGAGCCCACTAACAGCAGCTCTGGAGAACATTACTCCATCTGTTGCCACTGGTCAGGGCTAAACTGAGCAGCACCATCTTACCCCTGGCTGACAGCCTGCTGCTCTCCAAATCCCTTTTCCAAGCCATCTTTCGTTTTGAGGAAACCTGTGTCTGTTGTGGGGAGAGAAAGTGAAGGAGATGGTAAGCCACTCTGAGACTCCAAGTGAGGGGTGGGGTATAAACCCAATTTCCTTCTATTCTTCTTCCCCCTATTGCAGTGAAGGCCCAGGGTGCCCTTTTCCCTACCCATGTCCTCTCTCTCTGGTGGTCATCCCAGTTGGGTTTCCAGCTTTTTTCCCCCAGGCCCTTCTCCTGCTCTGAAATTCTGCAAGCGACTCTAGGAGCACAGCCGGCAAATAAAGATGACAATACCATGTCTTTGCTGTCTCCCTCACGGCTTTAAATTTAAATAATAATCTCCAGTTTGCAGAGGGCTGGAGTCTTTACTTAGGCAACTCTGACAAGCTCTAAGTACATTGGTAGCATTGCATAAATAATAATCCTCCCCAGTGGGAGGCAGAAAGAAGTGGAGGTCTGTCCAACAGAAGTATGCAGGCAGTCGGATGGCAACCACTCCTGCCTTTTGGCACTTTGAGGGGTGTGTCTGGTTGCTAAGTGACCACCCAAGTGCTTTCTTCTGCCCCCTGTGATCCATTCTCCTCACACACCATCCCTGAGCCAATGCTTCGAGAGGCATCTTCCAGCCCTAGCCAGCTGTGAGGTGCCAATGGAGGGTACATTGACAGCAAGAGACCATCTGTCTTTTTGTCAGTGGCAGCCTGGTAGGCGCAGCAGCCATCTGGTTGGGCAGCATTCCAAAACAGACTTTAGGCTTGATTGGATGGTCTTTGCAAGTCTTGGGGTCATGCCAAAATGGAAGGCCCTTTTCTGTTTGCCACAACTGTTCTGCTGTTGGCAGCAGTGAAAGGTTGAGCAGATAGATCTGCCTGGGAGCCCCCCTTTTTCCCCTCTGCCCCCCTTCCATTCTGAAGGCTGGCAGAAACAAACTGCCGTGAGTTTATGGCCTCTGTGCTTGGTGAAGGATCAAGGACACTTAAAGACCTCGTATCAGAAACTGTCAGCTGCCTTGATACCAGCATCTGGTAGGTGGGGAATGATCTGGTCTTATTTACTTAACTGGGTTTTTTTATTTATTTCAGCTGTATTGTAATTTTGCATGTTAAGTGCTGTCAGCCATCTTGGAGGGACTGTTTTCCGTGGCTAAAAGAGAGGGTTTAAAAAAACATTAATGTGAACGAGTACATTTTGTCATTTGGGCCATCAGGCCAAATGAGGCAATAGATGTTGGGTGTGTAGGGGCTGCGAAAGCTTGGGACCCTTCCAACATTGTAGTTTGCTATGTGGAGATCAGCTTCTAGGTAGGAAAAGGGCCACCTTTGTGGTGCCTTGTGATGGGGGGGGGGGGCGTTACTTATTGCCCAGTTGGCCTTTGTGCCTTTTGGATTCCCAACATACGTACTCAGATGTTGTGCATGTTTCTCACATCGGGATTGATTTCATGCCAGGTGTCCCAAGACTGCAGAAATCAGGGGGAAAGGATGCTGAGGTCTCTTTCACTGGCTGAAGATCTACCAGGAGGTTGTGCTCTTTATATAGAGCCCAGAATACCAGTAAAGTTCCAAGTTTCAAGCCCCCACTATGTTATCAAGCTTCCTCTGTGCTCTGTGCTATCTTACAGGGTTGTTGCAGGGAACAAAATAGCCAGGCACACTGCCCTGATTTTTTTTTGAGGAAGGACAGGATACATAGGTAGCTTGACCCAAGTTGTATATGAATACATTTTTTGCTTGTTTTGGATCTTTCTACCCCTCTCTTCTCTCCAAAGCACCTTGCATCATTGTCCTCTTCTTCTTCATTTTATCCTTACAGCAAAAATCCTGGGAAGTGGTTTGGCCTGAGAGAATGATCTAGGGGCAGGGGTTCTCGAATCTTTTCGACACAGCTTCCCTTCAGTCACACAGTGAAGATCCTCATGCTGCAGCGTCAGCTGCTCCCAAAGCAGCATTTAAAAAAAAAATCTGCAAAGCCAGTCAAATTTCCAGTCAGAAGCTTTATTGGGAAAAGCCCCACCTGGCCTCACCCACTTTCTAAAAGCACTTAGTCTCTCTCTCTCTCTCTCGGCTTGACTTCGCGAACGAAGATTTAAGAAGGGTGCAGTAGTCCACGTCTGCTGCAGGCTCACTGGTAGCTGACAAGACCAATGAGGGACAGGCAGATCCGGCCACAGTGGCTGCAGGGAAAAGTCTGATTTGGGATTGGTGCTGTAGCAGGGCGATTCTTCCTCAATCTCCTTTTGTCCTCAAGACCAGCTATGCGTGCGTTCTCAAAGGAAGAGACAGCCTGGCGGATGGTGTGCCTCCATGCTTTGCGATCTGAGGCTAGGTCAGACCACTGGTGATGGTTGATGCGACAGGTGCCAAGGGATTTCTTCAAGGAGTCCTTGTACCTCCTCTTTGGTGCCCCTCTATTTCGATGGCCGGTGGAAAGTTCGCCATACAGGGCAATCTTGGGAAGGCGGTGGTTTTCCATCCTGGAAATATGCCCTGCCCAGCGCAGCTGCGTCTTCAACAGTAGTGCCTCGATGCTTGTAACCTCCGCCCGCTTGAGGACTTCAGTGTTGGTCACAAAGTAAAGCACTTAGTAGGCAGCAGGAGAAGTGTTGGTGGGCTTCATGGTGCCTGGACCCTGGTGTGGGGTCACCCAGGGAGCTTTCGTGTCAGAGTGGAGGTACAAACTAGGGTCTCCCGTATCTGAATTCAGCACTCTGCTTGCTATACCAGCATTGTCAGGCTTGTCGGTCTCTTTTTTTCCTTCTCCTTCTCTCCACTTCTCTTGTGCGTGGCACCTGTCTTTCTTGATTGACATGAGCCTCTTCGGGAAGCAATTGTCTAGAAAGCAAGAATTACGTAGAACTAATGCTTTCATTTCTAAGTGAGATACTGTAAGCTACACAGCAAGTTTGCTGGCTTAGGGAAATGAACACTGGCACTAACTTTTCCCAGGAATCCGTAAACTAACAACATTTGTCTGACTCTCTCTGTTGCAGACAAGGAGAAGAGGGAAAGAGCCATGTTGGAAGGAGAAGGGGCCAGCAGCCCAAACTCAGAGCACTCTGCCTCCCCGAAAGGCTGTAAGTGATCAAGCACGTGGGACTGTTAAAGGGGGTCTTTGTAGGTTCATCTGTGAAGCTGCCACCCTGAGTCAGACCTTTGGCCATCCTAGTCTACATTCTGTCTGCTAAAACTGGGAATCGCTGCCCAAGGTAGCACTCGGACATCATTCGCAGCCCTTCTTCCAGAGACTCCTTTCAATGGCGTGTCCAGGGACTGAACAGGAGATCTTCTGTATTCAAAGTGTCTGCTAATAACAATACTTAGCATTTCCATTGCACTTCTGGAGTGTTCAAAGTCTCAGTGAGTGCCTCCCTCACCCGCAGCTATATGGACCAGCAGGGGGCTAACCTGGGCTGAACTCCATGGCACTTGATTGGGCACATATGAACATATGAAGCTACCTTATACTGAATCAGACACTTGGTCCATCAAAGTCAGTATTGTCTTCTCAGACTGGCAGCGGCTCTCCAAGGTCTCAAGCTGAGGTTTTTCACACCTATTTGCCTGGACCGTTTTTTGGAGATGCCAGGGATTGAACCCTGGGACCTTCTGCTTCCCAAGCAGATGCTCTACCACTGAGCCACCATCCCTCCTACATATGAAGCTACCTTCTACTGAATCAGACCCTGGGTCCATCAAAGTCAGTATTGTCTTCTCAGACTGGCAGCGGCTCTCCAGGGTCTCAAGCGGAGGTTTCTCACACCTATTTGCCTGGACCCTTTTTTGGAGATGCCAGGGATTGAACCTGGGACCTTCTGCTTCCCAAGCAGATGCTCTACCACGGAGCCACAGCCCCATTCATGGCTCTCCAGGGTCTCAAGCTGAGGTTTTTCACACCTATTTGCCCTGGACCCTGTTTTGGAGATGCCAGGGATTGAACCTGGGACCTTCTGCTTCCCAAGCAGATGCTCTACCACTGAGCCACCGTCCCTCCCCAAAGTGTGAGCAAGGTAGTGTGAGCAAGGCTGATTTTATCCTTCAAGCATGGAACTTGCTGTAAAATTCTAGGATCCTGTGCTTCTTACCTTTTCCTACCCTTTTTATAAAAGAATATTTTTAGATCCTAAAGCAGTAGAGAGAGTATAAGTACAGGGAGGTAACACCTCCCCCTGCCCAGCCCAAATCCCTGTTTGGAGGACGCAGCATGCTTGTAACCCATGGCAGCGGCACTGAAAGGCATGCTTCTCTGGAGAGGAAATGAATGAGGAGAATCTGGCAGCGCATGCCCCAGGGGAAGGGTCTCTTTCTTTAAAAACACAAGAGTGCAACTAACCTTGGGGCAGGGTTCTGTGTACTATTACAAGCATATGCCTGGGAGACTGCAGTGTGTGTATCTCTAAAAATATGCAGTGCCTTTCTAATGCCGTCCACTTGGGTGCAATTCCCACACGGCTGCCGTTATCCCCATGCCTGCAGAAGCCTCTTAGAAACAAAATGGGAGGCACACTCTCGGTTATCAAATCACTGAAGCCCCTTCTTTCCAGGGAGGTGAGAGTTACTTATTACTGAAATTCAGCCGCATGTCATGTATACAGAGGTTGTTGACCCTTGATTGAAATCCATCAAGATCTTAACTGTCCTTTTGACCTCCGCGGCTCCCTTGGAATGAATCCTATTTGCCGGCTATTCCTCTGGGAGGAAGGAAGGGGGAAATGCGGCAAGCTCCCCAAGAGCAGTTTTCTCAAAGATCTCTACCAGGGCCCATTAAAATTCTTTTAACGATCAGGAGTGTGGAAGGGGTCAAGCCTTCTGAGTATTGTTTAAGTGATATCTTCTTAGTAATGATCTGTAATAATTGCACATACTATAGCCTTTAATGAACAAGGTGCGGGGGGGAGGGGGGACTTTCCTAGCCATTACAGTCCTGGAAAATGGCACAGAAGAAAGTTTCTACGTATAAATCTCCTGTCCAAGCTGGATCGTATAGAGTTATGCAGGGGTATAATAGCAAAGGAATCCTCTGTAAGCAATGTGGTGCAGTGGTTAGAGTGTTGGATCAGGATTTGGGAAACTCAGGTTCAAATCCCCACTCTGCCACGGAGGCTGGCTGGGGGGGCCTTGGGTCAAGTCATACACTCTCAGCCTACCCAACCTCACTGGGCGGTTGTGAGGATAAAGTGGAGGTGGGGAGAAGGATGTAAGCCACTTTGGGTCACCGTTGGAGAGAAAGGCATGGTATAAATGAAGTAAACAAACAAAGCCTTGCTTGATTCCAAAAGGCTTCATGAGGTAACAGACATCTGGGACAGAGAAATGGTGCCACAGCCCCAAATACTAGTTCGCAGTCGCTTTTTATATTCATCCCATTTTTCCCCCCTAGAGCTGCTAACAGATTTATAAAAAATGTTTGTATTTATTTTATTTTATTTACATTGTTATCACAAGCCTTTTTCAATGTGACTCAAGGTGGACTACACAGTGTAAATCTATGCTGTCCACAGGATGATCCAACTAATAAGGAATGCAACGGGACAGGAATTGCAGAATCTTGGAGGAGAGCCAGTTTGGTGTAGGAGAGCCAGTTTGGTGTAGTGGTTAAGTGTGCGGACTCTTATCTGGGAGAACCGGGTTTGATTCCCCACTCCTCCACTTGCACCTGCTGGAATGGCCTTGGGTCAGCCATAGCTCTGGCAGAGGTTGTCCTTGAAAGGGCAGCTGTTGAGAGCGCTCTCCAGCCCCACCCACCTCACAGGGTGCCTGTTGTGAGGGGGGGAGGAAGGGAAAGGAGATTGTGAGCCGCTCTGAGACTCTTCGGAGTGGAAGGCGGGATATAAATCCAATATCTTCTTCATCTTCTTCTTCTTGAAACAGCCGTCATCTGAACAAAGCATAGATCTTAAACGTGACATGTTAAACAGTGCACAGAATGCTGCTGGGCCCATCTATTACATTGTAGCTCTATTTCCATCATAAAAATGCCCTCCTGAACAATTCTGTTTTATGCAGTTTGAGAAATGGGAGGCTTCCTGACTTGTCGGGCAGGCCGTACCACAGGGCGGGGCCGCTACAGAGAAGGTGGTGCGTGTAGGGGCTAGTTGTTGATCTTGGGTGGCACCTGCAGAAGGCCCTGCTCAGAGCGAAGCTGTCGCGGTAGCTTATGAGAGAGAGACAGTCTTACAGATATAAGGGTCTGAGGCCATTATCTGTCTTTATAATTAACCTGTCCTAGTAATTAACAAGTGCAATAAACATGCGTGTTACAAAAGCCTAAATACGTGCTGCTTAAAATTTATGGAGGGAGATAGACTGTAAGCAGCCTCTGGCGGAGATCTCGGAATGTGATTCTGCAAATGCAGACTGACAGTTGTAGATTAAAAAGCGATGCTTCCCATTTGTCGTTGGGAGGGACGGCCAGTCTTCCAGAAACACTCCAGAATGAAAATACCCTCCAAAAAACCAAACAACGGTGCCTCTTTTGCTGAGGTCCACCGATTGGGAGGAAAGCGGGGCGGGGGAGTTATGGATAGACGCAACAAAAACCTTTAGTTGATAATCAATTTAAGCCCAGGACCAATAACCTTCTCATCCATATCAGGCTTGTAAACCCAGCCTCTTTTGGAGGAGACCATTAAATCATTCTTTGGGGTCGAGGCAGGTAAGGTGCTAAGAAATTTACTGTTGTGTGTTCCAACGCGGTAGGCATAGTGTTGATTTTGGGCTGGAACTGCAAAGAAAAGGCAGACTTAATCCTCCCATGGCCTCATCCTTTCACCACACCTACATCTTCCTGTTAGCTCTGGTTGGAAAGCAATAGATGTTGTCCTTCCCCCCCCCCCTTTTTTTCTGAGTGAGTAGTGGGGGGAGGCAATTTTGATGGGAAAACAGTGCTGGGGTGGAAGGATGGATCCCCCTCTCCACTCCCTCTGCATCTCCAGTCTTTTTTTCTTGTACGTTTTTGTTCCATTTTTCCTCCAAGGAGTTCAGGATGGCATACGTTGTTCTCCCCTCTTCTATTCTGTATCCTCACAACACCCTTTTGAGGCAGGTGAAGCTGAGGGTATGTGACTGGCCCAAGATCACCCAATGAAATTCATGGCACAGTGAGAATTTGAACCTTGGTCTCCCCAGTCCCATGCTGACCCACACTCGATCTGTATTTGGGGCAGATGTACCTGAAACTGCATCGTCGTCTTCCATGTTAATCTCCTTTCTGTATTGTTTGTAGCATGCCTTGCCTCACTGAAAGTTTGTTGCTTGTGTAGTCCTCTGATTCTGTAATCCTAGCCCTACTACATTGTTCTTTGGTTGTCTTATGGTGTTTGATTGCACTGCTTTATATCCTGTAATGTGCCTTGAATTTTAGTGAGAACGGTGCACTATAAATTAAGTACACAGATATATAAAATACAGGCAGTAGGAGATCCATGACTACTTCTCATCCAGTTTGAGCCCTAGTAATAACCTGGCAATAAGAGCCCCATGGCACAGAGTGGTAAAGCTGCAGTACTGCAGTCCAAACTCTGCTCACGACCTGAGTTCGATCCCGGCAGAAGTGGGGTTCAGATAGCTGGCTCAAGGTTGACTCAACCTTCCATTCTTCCGAGGTCGGTAAAATGAGTACACAGCTTGCTGGGGGGGGGAAAGCGTAGATGACTGGGAAAGGCAATAGCAAACCACCCCGTAAAAAAAAAGTCTGCCGTGAAAATGTTGTGAAAGCAACATCACCCCAAAGTTGGAAATGACTGATGCTTGCGCAGGGAACTACATGTACCTTTACCTTTTTAGTAACCTGGCAGCTTGAATAATCCACTCTCATCAGTGCTTGGAAGTGAAGCAGGGTTGGCTACAGAGAGATGGGAGACCACCAAGGAAGACTAGGGTTGCTATGCGGGAGAAGGCAATGGCAAGCCACCTCTGCTCCTCTCGTGCCTTGAAAACTCTATGGTCCCGGGGTTTATGGTTTATGGCACACAGATATCATTAACAGCAATTTACTTGTGTGTTTTGACCATGTTCAAGTGTTGGCTTTTTTGGTTCTTAGAAATCCTACATCTGTATTTTTTGAAGCATGGAAGAGGTAAACATCCATCAGTAGAGTATCTTTTTTGCCAAACAGTATTTGGGTCATCAGCAATGGGTAACAAATTTTCAAAAAAAAAAGCATCTGCTCAGGTACTTTAGGAAAAGCATGCCTGCCAGATTTTTTGCTTATTCCCCATCACTGTCTCCACTTGCACCTCCGGTATAAGCCAGCTTTGATTTTTAAGGATCCCTGAGCCAGTTGACTGTGTGGTGATCACGGAAAGATCCGGATTCAAATCCAGGGTCAAGCGTAGACTTGCAATGTGGCTTTAGTCTCCTATTTGAAGATTAGGAACTCCACTTTCTCTCTCTGGGTTTAGGTTAGAAGATTAAAAATTGCCCAAATTTTTGATAGTTCAAACCTTGAGAATAAGGCTGTAGAGCTCACTAAGGATAATTTGGTGACTAAGGTGGGCAGCCAGATGCCCCTCCTGTTTCTGATCAAGTTGCTTCTATAAACCCCTCTGCTTGTCTGTGAAAATTCTCAGCTTCCTTGCATTGCGGAGGATTTCTACAATTCAAATGTATGCTTATTGAAGAAAAGAAAAAAGTAGGCCGTTTTCGAGACTTGAATGCAAAAATGTGTTGTCCTAATATGACTCTTAGGGATTTCTTATTCATCACGAAAAATAAAAATAAATTATGTTTCAGTCATGACACCTTTGGTTGAAGCTATGTGGACCAAAATTGTGAGGGGATATGCCTCTCTTCCCCCCACCCCAGGCTTAAAGCTGCTGAAAGGGATATTTTTGATTAGCAAAGGAGGCTGGAGGGGAAGAGTTATTTTCCTTAGCAGTGTGTTCCAATCTGTACTGGCCTTCCCTCTAACTGTTTTGGGGGGAGTTACAATTACAAAATCCCAGTGCTACATGCATTTATTTAAGGCATTTATGCTAATATTAAGTTTCTATGAGGTGGAAGGCAACTTGAGAAAATGATGAAGAGCAGCAAAGAGCCAGGCTGTTCTAGCATGCTGGTCTTGGTGACCAGCATCACCTTTCTCTTGTCTGGATTTGGCTTCACCTTGTTCAGAGCTCAGTGAGGGCTCACCAGCTTGAAAAACTGTGCTCACCAGTAGTGAGCTGACAAACACAGTTTTGAATCCCTGCCTGCTTGCTTCCTTCTCTCCTGCTACAACCATGCACCCTAGCAAGCTGGCCTCTGTAACCTCATATCTCATTAACATCCACCTCCCCCTGCTCTGTGCCAGCTCCTCTTGCAGCCCATAAAAATTCATTTAACTTCATCCTCATTTTTTAAAGTATATATACTGGGAATGGCTGGTGAGGACACTTTTGGCTCTTAGCCTGTGGCTCGCGGCCCCAGAAAACTGGCCCATTGGATTCTAGACTATCCCCAAGGTAAGGTTTGTTTTTGTTGTCTTTTTCCCCCCTGGATATTTAAATTGGATTTCTGTTATAGTATTTGACTGCATTTTTACTTCTTATAAGCTGCTTCACGTTCTGTTAAGAAGAAAAGGAGCCTCAATAAATATTCTAACCGACTTTCATCCATTCACAGTGGTCACCACAGGGAACCTGCTAGACCTGGAGAACGTTGCTAAAACTCCTTTGACTGTGAACACAAATTCTGTGCCTTCAGATGACGGCATCTTCCAGCCACCTTCATTGAAAAACAACAACATAGTGTGGGTAAGTGTGTGCTGGATACATCTCTTGCAAAATGCCACATGTGAACATATATGAACATATGAAGCTGCCTTCTACTGAATCAGACCTTTGGTCCATCAAAGTCAGTATTGTCTTCTCAGACTGGCAGCGGTTCTCCAGGGTCTCAAGCTGAGGTTTTTCACACCTATTTGCCTGGACCCTTTTTTGGAGATGCCAGGGATTGAACCTGGGACCTTCTGCTTCCCAAGCAGATGCTCTACCACTGAGCCACCATCCCTCCTACATATGAAGCTGCCTTCACTGAATCAGACCCTTGGTCCATCAAAGTCAGTCTTGTCTACTCAGACTGGCAGCGGCTCTCCAGGGTCTCAAGCTGAGGGGTTTTTTCCACACCTATTTGCCTGGACCCTTTTTAGTTGGAAATGCCAGGGATTGAACCTGGGACCTTCTGCTTCCCAAGCAGATGCTCTACCGCTGAGCCACTGTCCCTCCCTAAAGTCAGTATTGTCTACTCAAACTAGCAGCGGCTCTCCAGGGTCTCAAGCTGAGGTTTTTCACACCTACTTGCCTGGACCCTTTTTAGTTGGAAATGCCAGGGATTGAACCTGGGACCTTCTGCTTCCCAAGCAGATGCTCTACCACTGAGCCACCGTCCCTCCCTAAAATCAGTCTAGTCTACTCAGACTGGCAGCGGCTCTCCAGCGTCTCAAGCTGAGGTTTTTCACACTTATTTGCCTGGACCCTTTTAGTTGGAAATGCCAGGGATTGAACCTGGGACCTTCTGCTTCCCAAGCAGATGCTCTACCACTGAGCTACCGTCCCTCCCCTGACAGTTGCTGGTGAGCTGCTGGGCCCAATCCATATGATTGTTTCTCACTTGATGTTTAAATGAGACATAAGTTGTTCTCGGTGGTGGCTTTGAGTAGGGATGGGCATGAACCAGGAAAACGGTGGTTAGTGGTGGTTCCACAAACCTTTCAGTTTAACGAACTGGTTTGTGACTTCAGGATGTGGTAGAATGGCCCTCCTGCGGGCGAGAGATGCCAAACTCGCAGTGCGCATCTAGCCAACTCTCTTCTACCTGCTGTTCAAGTTTGGTGAAAATTAGATTTAGGGAGCCACCCAAAGCATATGCCCCCAGGAAAGTGCTCATTTAGGAGTGTGTCAGATGGATCCCCTGCAAACTAGAGACATCAAACTCACAGGGATGCCTCTCTACCTGTCCTCCAAGCTTGGTGAAGATTGACTATAGGAAGCTTTGAGTATTTCTGCCCCCAAAGCAGGTGACCCAGAAAAGCACTCTCTGGGGAAATCACAGCCGCAGGTTTATGACTGTGTCAAACAGACTCCCTGCAAGTGAGAGGCATCAAACTCACAGAGTACCTCCATGGGATGCTCTTCTACATGCCTCCATGTTTGGTGAGGATTGGCTGTGGGACGGCCAAGTTGTGCCCCTCCAAAAGCGGGTGCCCCAGGAAAGCACACTCTGGGGAAATGACAGCTGCAAGTTCAGGACTGTGTCAAACAGAACACACACACCCCTCGACAAGATAGAGGCATCAGATTTGCAGAGAATCTCCCTGTGCCGTCACTCTTCCTGCCCTCTAAGTTTGGTGAGGATTGGCAGGTAGTTCCAGGAAAGTGCTCTCTGGGGAATCACAGTTGACCCTTCTCCTCTGGCTCGGAAGGTAGCCACCCACTCGCCTCCCTCTGGTGACTCGGGTTCAGAGGGTGGCACTCTCCTTTGTGCCCAGGAGATGATCACCCAGTTGTGAAGATGGATTCTGGGAGTGGCCAACCCTTCCCCTCAGTCCCATGGGTGTTAAAATATCCCACAGCGGGGGTTGAGGTTCTTCAGCTAAGGAAACCAGCTCCTAGTGAGACCTCATGCCTGGCTTTAGAAGGAGGACAAGTGGTGGCTCAGGTACCCCTGGAGCCCACCCCCGGAAACCCAAAAGAGAAAGAGCCTTCTCAATTGCGCCCCCCTCCCCCCCCGCTGGTGGAACCAACTTCCAGAAGAAGTAAGGGCCTTGCGGGACCTTGCTCAGTTCCGCAAGGCCTGTAAAACAGTCCTATTTCAACTTGCCTTTAGCGGAATTATAGTATAAGTAGATGGCCAACCTCGCTGAACTTAATGAAATCAACACTAGCACCAAAATTGTTTTTAAATCATTTTAAACGGTTTTAAAATGATCTAATCGGTATTAATTAATTGTTAAAACTTTAATTATTTATTTACTGTTATATTGTTTTAGTTTGACTGTTGTGAGCCGCCCCGAGCCTGCTTCGGCGGGGAGGGCGGGATATATCGCTGAGAAATAAATAAATAAATAAAACATTCAGGACAGAGAGGGAGACAGAGGTCCCTTTACTGCCCAAGGTCCAGAGTGGGATAGCCTAGCAGGGGGAGGTTGACCAAGGCTGAATCCAGGTATGAGCAGTGGGGGCTGAGGATGTCTCTTAGGTGGGAGCACACCTGCTCACTGGGGGGTGGGCAGGACAGCTGTCTGGGCTGAGAAGGTGTCTGATGGGGTGGACTCTGACCCATACAACCTATCTCTCTGCTACGGCCTGACAGAGGGGCTAATCTAGTGGGTTCCTCAGCTGAATACCCGCCCTCTCTCCTAATTGTCAGCACCCCTCTGTGCATGAAGGAGGGTGGGGGCGGGGCTGGACCAGGCACTGACCTCAGCACTGGAGCAGCGGCCACCTCTTCTTCCAAAGACCAGGGCCTTGGTGGAGAGGTTGCAGGCGGGAGTGGCCCCCTAGTTGCATCCTTTCTGCAAATAAGTACGTTCAAATAGTTCCAGTACAAGGTGGCTTTCCATTTAAAATTCTGGTTGATACTGCAACTTGATGTACCCAGATCTTTCACCCCCTCTGCTGCCTCAATTCAAGCAACCAGATGAAGGTATTAAAAGGACTTGAAAGTCTTAAAAGAAAAATACATAGTCATGAGTACTTTGATGTGCCTCCTGGGGTGGATGCATACATTTGGATATGTTTTATGTCCTCCTTTTCTCTGCAGTGGAGATTCAGAGCGGCTAAGAAGATTGTTCTCCCTTCCTCTCTTTTCTCACAGTAGCCTGTGAGATAGGTTAGGCTGAGAGAATGTAAATGGTACAAGGCCACCCAGCCAGCTTCTATGGTGGAATGTGGATTCAAACTCTGCTTTCCTAGGATCCCAGTCTGACACTCTAGTCTATCCATTATGCCATGCCACCTGGGTGGGATTGTTTCACAGCTGTGATCAGCCACAAAGAGCACTTTACTGTGGTCTTTGGACATGTTTCATGGAGGGTACTCTTGACTAACTTTGGAGACTTGTTTGGTGCTCACGTCCCCATTCCCTGTTCCTTGGAAACGCTGAAAGAAGTTTCCAATTTCCTCAATTTTTGAATCCAGTTAGGAAGCAAGTGCTCTTCCCGGTTGGCAGCTTTCCAATTTCCTTTCTAAAAAGAAAAGCCAAATTACCAGCCGAGGATTCCCCTGTGCCTTGCAAGGGATTCTGGGGAATATTTTAGCATACTCTCAGCTCGTGCTGGTGGCTGGCCAAGCCTATTGGTTTTTTTTCCCATTGCCCTGAATTAGCGAGCCCTAAAACATACCCACCACCACTCCTAGCACATTGCAGAGGAATGTTGGCAGCAGACAGCCTGTTTGTCTGGGAGAACTTTATTCTGGTACGTATCTCAGGGGATGGCCCAAAAACTTTTGAGTAACTCCAAGGTCTCCATGAGTCTGTTTTGCAAGCTCAGGGTCCCCCTTTGTTATCAATGCAAGCAAGCTGTTTAATGCTTGTGTGCTGACTACATAGCTCTCTCATTCATTGCCTCTTGGTTCCCCCCCTCCCCATTCTTTTGTTTTAAAGGCAATGGACGACGGACTGGATGAAGCCTTTTCAAGGTAATTATGATCATTTGTTTCGCGAGTTTCTTCCCGCTAGAGGCCTGCCCCAGGAAACCAGAGTTGATTAGTGAGGGCTTTTGTTTTGTGTGTGTATTTTAAGGAAAAAATTACTTCTAATCTAAATCAGCTCCTGCAGCCTGATCCCTGGTCAGTGCTGCTCTGTTTGGCTAATGGAACGGTGGGATTTGCAGCCGCCCCAACGAAGTCAAATATTTTGATAACTTCTTAGGGCAGAATCTAATTTGTGTGTACGGTGGGGAGTTAAACTCCCTAAACAATGCAGGCTGGCTGAAAATGTCACCTCAGGGCAATAGCGAGTGGCAGTAGAAGCAATCCCTGTGTGTGGCAGTGCTCAGGTATAGGTGGAAGGAATGCTATTCTGCAGTGTGCTTGAACCATTTGGTGCACTTTAGAACAAAATTCAAGTCTAGCAGCGCTTTAAACCGTGAACGTTTCCCAGGGTATAAGCTTTCATGAGCCAAAGCTCACTTCATCGGATAGTGTCTTGGTATCTGATGAAATGAGCTTTGATTCATGAAAGCTGGGGAAGGTTTTTGGTGGTCTTTAAGGTAATACTGGGTTCAAATGTGGTGCTTTTACTACAGACACCCCAAACTATCCTCTTGCATATTCATCTCCCCACCTGCAGGGGGAGGCATTTTGCAGAAAATCCAAGCAGCGGTCACTCGCACTCTGAGAAAGAAGTGAAGGCCACGACGCCTCTTCCTTCTTTCTTAATGAGGTCAGCTAGAGGACCTGCAGATAGAGTAACAACTTGTCCAATGTTTGCGCTTTGCCCCCCCCCACCCAACTCTTCCAACCGCCTGGGCCCTCATAACTCTGCAGTGCATGCTTGAGCCAGTTTGGTGTGGAGAGCCAGTTTGGTGTAGTGGTTAAGTGTGCGGACTCTTATCTGGGAGAACCGGGTTTGATTCCCCACTCCTCCACTTGCACCTGCTAGCATGGCCTTGGGTCAGCCATAGCTCTGGCAGAGGTTGTCCTTGAAAGGGCAGCTGCTGTGAGAGCCCTCTCCAGCCCCACCCACCTCACAGGGTGTCTGTTGTGGGGGAGGAAGGGAAAGGAGATTGTGAGCCGCTCTGAGACTCTTTGGAGTGGAGGGCCGGATATAAATCCAATATCTTCATCTACCTCACAGGGTGTCTGTTGTGCGGGGGGGGGGGGGGGGGAAGGGAAAGGAGATTGTGAGCCGCTCTGAGACTCTTCAGAGTGGAGTGCGGGATATAAATCCAATATCTTCATCTACCTCACAGGGTGTCTGTTGTGGGGGAGGAAGGGAAAGGAGATTGTGAGCCGCTCTGAGACTCTTCGGAGTGGAGGGCGGGATATAAATCCAATATCTTCTTCTTCTGACCTTGGTAAGGAAAGGATCACTTGAGCCTGCCTTCTTACCAAGCCAGGCAGGTGATTTTGAAGGCAAGGAAAGAATGGGCACCATGTTCCCAAAGCAAGGGTTGATGGGAGAACAGGGTATAACAAGTGGGGGGAAGCCGTTAGTGAACCAGAGTCCGTTTCTCGATAGATGAGATTCCCTGCTGCAAACACAATCTTTCTGTAAGCACGTGAGGTGATATACTTGGCAAAGGGAGGCTGTTCCAGTAGTGGATCTCTTACGAGTTGCGTATGGCACCTTGACTGGACAGTGAGAAGAAGTGTGTAGCAGTGATTAGGGCATCAGACTAGGTCCGGAAAGACCTGGGTTCCAGTTCTGTTTAGTGAAGCTCACTAGGTCATCCTGGGTCACACATTCTCAGCCTAACGTACTTCACAAGATAGGAAGGGGTGTGAAGGGAAAATGAAGGAGGGAAGAACTTTGTATGCTGTCCTCCTGATCGCCATGGAAGAAGGAAGGGATTGACATCTATAGGACAAGGAGGTAGACTTTGGCCTCCCTGCCCTGTTAGTTGATCCTCCTCTCTCTCTCTCTCTCTCGGCTTGACTTCGCGAACGAAGATTTAAGAAGGATGCAGTAGTCCACGTCTGCTGCAGGCTCGCTGGTGGCTGACAAGACCAATGCGGGACAGGCAGATCCGGCCACAGTGGCTGCAGGGAAAAGTCTGATTTGGGGTTGGTGCTGTAGCAGTGCGATTCTTCCTCAATCTCCTTTTGTCCTCAAGACCAGCTATGACTAAATGAACCACTGGTCTCATCCAGCAGGGCTCTTTGTATGTTCCTAAGTAATATAGTATAGCAAGGCTGCCGTAGGCCATACTGGGGACCCTCAAGAGCATTATTTTGGACACCCTGCTCCTTCAGACTGGTCAGCTAGCTGTGACCTGAAAAAAAGATTCCATTCAGAAACGAAATGGCAGGCAGGTGAACATGAATTAGGACGAGCTCATGATCCCAAAGGATGTTCCTTTAAAATGGTGCTGTCACCTCCAATGCTATGTGAGTCCGTCATTCAAGCATGTTAAGATGACTTTCAGATCTGGGATCTCTTCTCTGCAGCCTCTTATTACTCTCCGTTCAGGCGCTGAGAATCTGTCACTTTCTCACTCGAGCTGTCCCCGTTGTCATGTTTCAGTTGCGCTTCTTGCCATACAGATAACTTGAAAATATCCCTTCTAGCGTTTTTTAAAAAAAAAAATAATAATTGCACAGATATATCTTTTCTCCAAAAGAACCCCCCAGAAGATGATAATGATTACCTTGCTGATTAAATTTTCCAGTGGGAATGGCAGACTGTTATAATATCTGTTTGGAAGGTGACGGCTCTTAAAGACTGTGTGTTTGTGCTGCACTGCGTGGCATTTTCACAAGTGAAAATACTGTTGATCTGCAAGGTTGTCATTTCTGGATGCTTAGTGATGGACAGGCTCCCTCCTCTTGAGGGGTGGGGTGGGAAGACGGCTAGTGCATGTCGATACTTCAGTAATTGTGGCAGTGGGATTTAAGTGAAACTCAGTCAGTCAGTCAGTCACATTTTATTTGTATCCCGCCCTCCCCGCCGAAGCGGCTCAGGGCGGCTAACAACAAAACTTAATGCATACATTGTACAATAATAATAATAATAAATAACAATTTAATTACAATTGATTAAAATCTATTAAAATTCTAAAAAGACATTAATGTATTTGGTGCTATGATTGCTAACAAGTTTGCTTAGCAGTTTAGCAGTTTCAGCTGGTGAAGGCCATTCGGAACAAGGTGGTCTTGCAGGCCCTGTGGAACTGTTCGAAGTCCCGAAGGGCCCGCATTTCTTCTGGGAGCTGATTCCACAGCTGTGGAGCCATAACAGAGAAAGCCCAAGTACGGGTACTCTGGAGTTTTACCTCTTTTGGCCCGGGGATAGTCAGCAGGTTCTTCCCTGCTGACCTCAGCGCTCTCTGGGGTTCATACGGCGAGATCTCATGTGAGATCTCCCCATGATGAACATATGAAGCTGCCTTATACTGAATCAGACACTTGGTCCATCAAAGTCAGTCTTGTCTGCTCAGACTGGCAGCGGCTCTCCAGGGTCTCAAGCTGAGGTTTTTCACACCTCTTTGCCTGGACCCTTTTTTGGAGATGCCGGGGATTGAACCTGGGACCTTCTGCTTCCCAAGCATATGCTCTACCACTGAGCCACCATCCCTCCCCTGAATGATGTATCTGTACACTGTATTGGCACTCTCAGCAGAGGCATAGGTGGTTTCTATAGGGGCTGGCAGTCCCTTAGATATTCTGGGAACCCATTCCTTTGTTAGGGCTTTTCAGAGTACAAACCAGCATTTGGAAACTGGATCTGGAAACTCACTTGAAGCCAATAATGTCGTTGCACAATTAACTGTTGTACTGAAAGGGCCCCACTCCAATCCATGCGCAGCCATTTTCAGAACCCATTTTTGTTCTCAGACACTTTTCAAGGGTTCCCACATGAAGAGCATTTGTCAGTAGTCTAGTCTTGAGGGTGTTAAAATATTAATTACTGTATGTAGGTAAGAGAACCAGACCCTAAAGGAAGAAATTCAGAAGTTTGCATACATAGGAGTTTATTTAAAAGCCACAATGAGCTGTTAAAAACAATTTTTATAAATATTTGTTTTTAACAGTGTTGGCAAGTGTGTTGAATTAAAGCTCAGAACCTCTGTTGAAGCCAAAGTAATGATGAACATTTTTTAGACAGTACAGATATCCATTTTCAAAGTATGGTGTTTATCATCAACATGTTTTTGAACATAAGATCATAAGAGAAGCCATGTTGGATCAAGCCAATGGCCCATCCAGTCCAACACTCTGTGTCACATAAGAACAGAAGAGAAGCCATGTTGGTTCAGGCCAATGGCCCATCCAGTCCAACACTCTGTGTCACATAAGAACATAAGAGAAGCCCTGTTGGATCAAGCCAGTGGCCCATCCAGTCCAACACTCTGTGTCGCATAAGAACAGAAGAGAAGCCATGTTGGATCAGGCCAATGGCCCATCCATTCGAACACTCTGTGTCACATAAGAACAGAAGAGAAGCCATGTTGGATCAAGCCAGTGGCCCATCCAGTCGAACACTCTGTGTCACATAAGAACATAAGAAAAGCCATGTTGGATCAGGCTAATGGCCCCTCCAGTCCAACAGTCTTTGTCACATAAGAACAGAAGAGAAGCCATGTTGGATCAGGCCAATGGCCCATCCAGTCCAACACTCTGTGTCACACAGTGGCCAATATATGTGTGTGTGTGTGTGTGTGTATATATACATACACACACACACATACATACATATACACACATATACACACACACATATATACTGTGGCTAATAGCCACTGATGGACCTCTGCTCCATATTTTTATCCAATCCCCTCTTAAAGCTGGCTATGCTTTTGTGGTTTTTGTTGTTGTTTTAGAGAAGGTTGATTGCCGGACATCTATCTAGTCTTCCTCAGTGGCATAAAATTAAAAACATACGCAAGATGAATCCCAGTGGAACAAACCATCCGTCTTCCCAGCAAACAGGACAGGCAGAAATTCACTAGATGCTCAACTTTCAGAATTCTCTTTTCCAGTATTATAAAATGTGGTCGTTAGGTTTTAAGGGATGGTTTTGACAGGAGCTTGTGTACAACTTTAGAGCTGGCTGTGGCATTTTATGAGCCCCCCCCCCTCACCCCCACAAAGTCTCTGTGAGTCATCCACCCTCATGGCCTCCTCCCATACCAAGACAACTCTCCCCTTTGGGATTCTATTTCTACCCAAGTGTCACTTCTGCCCCCACCTCCAGTTACGCTTGCACAATTCACACAGGTGTTAAGGACCAGCCATTTCCTGTGCCAAAATGACACTGGGAGGGAACCGTTTCTTTGTTTCTGCTGTGCCCTGTGGCGTTTTCTGTGCATGTGGAGCAGCAGAAATGGGGGGAAGCTTGCAGGAGCCTCTTCCCCTTCCTGTGACTTTCCAAACCTTTTCGACTGCCCTTTATTTTTTAAGAGCCATTCCCTGCAGCTGCTGTGTGGCTGTGGGAAGCCCCAATTGGATCTGAGGAACAACGCATCAATAACCCCAATGTATAGTTTGACCCAGGCCTCAGATTCAATGGGAGCTCACGGGAGCGCAACTCCTGAACCTTTCTGAGAGTTCCACCTCCTCATTCTGAGAGCTCCACCTCCTTGTCCATTGAATAGTGTTGCAGCTGCATAACAATTCCTGGATGAGCTCCACCGCCTATTTTTTCTACAAAATGACCGCTGGTTTGGCCCTTACATTATACGACGTTAAACAGTAATCCTGGGTTGATGCAGAGGTGGGATCAGTGACTCATCCAGCTTGACGTGGTCCAATCCTGGTTTCTTTATTGTCTTTTTGCAGCAGCACCTTCTGGGGAACTTTTTACCTAGAGATGTTGCGACTGAATCTGGGGCCTTTTCCAAGAAAAGGGTTCTCTCTGCTAATGAGGCCCAAACTGTATAGTTTCTCCCACTGCTTTTGAACTTTCAGCCGCAGTCATGTGGGGCTCTGCTTCCAATCAGGACTGTAGTGTGTAGGAAAAGGATTTGACACCTTGTTTTTGCAATATTCACCGGCATTTTCCCCATGGTAGGGAAAATACAAATACCGCATGGACACCTGAGTTATCTCCCACCCACCCACTCAGCTACAGGAAAAATAGCAGCCCGAGAGGGCAGTTCAGACTGCAAAAATGGCTCATGAAGAAAGGCCTGCATGGCCTAAATCCAAACATAGCAAGGGGGGGGGGGGGGTGGTCACCAGATACGTTGCCATTGCATCCAGTTTGGCTCTGAGCCTTGGCTCTTCCTTGGGTTCATTTGAACTTCCTCTCAAATGTATCCTGCGGATCTGCTCCTCCAGTGGAATAACAGCTGTCCAAAAGCCTCATGCATCTGGAGAAGGATGTTTGCACTAGGGAGGGAAATACTGCTGTTAGCCAAATGGATTGACAGGATCCAGCCTGTGTTCTGACTCAAACAAGACTCTCACCTGGGCACAAGAGAGTTAAATTCCCTCTGGTTTGCATTCAGCACTTACTGCATTTTCATGGCTTACGGTTAGCAGGACTGCCATGAAGGAATCTTGAAGACTCTACAAGAGAACGTTTCCTGAAAAACACTGGTAATACTGAAGTCTGGGATGACCTTGTTAGATGCTAAGCGATTAGGAAGGCTGCTGCCATCACCAATCCCCGTGCCACTGCCCTGCTGTCCTAAAGAGTTAAATCCCAGGCGTCTTTGGGAACATTGTGTGCTGCTGTGAGCAGCCAGCTTTTCATGCAGACAGTGGTGAAGAGCAGTCATAGCTGCTTGTCTACATGAGTTGTCCCGTCAAGGAAAATTAAGATGTTCCAATGTGGCACTCTATCTGCTCCCCCACCCTAGGGTCCGCTTTTGGGCAGGCCAGTAATATCAGGCTGCTGCTAATGATGTACCTGACACACATTCGTATGAAGGATTTTGAAGTTTTGTTTTAGCAAAAGCCAGCATTTTGCCCACCAGCTGGTAAAAGGAGGGACTGATTTCAGAATGAGCAGGCTGTATTGCCTGCCTGGAAAACCCTGATAAATGGCCTGGGAAAGCAGGCGTCAAATATTGGCAAACAGCAAATATGAACCCTTCTCCCTCCCTTTCAGTCCAGGGACTTAATTGAGATGTGGAAAAGAGCTTTGAAATCCAAAGCAGGAGATAGCTTGGATGTGGTTTTGCTGTAGCTGCATATGTGCAGCCTCCCCTGGGTTGGTGGGGTTTCCTAGGCATGTGTGCTGGGGTGTTAAAGAAGCAAGTAGGTGATTTATTTTCCTCACTGGGTTTGCTGCAAACCCCCCCCCCCCACCAAACAAACAGTGTAGCTTCAGTTGACACTGCAGTTTTCAACACAAGACTCCACTCAGTGTTCTAACATGTATATCCCAGAAGGCCTTCTGTCCTGGAAGCCCCCAGGGCCAAACCTTTTGTTGCTTAAGTGCTACAAATGCACTGTGGCCTTTGGAGCCTCCTCTGGGGGGGCGGGGAATGTACCATTTTGCACAGATAACTTATTTCCCCCACTCTCTGGTGTTTGGGGCACTACTAACATAACCTTCCTGTCTCTTTCTAATCATAACAACGAGCAGAGAGATGCTGTTAAGAATTCCCTAGAACTGGCCCATTTGTTCAGCCATGCTCTGGAGAGTTGCTATGTCAAGGCTGAACTATGTGTGATCAGCATTCCTGCATTTTCTTTTCTTTTTTTAATGTTAAAAAGCAGCTGTGGAGTTGGGGAATTTGGACTTCCACGGTGGGAGAAGCATTTAACCCTTCCCCCCATGCTGTTTTCGACATAGGAATCTCCCCCAAGCTGATATTAATCTCAATGAGCATAATAATAATAATAATAAATTTATTCTTATATCCCGCCTTCCCCCGCCAAAGCGGGCTCAGGGCAGCATAAACTCAGCCACATTGCCTGTATTTTTCTCACCTGCTGGGGTTTATCAATCTTGATCTACTTATCAAGAATAGAATCCCCTCTTTTTGCCTGTGCAGGGTAGTACATCTTTTAAATGAGCAAAATTGGATATATTGCATTGCCCCTATGCAGTGCAGGGCATCTGTTGGCGAACGCAACAATCAATTGCAAGAATAGGTAGGTTCACAGGCAGACATACACTGAAGGCACACAGAGACATCTAAGTAGAAAGTTTCAACTCAGTTTCCCCCCTCCCTTTTAATTGTATGTCTTTTAACAGTGGGAGGGCAGGGCAGATGGGTAGAAGGGAGGCAGCTGTAAGGAAGCAGTCTAATTATAAAAACATACACCACTGAATTCATTTGGATGCATTCAAACAGCATGGGCAAACAAACCAATCTCTGATTACAGTATATGAACCAAGACATGAACCAGGCTGCTGGTAATTGAGCAAAACTGCTCAGCAGTTACACCTTCCTTTGAGCTAACAGTGAAGACCATCAAATATAACTGTGAGCATCTCCTAGTTTGTACCTCAGCCCAAACACAAGAATATGTGAATTACTTTGAACGCTTAGAAAAGCACCCTAGAAATGTCCTTACTATAAATTAATATGTTCCCAAATGGGTTTAGAATGAGTTTAAGACTGAAATTTTTGTCTCAGCCATGAGTTACATTGGATCAGATTGAGGGTCCTTCCAATCCTCCCTCTTGTTTTCAGCAGTGGCCATCCAGATGTTTCTGGGACCCTGATTATGAGAAGGCAAAAGCCCTCTTTGGCAGATGCATGGCTGAGCTATAGCATCAGGCTTACAACACTCCCTTAAGAAACAAAAAACAAAGGAAATAGTAGAAGTTCTTTTTTTAAAGAACCAAATGTCAAGGATGCTCTTTGGGCCTTCATGGCCTCAGTTCCCAGACCTAATGTACGTTTCCAAATTTGGTCTCTTTTCTTTCCCCTTCCCCTGGGGTTCACACCCTGTCTTTCTCTTTTTACTGGGTCCACATCTCCTTTTGGAGAGAATCAATGTTCTTCCACTTTTGGATGTAGTAGCAGTCTTGAGTCTGTTTCTCACTTCTTCCTTTCCTTTTGTACCAAGTCACCTCCGAATTCTCTTTTTTTTCTTTCCTTTTCGTTTTCAGGTTGGCTGAGTCTCGAACGAACCCTCACGTCCTTGACATCGGCTTGACCGCTCAGGACATCCAGACCACTGAAATTCTCTCCCCCACCGACTGGAACAAAGTCGATTCCACGACGGCCGAAAAAGACGACAACCTCTTTGGCTTCTGATGACCTCTGTCTTTTTTCCTAATGAGCTTTCGGGTTTAAATAACCACTAAACATAAGTGGACTTTTGTATGCACTGCATTCTGGGTGATTTAACTGGAGAGGGTTCCCTTGGGGGAGAAGCAGTATGCTTGGTGCCACTGGATTCTTTTGTGACACCCAGCAACTTTTCAGACCAAAGCTTCCAACACTTAATACATCCTTTTAAAATATATATATATATATATATATATATAACTGGGTGGTTTTTTTGTCTTTTATCTATGTCACAAAATGTTCCTTGAATATATTTATTCAAGAACCCTTTTTGGTTTACATATATTGTGGAAATTCTGTAGCTCCATCTTAACACAACATTACAGTATTAAGTTGCCTTTCCCATTGGAATATCCTCAGCAGATGGCACCTGTGTCTTGTGAGGGAGACCAAAGTCATCTGAAATATGCTCTTTTCTTTTTCCGAGAAGAGAGTAACAAATCCTGGGGTGGTATAGAGAAGCCAGGCTGGTGACTCCCTGACTGGTTTCAGTTGGGGAGGGAAGGCTTGGGCTACCATGTGTAGCTTCATTATGAGAGGAAAGAAAAGGGGTAGCGTATGTGTGACTCTCTGTCCCTTGTCTCTGTAACCCATTGGCTACTCCCAAGGGCCCGTTGGTGGCAGTTCCCTGCTGTGGAATCAGATGTGGCTTATCCAGGTAGCTGTAAACATAGGGGGGACAGTTTCCAATACTTGTGCCCTCTACCCATCCACTTGTTAATAAAGAACTAGGGCAGACCAAAGTACAGTCTCCCCCAAGTAAGCTTGCTAGCCCTCCTGCTATGGAGCCTTCCAGCAAGCCCTGACGCCCACTTTTGCTCCAAGAAAAACAACAACAGGAACATCACAAATGTTACATCACTTCCAGGCTAGTGAGCAAGAGCAGCTCTAAGAATTCCTGAAAACTCTATCTGGTGGTTCCTAGAGCTACCTTTTGTGACTTTCAAGTTTTACCTGGAAGTGATATGATAACGTTACATTCAGTTCAGTTTAGTTTATTGTATATGGCCTGCCAGTTGCCAGTCTCGGACTGGCAACCCTACCCACCTACCCATGCCCTGCAGTCCCAGAAGAAGAAGAGTTAGATTTATACCCCATCCTTCATCCTAGAGTCTCAGAGCGGCTTCCCTTCCCCTCCCCACAACAGGCACCATGTGAGGTCGGTGGGGCTGAAAGAACTCTGGGAGAGCTCTGAGAGAATTGCTCTTAAGAGAACAGCTCTGAGAGAACTGTGGCTTGTCCAGGGTTACCCCACAGCTGCATGTGGAGGAGTGGGAATCAAACCTGGTTCTACCAGATTAAAGGCCATGCTCTTAACCACTCCACCAAACTGGCTCCCAGGAATACTGGAACAGCGCTTTTGATCTGGACATTTGAGTTGCTTAAAGTTTATTTTCTATCTCTTCCCCCGCCCCCCCCCCCCCCGATTGTTATGAGAGGCATTTGTGGGTCTTTTCGGAGTGGAGGGCGGGATATAAATCCAAATCTTATTCTTCTTTTCTGTCAGTCTGTTCTGCTGTTTCTGTGCTTGCTCTCTGGATAGAATTCTCAGGCGGCTTCCTGGTATCTCTGTTGATGTATTTGCGGCAGAGGAGAGGGGAGAGTGTTTTGGAACACTCCTTGACAGTTAGCAGTGCTGGTGCTGCAACTCATCTACCAAACAAAGGAAGAGTTCCTGGATTGAGGAGGGGTGTGTGCTTCCCCCCACCAACCAGCACCAACACACTGCCAGATAATGGTGAAGCGTCCTGCCACCATACAGCACATTTCCCATTGTCTATGACTTGTGTAGATCCTCAAGTTCCTTTGGTCTTGATTTAAGCATACCCAGGGTTAGGGCACTTCTGGCCAAACAGCTCTTTTGTAAATCTGCTGCAATTTCAACCAGATAGGCAATGCTTGAATCATGGGGACAGGGAGGAGGTCAGTAGCTCTTTCTCTCTTCTTTGGCTGGAACTGCATGGACCTTGGGTTACATGGACATGACATGGCCAGGGTTGACTTTTTTGAAATAAAGAGGCATTTTTGAGCCCCCTCTCAGAGAAAATTAGGTTCTATCTTGGACTTTCTTCCTGAAATGCGAGCTATCTGTGTGTGGTTATGGAGGGGTATTCTGTACTGTGACTCTCAGCACCATCTTGCAATGTGAGGTGGTACTGTCCAGGAACAGCTGCTGCAACTAAGCTGCTGTTTGCATAAACCAGGACTCTCCTGCACTGGAGGGAGGTGGAACTGGCCGAGGAGGTAACCGGTGAGCTTCTCCAAAAGCACTTATGCAGGAGAGAAGATGTGTGCGAGAAAGATAGAGAGATCGTCTCAGTATCTGCAGAGCTTGAAGCTAACAGCTTTGCATGAATCCTTAGCAATGAACTAAAGGTAAAGGTAATCCCCTGTGCAAGCACCAGTTGATTCCGACTCTTGGATGACATTGCTTTCATAACATTTTCATGGCAGACATTTTTACAGGGTGGTTTGCCATTGCCTTCCCTAGTCATTTACACTTTCCCCCCAGCAAGCTGGGTACTCATTTTACTGACCTCAGAAGGATGGAAGGCTGAGTCAACCATGAGGCGGCTACCTGAACCCAGCTTCCACCAGGCTACACTCTAATTAAACAAAGGTGTGGCCTAGTTCAGCATTCTTTCACCCCTTCAGAGAGGAGCAAGCCACATCTGCATTGACCACAAAAAAATGGGACTTGGGGCTTTATTTAAATAAATACTTTTTTGGAGGGCCAAAGTTTGTTTTGGCTTTTCAAAAGCATCTTCCATCTTGATTATTTTTTTTTCCTGAGTGTCTTTCTCCATACACTGAAAAGGGTGATAAAATTAGGTTTTAGGGTTTTTAGAATCTTTCGGGATCAAGTGCCGTGTTCTACTGGAGAAAGTTTTCTCCAGTAGAACACGGCACTTGATCCCGAAAGATTCTACAAACCCTAATGATGTTACCAGCCGTGAAAACCTGAAATCTTTGATAAAATTAGGTTTGAACTGTGGGTGATCCAGCTAATATCTGATCAGATCTCCAGATTTAATTTTAATGGGTAATTTTGTTGCAAAAAGCAGACATGGGGCAGGGTGTGTGGGGGTGCACGTGTGCTGTGCCCATTGTAATAGGGATAGAAGGCCTCTTTGTCCCTATACCATTTCCCCCTATAAAAAATGCCTCCCCCTGGGGCTGATTTTTTTTTGGGGGGGGGGGGCAAGTTTTGTGCCTGTCTTTTTCTTTTCCAAAATTTAAAGCCTGGAGCAGAGAAGGTCATTTGCAATCAGGAAAGCGGCATTACGCAGGGAGGAGAAAGTTGACTGTCTTCCCCACTTCCATGGCCCTGATCCATACTGGGATTCTTGCAGCTGGTTCATAGGCTCAAATTATGCATCCGGAGTTCCAGTCATTGCATTTAGTTTAAGTGAGACAAATTGACTTTTGGTTTTTTCGGTGAGGCATGTTTCTTTTTCTTTGTCCTTTTTTCATTCCTTTCTTTCTCTGCCTGTTTCAGGATGAAATGAGCCTTTTGTATCCAAGATTTGCACTTTAGAAAAAAAGGGATGGTTTTAAACGTTAAAACAGGTTTGTATAGTTGCAGCCTGTTCTCTTTCCCTTGCTGTTTTTTTTGAAAATCCTCCTTCCATAAAAAGAAACCAGCAGTTGGATATTCTTCCCCAAACTGATCCTGTGTTCTTCTGCAGTAGCAAAATGTTTGAAGATGCAGCCATCACATTGATGCTGAGCATCAATGGTGCTTTGAAAACTGCCTCTTGACATTTGCCACCAAGAAAGAATTCAGTCACTGAGTTTTGGCTGGCGATTAAATAAGACCAGCTTGGGTATTTATGTACCGTATATTGCTCCTTTAGACACCTTCCGCTTCTGTTTGACTACTTCAGTTGTTGCCCCCTCTGGCATTTAAATCTCCAAATATAGATGGCTGCCAAATTGCATTAAACAAAACCCCTAATTCCTGATTGCTTTTCATTTTAAAAAGGTGTCTAAGTGACTAGGGTTAGAGGATTACCCTCCCGTCTCCTTCTACCTCCCCTGCATCTCTTGTATGCTTAGAACAGAATATCTCTTTCTGATTTTTTTTTTTTCATTTTGTAGACTCTGGATTTACAAAACCAAACAAGTGAGTCGGGATTATGCTCATTAAGAGATTAAGTTTACAGTGATCCCAAATAGCTGCTCTTTGGCACAGTTTGCCCCATTTGTGGCCTTGTTGGAAATATACTAATCTGTTTTATAGTTTTATAATTGGCTTCAAAAATGCTAATTTCATCTCCACAAATACTCCCTTAAAAGAGAAGACTCAGCTAATGCTACAGTTGTGGAAAGTAAAAGAGGACAAGCAGATAACATTAGTTGCAGGAATGGTCCAAGAAGTTTCATCTCCATGTCGATATCTATTATTTTCTTTTTCTAGGGATTTTCAGAGTATATACTTAATATGCACAATATATCTGTGTGTATATAGTGAAATGTATACTGTAAAAAGTATCAATTGTGTCATGGAAATAAAAATTCTACCTTTTTTCAATACGCTAGTGAAGATTGGTGAGTATTTTATTAATTTAGCACTATCAGAGCTCATGACCCGGAGGAACTCCTACAGTTGCATAGAGAACATGTTACCAGGTTTGCTTCTGCAATAGCTATTAGATAGATAGATAGATAAATTTATAGATAGATAAATTTATTGTCATTGTTCTCAAAAAAGGAAAATAAGAGCAACGAAATGAGGTGCTCTTCCACAAACATACCAACACATCAACACTAAAGAAAAGACATATACATAAACCATTTAAATACATCTAAAACAAATAACCATTCATAACCCTACATTTAGCCTACATCTAAAACAAATAGCCATTCATAGCCCTGCATTTAGCCTTCAACACGCTATATCGTCTGCCCGATGGTAAGATCTCAAATAGCAAGTGGCCCGGATGTGAAGGGTCCTTTAAGGTCATTTGTATCTTCCTTTTACTTCCCATATTATACAGATCCACCAATGAGTGTGCAATTTAGTGTGCAATTGACACCATTAGCGTATCTCTTTTTTAACAGACAACATTGTGGCAACTCAGTGCATTCCAGTGTTTTCCTAATCGACCTCCCCCACCTGCATCTGCTTTGGGGCAGTTTGTTAACCTAAAGCACATTTGCAGTTCCTGCTCGTCCAGCACGGACAGTCAGTGCTTTGACATTTCTTGGAGTTATTGATCCTTTCAGTTTTTTTTCCTTCCTTCTAGCTTAGACTTACTTTTCCAGCAAGATGCTCTGGGCATCCCTTAACCAATAATTATCAGGTTGGAGAGTAGGTGCTGCTGTTCACTTTGCAGCCAAAGCAACTGATTTTTCCCCCCGTTGTTTTATCATCATTACGGCTCGCCTGATCTCATCAGATCTTGAAAGCTAAGCAGGGTTGGCCCTGGCTAGTGTTTGGATGGGAGACCTCAAAGGATACCAAGGTTGTGACGTGGAGGCAGGCAACGGCACAGTCACCTCTGAACATAAGAACATAAGAGAAGCCATGTTGGATCAGGCCAATGGCCCATCAAGTCCAACACTCTGTGTCACACAGTGGCAAAAAAATTTATATACACACATACACTGTGGCTAATAGCCACTGATGGACCTGTGCTCCATATTTTTATCTAAACCCCTCTTGAAGGTGGCTATACTTGTGGCTGCCACCACCTCCTGTGGCAGTGAATTCCACATGTTAATCACCCTTCCACATGTTAATCACCCTGAACATTTCTTACCTTGAAAACCCTACATTTTGGGGTTCACTAGGAGTCAGCTGTGACTTGATGACAAACAACGGCAACGGTGGCACTACTAGGAATGTTTTGATTTTTTTAATTGTAACTGATCTGCTTACAAAATGAAAGGCAGTACTTAAGTGCCCCCTTCTGCCCCCCCTTACAGGAACAAGTCTCCCTTGCCCCCTTCCATGATTCAAGAATGCCACTGCCATAATTAGGAGAGAGGTAATGCTATATTCCAGGGTTGGCCAAACGTACTTAATGTAAAAGCCACATAGAAATAAATGTCAGACGTTTAAGAGCCGCAAGGCATGAACGTCAGAGGTTTGAGAAGGAAGGAAGGCAAAGAGATGAGAGGAGGAGGGAAAAGTAGAAAGAAAGCAACTTTAAATGCCTTCTCCAAGCTGACTGACAGGGCAGTGGGGGCTTGGAGAGCCACACAATATGTGTAAAAGAGCCACATGTGGCTCCTGAGTCACACTTTGGCCACTCCTGCTATATTCAGTGATGTGTGAAGCCCCAATTGTGATTTATTTTGCAGCTGATTGCATGGAAGGAATGACTGAGTGCTAAAGAAATGTGGAAGCAGCCCTGGATCATTTTATCCTACTACAGTGCTGTAATGAGAACAGAAATTGCATCTTGTGGAACTTCCCATTTATATACAACATTGAAAAGCACATCAGTCTTCCTTGAAGCATGGTCCGGGTTTGCGTAAAGGTTGCTGCTCACTGCACAAACCTGTAAGATATTGAACTACATAGGGAGTGGGTGGGTGTGATTACAGGGCACACGGAAGGAGAAATTTGTGTGCCCTTTATATTGTTCGCCAAGTCATTGATGAAACCATTGCTCCATTTTTTTTAACTGGTTGTTATTGGTAAAGCAAAAATGCAGAATGTGATATTGGGTGCAAAATTTGGCTTCCTAACAGTCTTGTCCCACCCCTTTTGAAAATCAGTTTTGCTGTTATGCTTCAAAGTAATGTGGGCAATGCCAAGTAAAAGCAGCCCAGAGGAGCTGATGAATAACATTATCCCAAGTAGCTCTGTGCTTCTCCCAATGAAGAGCAGAATACATTATGCAAGAGATTTTTTTTTTTTTTTTAACATTGCAGAATAAATTCTTCTAGCTACAGACTCAAGTTTTTCTCCATGGAAATCTTTAGTAAAAGGCAAAAGGACTACGCAAGCCGAAGAGAAACCAGAAAATGTCTCAACTTTTTCTTGATACACAATGCTGCTGCTTTATTTTGGTTGATGTTGTTTTCACGCAGAATGCATACCGCTCTTGTCAGTCGTCAAAGCGGCTAGCTTTCTCTCCCCCCCTCTCATACAGACAGACACACTTTGGGCTCTTAGCAATTAAGGTGCATAACAGGAGAAAAATCAGGAAATTATTTATTTTAGGATATTGACAAATAGACTTTTACCACTTCAGGAGTAATGGAGTGTTCATTTGAAGAATGCCGACTCTCCTTCTGCAAGCAGTGTTGAACAGTGTTGAATACTAAGCGGAAGGCTGTTCACAACTGTTCCTTGTTTGGCCTGTGTGGTACCTGCACAGAATATTCCCATAAAAGTTAATTTTGCTATTTAAATAGGCTGTTCCAGTCTAAGGATGTATCTCAGATTATGAATACTAAGTGTCTGCCACCCAGCCTCATGAATAAGTGATAGTGGGGCCAAGGAACAAATTGATCTTTCAGTTCTGGTGTGACCTTTTGCGTCCCGTTTCCCCGAGCTTCTGAGCTGAAAGTTAGGAAATCCAGTTTCTCTATCTGCTGGGCTCTTATTGATCTCTTTATTTATCTCCTTTTCCTCACCCCAAAGACTTGGGCAGGTAACAAATTAAAAATCATACAGATAAAATATCCAATTTAAAAATCTGATTAAAATGGATAAGCCCTACTGGGAGAGAAAGTCACCGGCGGCTTAAAGCTGGCAAGCGTCACCTGACGATTTTCCAGATGCCAGAAGAATAGTGTGAAATGGAGGGTTTGCCCCTCTCCCTTCTACCTAGGACTCTTGACAGTGCAATCCTATGCAGAGTTGCACCTTTCTGAGCCTATTGGCTTCAGTGGATTTAAAAGGGTATAACAGTGTGGAGGGCTGCCCTGGGACATTCTATTCATATATATGCATAGAAAGAGCTGTAGAACAAAGTTAAGAATCCAGTGGCACTGTCAAGACCAACAAAATGCTGCTGGACTCTTAACTTTGTTCTGTTGCTTCAGACCAACACGGCTGCCCACCAATGTTCCCTGAGTTAGCGTGAGCTAGCTCACAGATTTTTAGCCTCCAGCTCACACATTTTTGTCTTCGCTCAGGAAGGATGGCCCCAGAGCACACTAATTTATGCAGTAGCTCACAACTTTAATGCCAGCAGCTCACAAAATAGATTTTTTGTTCACAAGATTCCGCAGCTTAGAGGGAGTATTGCTAGGCTTCCCAACCCTCCCGCCCTGGCGGGGGGCCCCTGAATTTTCAGCCTCCTCCCCCGCTCTTAAAAAATCTGGGGGCGGGGGGAGAGAGAACATACCTGTAGGCATCATGTTGTTTTACAGCTTGGGATCCGTTTTTAAAATGTGTCCCTTTAAGGCTGCACAGGAAACAGGAACGGCCCCTCCCTTTCTTTTCCTGTGCAGCTTGCTTTCGTTTTCACAGCGAGCAAATTCTGCTGGAAGAAGACCAAGTACGGTAAGTATTTGTGTGTGTGTGAGAGAGAGAGAGAGAGAGAGAGAGGGAGGGGGTATTCCCTGGCATGGAGGCCCCCCCCTTTAGAAAGTGTGGGGGGGAGGGAAATGTCTACTAGGCACTCTATTATTCCCTATGGCGAACGATTCCCATAGAGAATAATAGGGAATTGATCCATGGGTATTGGGGGCTCTGGGGGGGGGCTATTTTTTGAGGTAGAGGCACCAGATTTTTAGTATAGCAGCTAGTGCCTCTCCCCAAAGTACCCCCCAAGTTTCAAAAATATTGGACCAGAGGGTCCAATTCTATGAGCCCCAAAAGATAGTGCCCCTATCCTTAATTATTTCCTATGGGAGAAAAGCATTTAAAAAGGCGTGCTGTCCCTTTAAATGTGATGGCCAGAACTCCCTTGGAGTTCAATTATGCTTGTCACACCCTTGTTCCTGGCTCCACCCCCAATGTCTCCTGGCTCCACCCCCAAAGTCTCCTGGCTCCGCCCCCAAAGTCCCCAGATTTTTCTTTAATTGGACTTGGCAACCCTAAGTATTGCTGCCCACCCAGATCTGTCAGAAGAGCCATGTTGTGGTGTAGTTACGATACGGATGTAGACTTGAAGGGAGAACCCTTTTATTTTGGCAGAGAGGACAAAAGGGATATGGTGATTTTGATGCTTAGCTGAGAGCTTGTGTAGTGTGGCAGTTATAATACTGACCTAGGGCTTGGGAAGCCCCGTTCAAGCCTCCCTTCAGCCATGATGCTCACTTGGTGACCTTGAGCAGTCAATCTAAGCCCAGCTTTCCATACGGGGTAGTTGTGAAGATAAAATGAGAGGGGAGGCCTGTGTACACAGTCTTCCAGGAAATGTGAACATAGAATACTTTGCTTCTGTGTTGTGTGCTATCCCAAGGAAACTGAGCCTTTTCTCAAAATGGCTGGCTCTTGTTTCAACAGAGTGTGGGCAGATGAGCATTAGGTGAACTGGGCAGGGTTGTTTTTTTGCCATCTTCAGAGTCTTGAGAGGGAGAATGTCTTGCTGTAGAAATTTCTAGAAGAGAACCATTTTCTTCTTTTGTACCTACCTGTTCCAAAGTGGGAAAACGGAGGAGGAAAGCTTTCCTATCTCCACCCTTTAAGCTCCCTATTCAACACTGGGGTTTACCCCTTCATCGTGTAAACAGAACTTAAATTGAAGCCTGCAGTGTAGTGAGGTAAACAGCCCCCCTTCTCCTACCCCTGATTGCAGTTCGCTGTGAGAAAAAAAAATGGGTCATCCTTCATGTATTATGCTCTACTGAATTGTGCAAAAATTAGAACTTGTAAGAGGCTGTAAAAATATCCAGGTAATTAGAGCTTTGGAAAAACATATCCGCACGCTAGATAAAAATATGGCACTGTGCTGCAATCTGTGTTTTGTGCAAGCTTGTTTCTTTACATTTTCTGGTTAAAGTACAAGGCTTTCACCTCAAATTTTATGGTCTTTATACGTGCAGCCAAATGAGATGATGGGATACCATCTCAGGCAGCACTGCGGAATGCAGGTAGAGGTTATCTTTTTAAAATGTTCTTTCCATGTTAAAGCTCACTGGTCCAGCTGGCTCCCTCCAATGTCAGTTTTCTTCATGTGGGAGGCTTTTTATGCAGGAGAGTATTTAGCTATGTAATGCTCTGCTTATCCATTCTGCCACCTCAGGGGTCTACCTCCCGCACGACATGTGCATATCAAGTGTCTTTTATTTATTTACTTCCTTCATTTATGCTCTACTTCTCTCCTTAACGGGAACCAGAGTGGCTGACAACTTTCTCCTCTTCGTTTTATCCCCTTAACAGCCCTATAAAGTAGGTTAGGCTGAGAGTGTGTGGCTGGCCCAAGGTCACCCCGCAAGCTTCCATTTCCACTGGGTAGCATGTTACTAAGCCACAACCAGAGTTTCAAACCCTAGCTCACCAATAATTTCATTGGGAGGGTAGGGTAGCCTTGAGTGGGTCTGTGTCAATCACAGTTCTCCATCTGCAACTTGGCGATACCGGCGACCTGGCAAGGACATTGTGAAGATTAAGCTGATTACAAGGTTATCCGTGCTAGAAAAGGAAAGGAAAGGTCGCCTGTGCAAGCACCAGTCATTTCCGACTCTGGGGTGATGTCGTATCACGATGTTCTCATGGCAGACTTTTTTACGGGGTGGTTTGCCATTGCCTTCCCCAGCCATCTACACTTTCCCCCCCAGCAAGCTGGCCACTCATTTTACCGACCTCGGAAGGATCCATGGTAAAAAAAATAAACAACCTGATCATCTTTAAATATGTATGTTGTCTGCCGTTTTATTCTTAGCCTTTTTTATGCATATCTTGCTCAGAAGCCCTTGCTGCCTTGATAGCTACTCCGTTTTGTGAACAACGCCACTAAAAAATTCTACATTCTGTATTGATCCCAGATTAGGGTTGCCAACCCCCAGGTGGGGGCAGGGGATCCCCCGCTTTGGAGGCCCTCCCCCCGCTTCAGGGTCGTCAGAAAGCGGGGGGAGGGGAGGGAAATGTTTGCGGGGAACTCTATTATTCCCTATGGAGATTTATTCCCATAGAAAATAATGGAGATTTGATCCGGGGGTATCTGGGGCTTTGGGGATGAGGCTGTTTTTTGAGGTAGAGGCGCCAAATTTTTGGTACAGCATCTAGTGCCTCTCCCCAAAAAGAACCCCAAGTTTCAAAACGATTGGACCAGGGAGTCCAATTCTATGAGCCCCAAAAGAAGGTGCCCCTATCCTTCATGATTTCCTATGGAAGGAAGGCATTGAAAAGGTGTGCCGTCCCTTTCAATGTGATGGCCAGAACTCCCTTTGGAGTTCAATGATGCTTGTCACGGCCTTGATCGTGGCTCCACCCCTAATGTCTCCTGACCCCACCCCCAAAGTGTCCTGGCTCCACCCCCAAAGTCCCCAGATATTTCTTGAATTCGACTTGGCAACCCTATACCAGATACTGTACAACAGAATTGATACCAGAGATTCTAAGAGTTTCAACACCAGTGCGCTTGCTAGTTGAAACTCTGTGACTGAACTCATCGATGTGGAAGCCTGCACACTGGATTTCCTTGGTGTTCTTGTCCAAAATTCAACTAGAATGCCGTGCCAAGCGGTATTGTACCTGTGAAGGAGCTGCTTGCCTTACAGGGTCGCAACTGGGTCATGCCTTGATAAATAAGCCTCCTTTGTAAGTTAGGTGTTAGGTGTTCTCAGCCATTTTCCCCCTACACAGATGGCATACAGATCAGCTTTAGAAGGTGCATTTTTTTCCCCAGGGTCACAATCAGATCATTTCAACGACCTATTTTTCAAGCACTGAATCACTCGCAGTTCACCTTCTCTTTGCACCAGTCAGAGGTATCATTTAAATAATATTTAATATTTCTTTGGAGAACACAGATGAATTTATCCTGATCAGAACCGTTTGGTTGCCTTACTTCCCCCCCCCCCGGTTATGTCAGTTGTTTATTATTATTATTATTATTATTATTATTATTATTATTATTATTATTATTATTATTATTATTATTAAGTTTTATTTGTATCCCGCCCTCCCCGCCTGGGCAGGCTCAGGGCGGCTAACAACATTCAATAGGACATAATATAAATACAATAATTAAAACACATTATACACATAAAACACATTAAAATTATAAAACAGCATAAATTTTTTTAAAACAACACTAATCCAGCATATATAGTCTATAACATATATAATCTATAGTTTCATCTATAGTATATGAGAAACATTTTTTTTAATCAGCCTGAAAAGTTAAGATTTCTGCAAAGATATGGGGAAGGGAATACTACAGCTCCCATGAGGCAGTGCAACGATTCACAAGCATGAATTTGGGCGTATTCAGGCAGCTCTGTAGCCGCTAATAAACATCAAGTGATGATGTTAGAAGGTATGCAGAGATGCCACCTAAGGAGCAAATTTTAAACAATGCTCCTCTTATCAAAGATTTCAGGTTTTCACGGCTGGTAACATCGTTAGGGTTTGTAGAATCTTTCGAGACCACGTCATCCACTTTGAAAGAACTGAAGTCCTTTCTACGGTCTCACATTATCATACCCACCTGAACAGAGAAGCTATTGAGATTTACAAACACCAGCACAATTTTTAACAGAAAGGAAAAAGGCATTTTCATCCACCAATCTTGGTACCCAGCTCTGCAAAACACCCTACAGACTGTAAATTGCAGAAAGTCTCAGAACAACCAGCAAATTCCACAGAACAATCAGCACAGTCAACAACCATCTTCCTTATCTTCAAACCCCTTCCAACCCTCCCAGCAATTAACACGGAACAATGGTCACATTCTGTCAGAACTTAAGAACTTCAAACGGATCCCATACTTGGTTACAAAGTTAGGATTTTATTGAAGAGAACTAAGCACTGGAAGAGGCAAGATAACAGTGATGGCGAGAGCCAGCACCAGCACAATTTTATACACGTAAAACAAACATCTCACAAAGCCCCAATTCACACCGTTACAGGCACATCTGTCTTCTCACCATCGCTATCAGTAGAGAGGATGCCTCCCTACTTCGAAGGCCATGCTGCTCGGCTTCAAAGGGTCCCAGGGTGAGAATGTGCAGAGACATAACATAACTCATTCTACAACCCCAAATATTTTGGATACCAGTGGGGCAAGGTTAATTACTATTCAAGCATTCTGTGTCAAGCAAGGGTTACAACATGGAGTCAGTTTAGTTCAGTAACAAAGCAGTTCTAAGTCACAGTAAAAATACATTGCAGCATTGGTCACATTATAGGGGACCAGCAGTAAAGATACAAGTTCTGACATACTGCCCCCCCTAAGCACCCCCTCCCGCGGGGCCTGCCTTGGGCTTGTGCGGGTACAGTAGGTGAAACTTTTTCAGCAGTTGCGGAGCGGCTACATTCTGAGATTCGACCCACTCATCACAGCTCGGGGGGAAGTGTTTCCACCTGATCAAATAATACAGTTTCCCCCGTTTGACTCTGGAGTCCAGGATCTCCTGGACCTCATGGTGACTCTGACCCCTCACTGTCGTCGGAGGGGGCGGTGGGGCCCTGGGATGGAAGGACGTAGCACCAGGGTCTTTCCGAAGCAAGCTGCAATGAAAAACAGGATGGATCTTACTTAGAGATTTGGGCAGTTCGAGTTCCACGGTCACTTTGTTTATTACCCTTTTTATTTTAAATGGGCCCAGGAACTTCAGTGCGAGTTTGCGACAGGCCTGGGGAAGGGGGAGGTTTTTTGTGGACAGAAAAACTGTATCCCCCACCTTCAAGTCCCACTCTTGGGAGTGCTTTTTGTCAAACTGCTTTTTGTAGGCCTTTTTCGCTTCCTCCAGGTTTTCCTGAATACCCTTCCAGCCTTCACGGAGGCCCTCCCACCATTGCTGACAGGAAGTGGGTTCGGCCGGGCTGGCGGGGAGGGCGAGAGTGGGAAACGGTTTGCCCTCGTAACCATTGATAATTTGAAAAGGGGAGGTTTTGGTTGAGCTATGGAGGCTGTTGTTGTAGCCATATTCTGCAAAAGGGAGGAGGTCCACCCAGTTGGACTGTTGGAAGTTAATGAAGCAGCGGAGGTATTGTTCCAGAAGACCATTAACCCTCTCCGTCTGTCCGTCCGACTGGGGGTGGTAGGCAGAGCTTAGCCCCTGCTCGATGCCAGCCAGTTTGCAGAACTCCCGCCAGAAGTTGGCAACGAACTGCGTCCCGCGGTCACTAATGACCTTGTCCGGGAATGAGTGTAGGCGTACAATGTGGGTGAAAAAGAGCTGGGCGAGTTTTTTGGCCGTGGGTAGTTTTTTGCATGGGATGAAATGGGCTTGCTTAGAAAATGTGTCAACTACGACCAGGATGACTGTTTTGCCTTGTGAGGGTGGGAGTTCGACAATGAAATCCATGGAAACTACCGACCAAGGTCTGGTGGCTGTAGGGAGTGGAACCAGGTGGCCCGGGGGTTTACCCCCCCTTCTTTTTGCCATGAGGCAGGTGGGGCATGAAAGAACAAATTCAGAGACATCTTTCTTAATTTTTGGCCACCAGAACTGGCGGGTGAGTAAGTTGAGGGTTTTGAGATAGCCAAAGTGGCCGGCCAGGCGACTTGAGTGACAGCGCTCCAAGACCTCTTTTCTGAGGGGGTCGGGCACATAGATTTTTTCATTGTGCAGCCAGAGCCCGTTTTCGGCTTTAACCAAGTTGGGTGGGCGGTCGGTTTCTTGGTTGTATTCTGAGAGTAATCTAGGCAGCAGCTCCGAATCCGGGGGGCTGGTCTGCCTGCCTGAGCGGGTAGTGACCCCCCCCGAGATGGCCGAGGGGGAAATTAATGAGTCCACTACCTCCTCCCGGAGACTGTCGTGTTGTGGCATGCGAGAGAGGGCGTCTGCTAAAAAGTTCTTTGAGCCCGGGATGTGTTTCAGCACAAAGTCAAATTTAGCAAAGAAACCTGCCCACCGGATTTGTTTTGCAGTCATTTTGCGGCGCCCGGTGAGGGCTTCAAGGTTTTTATGATCGGTCCAGATTTCAAAGGGCACTCTCGCTCCTTCGAGCCAGGAGCGCCAAGTTTTCAGGGCAAACATGACTGCAAACGCCTCCTTGTCCCAGACTGACCAATTTCTTTGTTCGTTGGAAAATTTTCTTGAGATATAGGCACATGGACGGAGCACCCCATTTTCCCCCCTCTGCATTAGTATGGCTCCCACTGCGGCGTCGGAGGCGTCGCATTGGACCACAAAGGGTTTCCGCTCGTCAGGATGAGCCAACACGGGTTCGGAGGTGAAGAGGCGTTTTAGTTCATTGAAAGCTTTTTGGCATTCAGGCGTCCACGTTAGGCGTGCGCCCGGTTTTTTCGCCTCTTCACCCTTCCCTTTGGTTTTGAGAAGTTCTGTGAGGGGGAGCATGACGGTGGCAAACCCCTTAATGAAATCGCGGTAAAAGTTAGCAAACCCGATAAAACTTTGTAACTGCTTGCGGGTTCGAGGGGGCTCCCAGTCTAGTACCGCTTGGACCTTTGCGGGGTCCATGGCCAATCCCTCCCCCGACACCCGGAAACCCAAATAGTCCAATTCGGTCTTGTGGAACTCGCATTTTGACAATTTAGCGTACAGTTTGTGTTTGCAAAGGGTGCGTAACACTTTTCGGACCAGGGGCACATGAGACTTTAGATCTTGTGAATAGATAATGATGTCATCAAGGTACACCACCACCCCCTTAAACAGGAATTCCCGTAGCACTTCATTGATAAAGTTCATGAAAACACCAGGGGCTCCCTGCAGTCCGAAGGGCATGACCAGGTACTCAAATTGTCCCAGGGGGGTGTTGAATGCCGTCTTCCACTCATCCCCCTCTTTGATGCGGACGCGGAAGTACGCGTCTCTGAGATCAAGCTTAGTAAATACTTTGCCCTTTGCTACGGTGTTCAACAAATCCTTTATCAACGGGATCGGGTAGGCGTTGGACATGGAAATCCCGTTTATAGCACGAAAATCTGTGCAAAGCCTAAGAGACCCGTCCTTTTTCTTTCGGAAGAGGACGGGGGCGGCATGGGGGGCAGTGGCCGGCCGTATGAAGCCGCGCTTAAGGTTCTTGTCCAAAAACTTCCGGAGTTCAGCTTTTTCCGCCCAACCCATGGAGTACAGTTTCGCCTTGGGAAGCTGTTGCCCTGGGATCAGCTCGATGGCACAGTCCGTAGGGCGGTGGGGCGGTAGCTCGTCCGCTTCCTTCTCGCTAAACGCTAATCTTAGATCTTGGTATTCCTTGGGGATCGAGGCGACTTCCTCGAGAGTGAGGCAAGCCCGCATGTTCTGGGGAGGAGCGTGCGGCCCCCATTCGGGGCGCCAGTGGTGATGCTCACACCTCCAATCCGGGAACCGGACGATCTGTTCCTCCCACCTTATGTCTGGTTGGTGGCGGGCGAGCCAAGACGAGCCCATCACCACGTCAAAAGAGCAAGAGGGGGCAATTACAAAAGTTTCAATCCCCCAATGCTCCTCGGTTCCCACCGGGACTGCCTGAGTCTCTAACGCACATGGTTCCCCTCTCATGGGCCCCCCGTCCATCTGCTGGAACTGCATCGGCTGTGGTAGGGGGGAAGTGGCTAATCCCAACGCCTCAACTAGGCGGGGGGTGATCAGCTCCCTGTTACACCCGGAGTCGATCAGCGCTCGGGCGTGCATGAATCTCTTTAGGTTAGGGTTGAGGAGGGTAACGGCCATAAAAAGTAAACCCCCTGTTGCTCTCACCGTGAGGAGTGCCGGCTGTTGCTGGACCTGCTTTGCGGCACCCATTAAAGCAGGTCGCTGTCGTTTCCCGCCGACTCGGTGTCGTCCGATTCCTCGGTCGATTCTTCCACGGTAGCCAATTCGGTGGTAAGATCCTCGTCAGTCGCCAGGGAAGTGGCGACAGAGCCCCGGCTGGGCTCCTTCGAGCGGCCGCTCTTTTTCTTCTTCGGCCCCGGGGTAGTTGTCTTCGCCGTGGGTGGGGCGGCACCCACTTTCACTGGGCAGTTGGCAGCGAGATGATTTGGGTCTCCGCATTTGAAGCACTTGCGAGCCGGAGACGGGGTGGAGGTCGCCGGTGTCTTCCTCCCTTCGGATTTAGTCGGTGTGAGTTTCGCCGCCTTCTTTGCCAGCTGCTGCCGTCGCATCCCCACATGTTGGAGGTTGGTCTCCACCTCTCCGGCCAGCTGGATCCATCCGACCAACGTGTCGGGTCTCCCCTGACTGTAACAGCGGTCGAGGATTGTCGGGTTCAGACCATTGATGAACGCGGTATATTTCATGACCTCGTTCCATCCCCTTGCCGCCGCGCAGTACCCCAGGAACTCGGTGGCATACTCGCGGGTGGAGCGGTTGCCTTGCTCTATGCGCTGAAGGGCGGCGACAGCCTTCTCCTCCCGTAGGGGATCGCCATACTGGCGGAGCATCGCGTGCAGGAACCCCGCCACCGTAGCTAGTTCGGGTTTTCTTCCCATAAAAAGCCCGACGTACCACTTGCGGGCCGCGCCTCTCAGTCGGGACGCGACGTGGTACACTCGGCTGGCTTCGGTCGGGTAATCCGCACCCCAGTGGGTGAAGAACGTGTCGCACTGAATGGTGAAGTACTCCACGTCCTCCGGATTCCCATCGAAAGTAATCGTCAATTCTCTTCCTTGACCCTCGGCCCCTCCCGGGGCTCGCGGCGCCCCCGGCGGCGGCGCGGGGCCCGGTAGAGCCGGCAGGATCGGGGCGGGTGGCGCCGGGGCCCCTGGAGCGGGCAGGGCCGGCAGCGCCGGGGCAGCCGGGGCCAGCGGGGCTGGTGGTGCCGGGGCAGGTGGAGCCGGCGGCGCCGGGGCGGCCGGAGCTTGCGGCGCTGGGGCGGCCGGAGCCGGTGGGGCCGGGGCGGCCGGAGCCTGCGGCGCTGGGGCTGGCGGAGCCGGCGGGGCTACGGGCGGCTGCCCCAGCGGTAGCCCTCCTATCGGGACTCCCAGGACCGCAGTTTGCAAGGTGCGGAGCTGGTCGTAGATCGCGCCCAGGTTCTGCTGCAACTCCTCGGCCATCGTCACGCGGGATCGATGCACGTCGTCGTGTATCTCCCGGACCCAGTCGAATAAGTCGTTGCGAAGGGTCCGGATCTGGTCGTCTCCCCCTCGGGGCGCCGGACCCTCCTCTTGGTCGCCGTCGCCGTCTCCGGCTCCCCCTTCGCCCAGCATGCTTCGGTACCGCTGCTCCGCGGCGTCGATTGCTGCCGTGGACTTCCGCGGGCTCCAGGTTCGCGGGGCTGGGAACGCGGCGTCGACCGAGAAAGGCGCTGGGACCTTAATCTTGCGCCGGACTCCCGTCACATTAGGGTCGAGCGGCGGGTCCTCTGTTGGGGTGGTGGGCTCTCCGTCGTCTGGTACTTTTGCCGCCATCGGGCCAAGCCTCCAGTACAGATAAGCCACTAACAATGGGATCACTGTTATAATGTCAGAACTTAAGAACTTCAAACGGATCCCATACTTGGTTACAAAGTTAGGATTTTATTGAAGAGAACTAAGCACTGGAAGAGGCAAGATAACAGTGATGGCGAGAGCCAGCACCAGCACAATTTTATACACGTAAAACAAACATCTCACAAAGCCCCAATTCACACCGTTACAGGCACATCTGTCTTCTCACCATCGCTATCAGTAGAGAGGATGCCTCCCTACTTCGAAGGCCATGCTGCTCGGCTTCAAAGGGTCCCAGGGTGAGAATGTGCAGAGACATAACATAACTCATTCTACAACCCCAAATATTTTGGATACCAGTGGGGCAAGGTTAATTACTATTCAAGCATTCTGGGTCAAGCAAGGGTTACAACATGGAGTCAGTTTAGTTCAGTAACAAAGCAGTTCTAAGTCACAGTAAAAATACATTGCAGCATTGGTCACATTATAGGGGACCAGCAGTAAAGATACAAGTTCTGACACATTCAACAGCCAGTTTCCTTATCACTACCCTTCCAGGAAGCCCCACCAAACAATGGGCACATCCACAAACCAATTGCCCTTTCATCACACCCCCTCCAGCCTAGAAATAGCAGCTCTCCAGCAGCCCTGGCCCCACTTAATGCACAGCAGCCAAGAAGGTCTGAGCGCCTGCTCCGGCTGCAACGCCACTGAGGATGTTCTCCGCAGCTGAGAACGAAACGTCTGGAAGGAAAACTTTCTCCAGTAGAACACGGCACTTGATCCCGAAAGATTCTACAAACCCTAATGCTCCTCTTGGAGGCTATGACTATGGAAGCGATAACTGTGACATGCTACTGCTATAAAAAGAGATATAGTCACGTATTTCAAGTATTCAGGCACAGATAAGCAGTATGTTCCATGTTTGACTTGAGGGATCACAGTTTACAAACAGCCTTGCAAGCCAAGGTGGCATGACCAAGCTGCTGGGGGGGGGGGGGCGGTGGAGTCAGGGAAACTCCCCCTCCCAACTGGGAGCTGCTTCCAGACAGAGAGAAAGTAACTTCCGGGATGCCACAGAGACTGGCTCCTTTAAAAAGCCATCACTGCAGCTGGGCAGAGATGACAGAAGGAATGGAGCTTTGGCCAGCTCCCAGACTCTCACAGGGGAGAGGAACCCTCACGCCCAGCAGAGAAGGACATCAAGGGCTATGCATGGTGTGCAGGGCCATCTTTAAAAGAGATATGTGTGGGGCAAAGAGGATGGCCCCTGGTACCAATGTGGCTGACATTCTCCTCCATTTTATGCACACAACATCCCCATGATATACGTTAGGCTCAATCAAAGCGACTGGCCCAAGGTCACCTGGCAATCTTCCATGCCCAAATTTAATTTAATTTAATTTTTGCATTTATATGCCACCCTATCCCACAAGCGGGCTCAGGGTAGCTTACAACAGTAAAATCAAACGGAGTTAAAATAATATCATAAAACACTCATTACAAAATCGGGAGCAGCGCAATGAACAATTTTACAGACATAGGTGGCAAAAACCACCCAACAGCCTGTGGCTGATGACTAATGGGGAATTCTTCCTGAATCTCCCAGATTCTACTCCAGTGCTCTAACCACTACACCACACTGGATCTAGTCCAACACTAACCACAACACCATACCATCTATGAGAGCCAGTCTGGTGTAGTGGTTAAGAGTGTATAGACTCTAATCTGGGAGAGTCGGGTTTGATTTCTCACTCCTCCTCCACATGAAGCCAGCTGGATGATCTTGGGGCCAGTCACAGTTCTTGAAAGAGCTGTTCTCTCAAGAGCAGTTCCCTCAGAGCTCTCTCAGCCTTACCTACCTCACAGGGTGTCTGTTGTGGGGAGGGGAAGGGAAAGTAGATTGTAAACCACTCTGAGTGAAAGATGGGGTATAAATCCAGTCTCCTCCTCTTGCCATCACCATCTAGATGCAGTAAGGCAGTCAAAGAGCGTTAGCCACCCTTTTGATGGGGCTCCCTTCCTGCAGAACCCTGGCAACATCCCCAACTGTCCAATTTTTCTTCAGGCTCCTGTAACATACAGCTGCTCAGGCCCTTTTAAAGTGAACAGTATAATTTTATTCAAAATGAAAAATGAGTCTTACCAAGTTCCTTCATAGCAGCTTGCTACCCTGCAGCCATAAATAAAAACTGGTCAAGAACAACTACAGATGTTGGTAACATAAAGTATAACAAAACCTGGGGTGGACTTCTAAATATTACAGCATGCGTTGTGAGGAACTGGCTATCAGACGACAGGGCTTCATTGGCAGGCATTCTGCTTTTTAATTCATTATCTTTACGCACCCCCCAAGCCATGCAGTTCAGTTCAGTTACCTTTATTGGCATTAAAGGAGAGGTTAAAGAGAGGAAGAAAAAAAAATAGATACACACACATATGCATACAAATAAATAAAATATGCCAACAATGCAATGGGGCAGAGGGAGTATATATTGAAATGGCTGCACTGCACTGCTGGCATTCTCTTAAATCAAATAAACCTGTGAACTGGCAGAGACTGACCAAGAGAGAGATCTTGGGGTCGTCGTAGATAACTCACTGAAAATGTCAAGACAATGTGCAATTGCAATAAAAAAGGCCAACGCCATGCTGGGAATTATTAGGAACTGAAAACAAATCAACCAGTATCATAATGCCCCTTTATAAATCAATGGTGTGGTCTCATTTGGAATACTGTGTACAATTCTGGTCACTGCACCTCCAAAAGGATATTATAGTATTGAAAAAAGTCCAGAAAAGGGCAACTAGAATGATTAAAGGGTTGGAACATTTTCCCTATGAAGAAAGGTTAAAACGGTTGGGGCTCTTTATCTTGGAGAAACATCGACTGCGGGGTGACATGATAGAGGTTTACAAGATTATGCATGGGATGAAGAAAGTTCAGAAAGAAGTACTTTTCTCCCTTTCTCACAATACAAGAACTCGTGGGCATTCGATGAAATTGCTGAGCAGTCAGGTTAAAATGGATAAAAGGAAGTACTTCTTCACCCAAAGGGTGATTAACATGTGGAATTCACTGCCACAGGAGGTGGTGGCGGCTACAAGCATAGCCAGCTTTAAGAGGGGATTGGATAAAAATATGGAGCAGAGGTCCATCAGTGGCTATTAGCTACAGTGTATACATATGTGTGTGTGTATATACACAGACACACATATATTGGCCACTGTGTGACACAGAGTGTTGGACTGGATGGGCCATTGGCCTGATCCAACGTGGCTTCTCTTGTGTTCTTAAACCTAAACATTTTGATGGAAAACAGCATGCAAAATCCATATAATATCGAAAGGACACAAAACATGGTTCAAAGTTTTGGGCTCACCTAAACTTCATCAGGCCAGATGTTACCAAAAAATGAGGACAAAACGAATTTTCAAGTCATACACTTCAGCCCTGATCGTACTAGTACTGGATGTGAGAAGGTGAGCAAGTTTCTGTGTCTTTTTAAAATGTGTGTGTGTGAGCGGACAAGTACACACCTGAAAGTCATGACAACTTTTGGCGACTGATCTCTACTGGAGGCACGGGTAATATTCAGAGAGGTGGCTGAATAAAGCCTGCCCCTGCCTCCTGGCTGCTGGTATTCCAAGGAAGTTTCCCATCCAAGTACCTGCCAGAGTTGGCCTTACTTAGTTTCCAAGATTTGACAGTCTCAGACTTGCCTGGGCTATTCAGGTCAGGGCAAGTTTCTGTGTCTTGAATTGCTGCTCATGTTAGATCACAAGGCTTGCACCTTTGCAAGAAGTAAACAACGGAAAGTCATCTCATTAGAGAGCCAGTTTGGTGTAGTGGTTAAGTGTGTGGACTCTTATCTGGGAGAACCTGGTTTGATTCCCCACTTCTCCACTTGCACCTGCTGGAATGGCCTTGGGTCACCCATAGCTCTCTTATCTGGGAGAACGAGGTTTGATTCCCCACTCCTCCACTTGCAGCTGCTGGAATGACCTTGGGTCAGCCATAGCTCTGGCAGAGGTTGTCCTTGAAAGGGCAGACTCTTATCTGGGAGAACCAGATTTGATTCCCCACTCCTCCACTTGCAGCTGCTGGAATGGCCTTGGGTCAGCCATGGCTCTGGCAGAGGTTGTCCTTGAAAGGGCAGACTCTTATCTGGGAGAACCAGATTTGATTCCCCACTCCTCCACTTGCAGCTGCTGGAATGACCTTGGGTCAGCCATAGCTCTGGCAGAGGTTGTCCTTGAAAGGGCAGACTCTTATCTGGGAGAACCAGGTTTGATTCCCCACTCCTCCACTTGCACCTGCTGGAATGGCCTTGGGTCAGCCATAGCTCTGGCAGAGGTTGTCCTTGAAAGGGCAGACTCTTATCTGGGAGAACCAGGTTTGATTCCCCACTCCTCCACTTGCATCTGCTGGAATGGCCTTGGGTTAGCCATAGCTCTGGCAGAGGTTGTCCTTGAAAGGGCAGACTCTTATCCAGGAGAACCGGGTGTGATTCCCCACTCCTCCACTTGCACCTGCTGGAATGGCCTTGGGTCAGCCATAGCTCTGGCAGAGGTTGTCCTTGAAAGGGCAGCTGCTGTGAGAGTCCTCTCAGCCCCACCCACCTCACAGGGTGTTTGTTGTGGGGGAGGAAAATAAAGGAGATTGTGAGCCACTCTGAGTGGAAGGCAGAATATAAATCCGATGTCGTTGTCTTCTTCTTCTCATTAGTAAGACAGGGATATGAACCTCTAAGTGGGGCCTGGAGATCTCCCAGAATCATAACTGATGTCTATATGGGAGAGATCATTTCTCCTGGACGAAACGGCTGCTTTGGAGAATGGACTCTGTGGCATTATACTCCACTGAGGTCCCTCCCCTCCCCAGGATCCACCCCCAAAATCTTCAGGAATTTCTAGGGTTACCAGGTCTGTTTTGGAAAATACCTGGAGTCTTTGGGGGTGGATGCAGGAGGAGGGGTTGGGGAGGAGCTTCGGAATGATAGAATACCACAGAGTCCACCCTTCAAAGCAGCCATTTTCTCCAGGGGAGATGGTCTCTGCCAGCTGGAGATCAGTTGTAAAAGTGGGAGGTCTCGAGGCCCCACCTGGAGGCTGTCAACCCTATGAATTTCCCAACCTGGAGATGGAAACCCTAAAGATCAGAGAATTCCCTATGTCCCACTATTTCCAGGTGGTAGTTGGAGGTCTCCTGGGATCACAGCCGATCTCCAAGTAACAGGAATCAGTTCACTTGAACAAAATTACCACTTTAGAAGGTGGACCCCATGGCATTATAGTTCCCCCCTCCCCAAACCCTGCTCTCCTCAGGCTCCACCCCCAAAATTTCCAAGTATTTCCCTACCTGGCAGGCAGTTCGGGGTGCCAGGTCTGACTCATGAAATATCTGGGGATTGGGAATGGGGAGCCAGGAGACTTTGGGGGTGGAGCCAGGAGCAAGGGTGTGATAAGCTCAATTGAACTTTGAAGGGAGTTCTGGCCATCCCATTTAAAAGGACCACACTACCTTTAAATGCTTTCCTTCCATTTGGAAATAATGAAGAATAGAGGCACCTTCTTTTGGGGCTCATAGAATTGGACCCCATAGTCCAATCTTTTTGAAACTAGGGGGATGTTTTGAGGAGAGGCACCTGATGCTATGCTGAAAATTTGGTTCATCTACCTCCAAAAACAGCCCCCCAGAGCCTCAGATACTCACGGATCAATTCTTCCTCATACCCTATCAGAACTAGTCTCCTTAGGGCAAAGGTGGCCAAACTTTCTTAACATAAAAGCCACATAGAATGAATGTCAGATATTTGAGACCTGCAAGACATGAAAGTCAGATGTTTGAGAGCCACAAGACAGGGAGGGAGGGAGTGGGGGAGGAAGGAAGCAAGGAAGGAAGGAAAATAGATGGGGAAGGAGAGAGAGGTGGAAAGAAAGCACCTTTAACTTTCAATGCATTATCCAAGCCACCAGCAGCTTGGCTTGGCAAAATTATTTCGAGAGAGAAATGCCTTCTCCAAGTCACCTGATGGCGTGGTGGAGGCTTTATGTTTGGCTATAGGGTATAATGGAGTGCTCGAGCCACAGTTTGGCCACCCATGCCATAGGGTGTGTGTGCAGTTCTGGTCGCCGCACCTCAAAAAGGATATTATAGCATTGGAGAAAGTCCAGAAAAGGGCAACTAGAATGATTAAAGTGCTGGAGCACTTTCCCTATGAAGAAAGGTTGAAACGCTTGGGACTCTTTAGCTTGGAGAAACGTCGACTGCGGGGTGACATGATAGAGGTTTATAAGATAATGCATGGGATGGAGAAAGTAGAGAAAGAAGTCCTTTTCTCCCTTTCTCACAATACAAGAACTCGTGGGCATTCGATGAAATTGCTGAGCAGACAGGTTAAAACGGATAAAAGGAAGTACTTCTTCACCCAAAGGGTGATTAACATGTGGAATTCACTGCCACAGGAGGTGGTGGTGGCCATAAGCATAGCCACCAGAGGGGTTTAGATAAAAATATGGAGCACAGGTCCATCAGTGGCTATTAGCCACAGTGTGTGTGTATATATATAAAAAAATTTGCCACTGTGTGACACAGAGTGTTGGACTGGATGGGCCATTGGCCTGATCCAACATGGCTTCTCTTATGTTCTTAGGGTATAATGGAGTGCCCAGCAGACATTTCCCTCCCACCCCTTGCTTTCTGATGACCCTGAAATGGGGAGAAAGCCTCCAAACTGGGGAATTCGTGCTTGACAACCCCAAGGCAGCACGAATTCACCTTGTTTACTTCCTCACAAACTCCCGAGGCCTCTCCTTTGCATCCCAGGCTCCTCCTAGACTCTTCAGAGTAACTTGGAGTGACTTAAAGGATTCTACTCTGTGGCATAGATATACCAGAAATGTTCACCAACACCTGGAAGTGGAGATGGGGTCTCCTCTCTGAAGGGGTGGATTAACACTGTCACTGAATGGGAAAGTTCCTGACAGGCTGGTGGCCTGGAGACTGATTGGTGGCCAGGAGCAAGCTCAGGCAAGTCGCGCTGATAGTCAACACCCATTGCCCTTTGGCACGTTGACACCCATCAGCCTCATCACTACAGCCCTGGTCTGAGTCAAGGAGCTCTTGTAGTTCTGCTTACATGGGAAGGGCCTAGGGTTGCCAATCCCCAGGCGGGGGCAGGGGATCCCCCGGTTTGGAAGCCCTCCCCCCGCTTCAGGGTCATCAGAAAGCAGGGGGAGGGGAGAGAAATGTCTACTGGGAACCCCATTATTCCCTATGGAGATTTATTCCCATAGAAAATCATGGAGAACTGATCTGCGGGTATCCGGAGCTCTGGGGGGGGCTGTTTTTTGGGGTAGAGGCACCAAATTTTCAGTATAGCATCTAGTGCCTCTCCCCAAAATGCCCCCCAAGTTTCAAAAAGATTGGACCAGGGGGTCCAATTCTATGAGCCCCAAAAGAAGGTGCCCCTATCCTTCATTATTTTTTATGGAAGGAAGGCATTGAAAAGGTGTGCCGTCCCTTTAAATGTGATGGCCAGAACTCCCTTTGGAGTTCAATTACGCTTCTCACAGCCTTGATCTTGGCTCCACCCCTAATGTCTCCTGGCTCCACCCCCAAAGTCCCCAGATATTTCTTGAATTGGACTTGGCAACCCTAGAAGGGCCTAGGGTTGCCAGGTCGTTCTGGCCACTGCCAGGGGATGAGGAGGGGAAGGTTGCCAAATCCAGGTTGGGAAACTCCTGGATATTTGGGGATGGAACCTGGGGAAGACAGAGACCTCAGTGAGGTGCAATGCCATAGAGCGCACCCTCCAAAGCATCCCTTTTCTCTCTGGCAACTGATCTCTGTAGTCTGGAGATGAGCTGCAGTTCCGGGGGATCCCCAGATCCCACCTGGAGGCTGGCATCCCTAATGCGGCCAGTAAGCTCAGCTTCCTTACAGGACTGTTTTAACTTCCTTGTCCGGTCCTGCATTTCTGCGGCTGGGAGAGAAGGTTTTGTGCATTGTTTTGCAGAGGTCTCACCCAAGTCTCTGCGTTCAATCCTTCCATCCTGCTTTCCTGCTGGGAGGATAACTGGGATGTGTCTAAATTAACTGCCAGACTTGGAGGGATTTATTTGGTCTCTGAGATCCCGAGGATGGACTGGGCTGCTTGCTCGTCTCTCTGAAGCAGCCACCAAAATTGACAGGAAGCCTTGCTGAGAATTACAATGAAGGCCCAATCGCAGATATTGGAGGAAACATCTTGCAAATTATCTTGGGTTCTTTTGAAATTGAAAGGGTTCTGTGGCCTTTGCGAAGAGGTGCAAAAGGAGACCTTGTGTTATTATTCAAGCTTTTCCCCCTTTTCCCATTTCTTATCAGCTCCTTAGGAAACCAGTGGCTGGGATTGTTCTTCTAATTGCCAAGCCCAGCTTGAGTTCTTGGAGAGGAGGGAGCAGCATGCCTGCATTATTTGATAGCTACCCCATGCAATGTCCAGCTGTCAAGGAGGAAATTTGTAAACAGGCTTTTCCCAGGAACCAAACAGCACAGTTCCTTCCTAGCTTGGCTGAACTGGCCTGGTTGCCTTGCAGTTTCAAATGAGTCTGGTATAAGCAATCCCAGTGCTTCAAGAGACTCTCCGAGACTGCAGCCTCTACTTTCAGAAATCAATCATGTTCCGTAGGTGTAATGTACTGGGGTCAGCGCAGTAAGAGACCAGAGTCGGAGAGTGATTTCAGCAAACTTTACTTCAGGAACACACACACAACACACACTGAGCTCTGTTCAAACTTCCCGCTCCTTTATACAATTCTTGCCCCCTTCTGATTGGTCCTTAACGATCTACATGGATTGGCTATTTACAGGGCCCTAAGGGCCTATCAGGGTACAGTATGAGCCTGGATGTTGATTGGCTACTTATGTTTCAATCCTTCCCCTGATTGGGCACGCTTAGGCCTTCTCTGGAACCCTGGTGTGGAGTTCAAGCTCTGGCTTGATCGGCTTCCCTCCAAAAGTAACAGTTCTCCCATTTGAGCCTAGGACACAACAGTAGGGTAGCCTGCCCTGGGCAAAGTGAAGCCCCAAGCCTCAAAGCCTCTGCCTTGATAGCTGCTTCAGGCCTTCACTGCCTGCTGGGTTTATTAGTGGCATCCTGTGCCTCATTGAGGCAGGATCACCCTGCAGTCTACACACTTGGTTGCAGTCCGTCTCTGGTTGCCTCAGAGAGCAGATTAGGGTTGCCAAGTCCAATTCTTGAAACATCTGGGGACTTTGGGGGTGGAGCCAGGAGCAAGGGTGTGACAAGCATCAATGAACTCCAAAGGGAGTTCCGGCCATCACATTTCAAGGGACCGCACACCTTTTAAATGCCTTCCTTCCATAGGAAATAATGAAGGTTAGGGACACCTTCTTTGGGTGCTCATAGAATTAGACCCCCTGGTCCAATCTTTTTGAAACTTAGGGAGTATTTTGGGGAGAGCCAGTGGATGCTATACTGAAAATCTGGTGCCTCTACCTCAAAAAACAGGGCCTCCAGAGCCCCAGATACCCGCAGATCAATTCTCCACTATTTTCTATGGGAATAAGCCTCCTTAAGGAATCATGGGTTCCCAGCAGACATTTCCCTCCCCTCCCCCCGCGTTCTGATTACCCTGAAGCGGGGGGAGGGTCTCCAAACCAGGGGATCCCCTGCCCCCACCTGGGGATTGGTAACCCTAGAGCAGATATAGCAGGGTAGCCATGTTACCTTTAAAGCCCTATATGGCCTAGGACCTACCTACCCTAGGGACCGTCTCTCCCCACATGTTCCCTAGAGAGTACTCAGATCTGGTTCCCAAAATCTACTAGCAATCCCTGGGGCCGAAGGAGGCACCTTTGAAGTCAACCAGGGATAGGGCCTTTTCAGTTACAGCCCCCTGCTGGTGGAACCAGCTACTGGAGGAGGTGAGGGCCTTGCGGAACCTTGGGCAGTTCCGCAAGGCCTGTAAGACGGTCCTCTTCCGGTTGGCATATAACTAACTGGTATTAAAAACTGCGAAGGAAGGCTGTGAGAATAGCACCGAACTGTCAGACTGTTTGTTTCTTGTTTCACTGTTTTAATTATTGTAAATGCTTTTTAATATTTATTAATTTTATTGTTTTAGATTTTATGTTGTAAGCCACCCTGAGCCCGCCTCGGTGGGGAAGGCTGGATATTAATCGAATAAATCAATCAATAAATATTGGTCTACAGCAGCAGAACAAAGTTTTAGTCTAGTGACACTGTTAAGACCAACAAACTTTTATTCAAGGCATAAGCTTTTGTGTGCATGCACACTTTGTTCAGAGAGCAGAGGTGAGGTTCCAGTAGCAGCTAAGGGTACCGTGAACCCTGTGGCATATATGTTTGATAGATAAAAATATCTATTCAGTTCATTTTTACCCTGCCTTTCTCCCCAAGGAGAACCGAAAGCAGCTTACATTGTTCTCCTCTTCTCCATTTTATCTTCACAACAGCCCTATGAGGTTGGTTAGGTTAAGGGTGTGAGACTGGCCCGAGGTCATCCAGCAAACTCCAATGACAGAGTGGGATTATGAATCTGTTTTCCATAGATTCTAGTCCGACACACTAACCATTACACCACACTGGTTTTTCCATGTTCTCCATTCCCCATGAGCTGAACCTCTGGTGTGTTCACCTGTCTCACTCAACAAGGGTCTGACTCGGTGGTAGAAGAAGAAGAAGAAGATATTGGATTTATATCCCGCCCTCCACTCTGAAGAGTCTCAGAGCGGCTCACAATCTCCTTTACCTTCCTCTCCCACAACGGACACCCTGTGAGGTAGATGAAGATATTGGATTTATATCCCACCCTCCACTCTGAAGAGTCTCAGAGCGGCTCACAATCTCCTTTACCTTCCTCCCCCACAACAGACACCCTGTGAGGTGGGTGGGGCTGGAGAGGGCTCTCACAGCAGCTGCCCTTTCAAGGACAACCTCTACCAGAGCTATGGCTGACCCAAGGCCATGCTAGCAGGTGCAAGTGGAGGAGTGGGGAATCAAACCCGGTTCTCCCAGATAAGAGTCCGCACACTTAACCACTACACCAAACTGGCTCTCTAGGTCATCTTTGTGGGTTCACGTGGCTTATACAGGCAAAAATCTGACATCTGACCCAAAGACAACACCCCTGTGTGCCAACCAAAAAAACTGTCCATCTGTTTGCTTTATTAATAAATACATATATTTGCAAAAAATAAAAATAAAATGAAACAAATTATATCAATTCGTAAAATGCAAGTGGAAAGGCTCTATCTTGCACCTTGTTAACCCCAACAGTAAATAAAATCCAGCGTTAATGAAAATTATCCAAATACTAAGAATTGTTTCTTTGGAACCTCTAATACTGCAGCAGGGCCTTTAAAGCGCAGTCAGAATACTGGAGCTGCACTTTAGCCACTAGCAGAGGCAATGAGGATCCTGTGCTGAGTACCCAGAACCCAGGTCTTATTAACAGGGCTGGCGTGCCCGCTTGCTGACCTTAGGCAGTTGCCTAGGGTGCAGCCATAGGGGCACCAAATTGGGCACCCCCCGGGAGGGTGGGGGCCGCCATCTCCCTCCTGGGTGATTTCAATTGCCCAGGAGTGTGCTCAGGAGCAGCGCTGCCCTTCCCGTGCGCGGGAGGCCGATGCTGCTCTTGGGTGCTTTCCCAATCACGGGTAGTGCTGGCAGAAGCAGCCTGGCCACCCTCCCCCTCCCTTTAAAGAACCCACCAGCCTCCTGGGCGATTTAAAAGCCCCACCAACGGCTGCTGCTGCTGGGCACCCTCGTGTGATTCAAATTGCCCGGGGGGGCAGCCCCCACCCTCCCAGCCTAGGATGCCAGCAAGCCTGGCACTGGCCCAGCTTACTAAAGCAAAATGACATGTGTAAGAAGTGCTCAGTCTCTGCCAACAAGGCAATTTTATCCAACACATCATATTGTAAGGACAATTGGCAGCAAGGAGTAAAGCCATGGCATTTCTTGAGCCAGTTTGGTGTAGGGGTTAAGTGTGCGGACTCTTATCTGGGAGAACCGGGTTTGATTCCCCACTCCTCCACTTGCAGCTGCTGGAATGGCCTTGGGTCAGCCATAGCTCTGGCAGAGGTTGTCCTTGAAAGGGCAGCTGCTGTGAGAGCCCTCTCCAGCCCCACCCACCTCGCAGGGTGTCTGTTGTGGGGGAGGAAGGTAAAGGAGATTGTGAGCCGCTCTGAGACTCTTCGGAGTGGAGGGCGGGATATAAATCCAATATCTTCATCTACCTCACAGGGTGTCTGTTGTGGGGGAGGAAGGGAAAGGAGATCGTGAGCCGCTCTGAGACTCTTCGGAGTGGAGGGCGGGATATAAATCCAATATCTTCTTCTTCTTCTTGGTTTGTTTTAAAAATATGCATGCTGTTATGTCTTGAGACATATGCGGATGTACCGCATGGCGATCGCTACAGAGGCGACCCCACGGGTCCCCGGATGTAGCTCACCAGACGCCCCGCCCATCAAGATCTGTGGCGGGAAGTTTGACTGACCAGGATTGGACTGGTCAGACTGGGGGGCAGATCCGGGAAATGTATATAAGCGTGTTCCGGCCCGCGTGTTCCCTCTCTTGTAATGTACCACCGAATAAAGCATGTTGACTTCAACCCGTCTCGCAACTCAGTACATTACACATGCCCTTTCTTTTTTTTCTCCCCCTGATAGAGGACATTTAAAAGATAGAGGCTGGCTTAGCTTTTTATTAATGTATCCATAGCAACAGGAATATCTAGATTATTACAAGTTGATCCCTCCCAAACTGGAGGCACGTTGCAAGAGTCTTCTATATAATTTGGGGTAAGATTCTAAAAACTTTTTTGCCAGTCAACACTTAAGTAGAGAGCATGTGCGCACTCCAATTTGCTGAGCAATGAGGAGCTGCAGGACTAAACAGAGGGATTGCCAACCTGGTTGAGCCTGTGGGTGGTTAGGAAAATGTTGAGAAACGGTACTTGACCCCACCACAAAATGGCTGCCATGACCAAATACATAATGGCTGCCAGGGGATGGCAATCACAAAATGTGAGGAAGTTCCAAGGCAAACATCATCCTACAATGGAGACAGCTGCTTACAAATGGGGACTTCCTACAAACCTTCTGGATTCTTCTGAAGCGCTTTCTGCTCCAATGAAGTAGATGAAAGCTGGAACTGGCCCACTGGGGAAGAGGTGCTTTTGGGAGGAATGAAAGGGGGCACAAGGGAGTATTCGTGGGAACCATGACATCCACAGGCGTCACAGCCAATACCCTAACAATTAAGGTCAACTGTGGAGACACCACTGTTGTTAAATAAACATTTGTCATGTAGAATAGCAATCAGGATCCTATCTCCTTACATTATTTTACTAAGTTAATGCCAGTTCCTGGACCCCTCTCTGTCATTTCCCTTGTGAACTTACTGCCCCCTAAAAAACACTAAAGCTACTTCCTCATGGCTCCTCACAGGGAAAGAGCAATAGATGTGGGAGAAGTGAACATAAGATGCTCCTTATACCAGGTGTGGATGATGCAGCTTGCTATTGTCTATTCTTACTGGCTGTGGCTTTTGAGGGAACACCTGAGCTACCAGAGATGCCTGGGATCAAACATGGGAACTTCTGGATGTAAAGCAGGTACTCCCCAGTCCCCAGCTGAGCCACAGCTCTTCACTCCTTCACAGAAGGTCATGTACCATTACTAATCTTTATCATTTCATTTACTTACGGACAGATAGGTTTATGAGTGACCCTTCTAACCAGACAGTCAAGGTAATATCCAACAAATGAAAGCTACATTTTACTGAAAAGCCCTGACCAACCTTCCGTGAAATCCCAGGATTGTACAAAACTCAGTTTGAAAACCATTCCTGTTGGACCAAGCACCCTATAGAAAATGGCTGGCACCATTCCGGAGGTACTTCTTACACAAGGCACAGGAGGCTGTAATGTGACCCAGGTGAGTGGAATGTTCTAGATGCAGTGGTGTGTATTCAGCAATCTGCAGATCCCGCAGAGTAAGACTTTCTCGCTCCTACTGCAACCCACTAGCCCTCTGATATTTTCCTCCTTGGGTCACCAGACCTTCAAGAATAGCAATCAGGATCCTATAAGAAGCAACATGGGGGTCTCCAGCAGGTGGAAGGAACTGGCAGAGATTGCTGCACCCATCTGCCAAAGACTTAAGTGCCTTTAGATCTATGGGATTGTGTGGTTGGAAACATTCCAACAACATTGCTCCAAAGTTCACTGCCTGAGGTGGGATGTTCAGTCTGCTTCATGACAGAGCCAGCCCTGGTGGGTGGCTTGCAGCAAACTGATATTCTGCCTCCTGACCCCTTCAAGACACACTCAAATAAAACATTGATCAAAGCGTACTCTGGAAGGCGCATGAATGTCCCATAGCAGCTGCCAGAGCCTCTTTGGGTCGCACTTTGGAGACTGTCATTCAAAGGGGATTGCAAGAAAGCATTGGTATTAGGTTGTTTACACAGAGCTGGATGTGAAGAAGCTGCCTGCTGGAAGATTAAAGAGCAGTCCCCTTGAGTTTGTGTGTGTATATAACAGGATACCGGATAAAGTGGCAAAGGATCCACCAGTCATCCTCTCGCCTGATCATATTCAAGGTAAGCAGCAGAAAGGCACTTTTAAAGAACCCCCGTGAAAGGTACTTATAGCAGCTGCTGTTGTTTTTTTTTTTTTTAAATGTCTTTATGAGCTGAGTGATAGCTCCCTTCCCAGGGAAAGGGAGCCTTTGCTTGTTGAAAGAATTGTTGAGTCAGAAGAGGTGGGACCTTACAAAACAGCAAAATCCGTATAATAGCCCCCATCTTGAAGTATTATTATGCTGCAGAAGGGTAACTGTTTGAGGTAGCGCCATTGCCTGTGTTTACACAGGACTGTGCTGTTGATTAAGTGTCTTTTGACTCAATTCTCAGTACGGTTTTCAACTCCTTTTCTCCTCTCACCATGCTGGCTCTGCAGAGCTCATAAAGCTAATGGGCTGGATTATTCCCTCACTTGTGCATTACTGAGAAAATTATATATTCCAGGTGTATGGGCTTTATTAGGTGAGCTGGTGGAGGAGCTAGCAAGAAAGCTCATACCGAGCGGCTTTCATTCCCACCTCAATAGGCAAGAGGCTGGATTTGTTTTGTATTGTTTGACAGGAGACTTGGAGGCCTGCAGCTCCTGTAAAAAAGAACCCAAACCCTTGCTCACCTACCTGCTTTCCCACAGCTCTGGTGGCCAACGTCTCCCCATTGAGATCCCATCACTGTTCCCTTCTTCTTTCTTTCCTCTTGTGAGGATGAGAATTAGTGGCTAGGCTGAATGCTTAAGGATAACTTTCAGAGATCAGTAGTTGTTAAGACCAGACAATCTGTAGTAACTCATATCACCACTTGTGGCTCTTTTGGAATGTGCTGAAATTGGCCTGAGGGGAGTTGGACTTCCTGTTGCCACAACGAGATGGACATCCAGGTGAGCATGGTCTTATGTGTGAGTCTTCACCCCCACTTTCCAGTTGCTTTTTCTTCAAATAGAAAAGCTTTTACCAGAGCACAGCAGGAGTAACAGCAGAAAACATAAGCGAAAGCTCGGGTTTAAGGAGACCAACTTGACTTCTCCAGGCATTCCTGGTTCTCCAGCAGAGTTGCCCCAGTGACTGCTTGGGGCAGAACAAAGAGAAGCGTCACAGGGGCCTGGTTTGTTCCTCACCATTAGAAACATGGGAGGCAGCAAGCATCTTCTAATGGCCCCCTGTTGTGACTGGTATTGCTGTGGGCGTCCAGCTCAGACCAAGCCAAGAGTGGTGTAGAGAAAATGATGGATGCACCAGCTTGGGGCAGCTAAATATCTAGAGCTGTACCCCAGGCTCAAGAGCAATTTCAGTTTCCCTAGTGTTGTGGTTTTCAAACTGTTCCAGAGAAACCTGGATTTTTCTGGAAGCTTAAGTGGACTGCCTCAAGTTGAAGACCAGCAATGGCCTACAGGCTTCCATTGATGACTGTGTGCCTGACATGACTGAGTATCCCTTACAATAAACTGCTGGGGTACAGAGTTCTCTTAGTTTTGCCCAGGACCACAGGAAGGCTAAAGAGGCCCAACTAACACGCCTTGGGTACCAGATGTATCTCTAGAACGTGCTCCAGAACTCTCTGCAACATGTTGGATCTCTCTAGAATAAGTGCCTGGTGGAGTGGAGGATATCATTGCCATCATAACTGCTCTGGGGAATGCTGATGTTGAGTCAGCCCCTCCTTTAGTGCAAGGATATTTTGAGTTTTGTCTTAATAGAAAGCAAAGCCTCACATCCACAGCATTCTTGCAATAACAAGCAAAAGACTATCTTGAAGTTTTTCCAGGGGTAAACCCACTCTATGGTCTTCACTGGTATAATAATTCACATACTCTGGTTTGTTTTCAGATTGCATAAATCTTTCACTGGTATATTGATGGCTCAGTAGTGTCACTGTTTTCATCCCTGGAAGAACTTTACTAGCTACACCCCCACTGTGCTTCCTCAGCTGACTTCTCTTCACTTCAATCCCTTCTCTCTTATGGGTGGAACTAATCAAGCTAATTTCTTCCACTATGAGCTGAGAAGCTGGATGATGATATCTGTTTGTGTTGCCGCTGCATTTCCTGGAGAGTTTCTGATGCTCCCCAGATCTGCTCCTGAGATTCTCCAGAGTTGGCAATCCCTCACTGTTGCCAATCTCCAGGTGGTGTCCGGAGATCAGTTACAACTGAACTGCAGACTTCAAAGATAAGTTTCCCGTGGAAAAATGGCTGCTTTGACGTGTGGACTCTATGGCAATCTACCCTGCTGGGTGGGGGCGATCCCTCTGATAGGAAAGTCCCAGGCCATTAATTAAACAGAGATTCCACTAAAGATGGCATGCCTATGTTGAGCTCTACCCCCAAATACCACTGTTGTCACTGGAGGGGGTCAAGATCCGCCATGTGATGACTTCTGACCAAGGGAAAGTGCTATGTGCTGAAGGAGGAGTAGGAACACTCAGGGCGAGGAAAGCCAGTTGTGGGCAGCATTCCTGTGTTGTAATTATTCCACCTTGTGTTTCATAGCTGACAGTTTTTCTGGGAATGGGTTCCAAAGTATAAGAAGCAACAGGGAGAACAAATGCATCATCCCCGCTGAAATGTCCTGTCCAAATATTGACCCCTCTTGATGCTTTTTAGCAGGTGAGATGTGACAGGATGACATTTTGTGCTGCTGTGGCTTCAGGCGAAAACTACATTTGCAAGGCGCATCTGCAGTTCAGTATGAATAGTCAGTTTACGAATCCGTGTTCCAATTTGTGAAGAATGGCTGTGATTGTGCTCCCCCCACCTGAGCGGCTGCCTGCTCCCCAAGTGATCTTATTACTCCTTTTCTCCCCTTTGCTATTGCTGTGGTGTCTAATTTTAACCAGGAGTAGAGACAAAGGTAATGGGGGATGAAGACATGTGAAGGAAGTTGTACAGATTTAAGCTTATGGCTTATCATACCTGTTGCATGGTATCCTTTCGGCATGGCCCCGAAATGAACTACAAATCACAATTCATGCTCGAAATGGGCTGATTCTTGGTTTGTTCTGAACCGGTTCATTTGATTGCATTGTGCCCAAACTGGAAAATGAACTGGCTGTTTTCCTAGGCAGTTTGTTTGTATCATTTTTGGCTCATTTTTCCAGACATCCTGGCAGGTAGAGGAGAGCCCACTGAAGAGTTTGATGCTAGTTGGGCATTCCTAGCCAATTGGGGGGCCATTCTGTCTCCCAAACTAGCAAACCACCATGGGTACATACGTACTTTGGAGGGCTGTAACTTGGCCCTACAAAATCTCACCAAACTTGGAGAGCCGGTAAAGGAAAGGCTGCTGAAGAGTTTGCCCCAAGTTTGGCATCTCTAGCCCACTCAGGAACCATTTCGCCGCTTCCTGAACCAAAAGAACCAATGAACCATGAATCAGTCCAGAAAACTGAAAAAAACAAACTGAAATGAGCCAATGAAAATGAAATGAACCATCATTTTCACATTCTGTGCCCATCTCTAGTATCCTTATTTTAAAAATGGCATCCTATTGCATACGTCCAATATTTCACAGATGGAGAAGCAGACTATCACCTCAAGTAACACGGCCCAGCCCCAGCTACATATTGCCAAGGCTCCCTTTAATGAATTTGATCTGCAGTGCACTAAACTGGTTTGAACATATGGACATATGAAGCTGCCTTCTACTGAATCAGACCCTCGGTCCATCAAAGTCAGTATTGTCTTCTCAGACTGGCAGCAGCTCTCCAGGGTCTCAAGCTGAGGTTTTTCACACCTATTTTCCTGGACCCTTTTGAGTTGGAGATGCCGGGGATTGAACCTGGGACCTTCTGCTTCCCAAGCAGATGCTCTACCGCTGACCCACTGTCCCTTCCTTATTGGTTTAAAATCCAATAAGGTCACTTGGGTGAAGGTATACTAGAAAAACATCATTACTCTACGAAAGGTCCTCAGCAATCCAAAATATACTTCAGTCGTTTGCAGTATATTGCACCCTGCTAAACTCTGAAGAATATCTGTGCAGGCAACTGACACTAACAAAAATTTAACATGGCATCTCCCAGAGGCAAAAATTGGGACAGTGGTTTATCAGGGACATAGGGCCTGTCCCTGGTAAACAGGGACAGCTGGAGTGTAAGCTATTACCATCAAGCACCCTGCATGCTGTATGCTTTCTTCTGATCCAGGAATTTAACTAATTGCATCTCTTGGGGACAGAATGCAGGCCTCAGAGGAATGGTGAAGTTAACCATTAAGACAGCTGACATTCTTAAACGATCACCTGGCAGAACACTGTTGCCTCTGCAGCCTTATTTGAATTGCTCATTAAGCCCTGGAAAACATAAACAAATAAGAAAGGAGGGCTTGCCTCTGGGCGGGTGCAGAGTAACTGCTTTACTACCACAATTCCAGACCCAGTTTCCCCTATAGATGTGCTTGGGTTTTACCCAAGAGAAGAAAGGATGCTATCTCCCCAATCTAATTTTATTCCATCTTTCCTCCAAACACCATAAGGTAGTGTCCTAAGATCTTCATTCCTCCATTTTATCCTCACACCAACTTTGTGAGGTAGAGTGAGCAGCCCAAATTCACCCAAACAGCTTAATGGCTAGGGTCAGGGTTTATCCACCTGCAGTAGGTAAGTCTTTGCCTTGTGCCCAATCTTACAACCTAAAAAAATTGAAGAACAGGGGGAAACATGGCTCGAAAAGGCCTTTGGTGACACTCTAGGGATTTCCTCATATCTCCCTGATCTTTACCATAGAGATGAAAGGAAATTCTTAAGAATTTCCCCAGCACTGCCCTCAATATTTCTTGGCATTTGCTGAGGCTGTGCTGGCAATTCTATTTTGTGGCTTACCGGAGACTTGAATCTAGGTCTTTCAAGCCCTAGACTGACCAAAACATTATACTGAACAAAGCTGGAGTATAGTAGCACCTTTAAGACCAACAAAGTTTTATTTAGAATGTATACTTTCGTATGCATGCACACTTCATCAGACATTAGTACATTATACTGTGTGTCTTAAAATGTGTCTTGACTCCATTGTATGCATGGCACCAGCGCTGCAATCGGCTTTTTTGTAGCAGGAACTCCTTTGCATGTTACGCCACACACCCCTAATGTAGCCAGTCCTCATGGAGCTTACAGTAGACCTTGTACTAAGAGCCCTGTAAGCTCTTGGAGGATTGGCTACATCAGGGGTGTGTGGCCTAATATACAAAGGAGTTACTGCTAAAAATACAAAAAAGCCCTGAGTGCAATCATAAGCAGTGCTTCATCTTTTGATGCCCATTTACTTCAACGGGCTAAAAGGTTCTAATTCTATTTAGGCTTGCACTCCAAATATGACTAAGGTTGTCAGTTTCCAGGTAGTGGCTGGAGATCCCTTGGGACAGAGATCAGCTCACCTGGAGAAATAGCTGCTTTGGAAGGTGGACTCTATGGCATTATACCTACCTACCTTAGGGACCGTCTCTCCCCACATGTTCTCCAGAGAGTGCTTCGATCTGGTTCCCAAAATCTGCTAGTAATCCCCCAGGCTGAAGGAGGCCCGTCTGAAGTCAACTAGGGATAGGGCCTTTTCAATCACAGCCCCCTGCTGGTGGAACCAGCTACCGGAGGAGGTGAGGGCCTTGCAGAACCTTGCAGAACCGGAGGAGGTGAGGGCCTTGCAGAAGCCTGTAAGACGGTCCTCTTCCAGTTGGCATATAACTGACTGGTACCTAAAAACTGCGAAGGAATGGTTGTGAGAATAGCACCGAACTATTAGATTGTTTTCTTGTTTTAACTGTTGTAACTTATTCAATGTATTTTAATATTTATTAACTTTATTGTTTTGAATTCTATGCTGTAAGCCGCCCTGAGCCCGCCTTGGTGGGGAGGGCGGGATACAAATTGAATAAATAAATAAATATCTAATTGAAGTCCATACCCTCCCCAAACCCCACTCTCCTAAGACTCCAAACAACCAAATCTTCAGGTATTTCCCATCTTGGAACTGGCAACCCTAAATGCAACACCTTCGTGTCCTCTTTAGGCTTCCCAAATCCCCCGCCTGGGCGGGGGACCCCCGATTTGGAGCCTCCTCCCCCCGCTCACCAAAAATCTGGAAAGCGGGGGGGGGGAATGGCGGCCCTTCCCACCCAGCCCCGATCCCAGCAGCTTCTCCTCGCCCCTTCCCACCGATCCCCGATGCTTCTTAGCCACCCCTCTGCGCTCTTCCCCGGAAAGACAAAGAGGAATCATCCCTGAGCGAGCCTCCACTGCCTGCCTGCCCGCCCGCCCACCTGCTCTCCGGTCTAACTCCTGCAGCTCCGCTTCTCCACCAGCACCGCTCTCCGCCTGGCAGCTCGGCCTGTATCCATAGGCGCCCTGCTCCGTGCGATATCCCCGCTGCTGCAAGGCCCCGCTAGTACAAGCGGCCAGCCTCCAAGTACCCGGCGCCAGAAGGCGCGCAAAAGCCCTGGAAGCCATCACTTGCAAGTTCAGCTTTCCCCGAGGCGAGGGGGGGGAGACGCAAACTGGGAAAGCCAACAGGCAGCGGGGGCGGGGGGGTGCCCTGCTCCGTGCGATATCCCCGCTGCTGCAAGGCCCCGCTAGTACAAGCGGCCAGCCTCCGAGTACCCGGCGCCAGAAGGCTTGCAGAAGCCCTGGAAGCCATTGCTTGCAAGTTCAGCTTTCCCCAAGGCGGGGGGGGGGGGAGACGCGAACTGGGAAAGCCAACAGGCAGCGGGGGGGGGGCAGGGCGCGGGAGACGCCAGCAGTTGCAACGACCAACTCCTGCCCGGGTTGGCTGAACTGGAGGAGGCATTGGAGTGGGCTCCGTCTACCCTGGAAAGAGTATTTGCTTAGTGTTCCCCGAAAAGGTAAGGAAAGGTCCCCTGTGCAAGCACCAGTCGTTTCCGACTCTGGGGTGACGTTGGTCTCACAACGTTTTCAGGCAGACTTTTTACGGGGTGGTTTACCATGGCCTTCCCCACTCATCTACACTCCCTGGAGATCTCCCATTATAACTGATCTACAACCTACAGGGGCTCAAGATAGAGTCCAATAGCACCGTCAAGACCAACAAAGTTTTATTCAGGCTGTGAGCTTTCATGTGCATGCACATTTTTTCAAACAGGATGAAATCTAGGGTTGCCAATCCCCAGGTGGGGGCAGGGGATCCCTCGGTTTGGAGACCCTTCCCCCACTTCAGGGTCGTCAGAAAGCAGGGGGAGGGGAGGGAAATGTCTGCTGGGAACTCTATTATTCCCTATGGAGATTTATCCCCATAAAAAAACATGGAGAATTGATCTGGGGCTCGGGGGGGGGGCTGATTTTTGGGGTAGAGGCACCAAATTTTCAGTATAGCATCTAGTGCCTCTCCTCAAAATACCCCCCAAGTTTCAAAAAGATTGGACCAGGGGGTCCAATTCTATGAGCCCCAAAAGAAGGTGCCCCTATCCTTCATTATTTCCTATGGAAGGAAGGCATTGAAAAGGTGTGCCGTCCCTTTAAATGTGATGGCCAGAACTCCCTTTGGAGTTCAATTATGCTTGTCACAGCCTTGATCTTGGCTCCACCCCCAAAGTCTCCTGGCTCCACCCCCAAAGTCCCCAGATATTTCTAGAATTGGACTTGGCAACCCTAGTCCTCTTCTCCGCAACCTCTGATCCAAGTAGGAAGCACTGGCATATATGTTTGAGCTGCGTCTGCTTTCTTTCCTAGGTACACCCATTAAAATTTTTAAAAAGACATTCTAGGAAGTTTAAAGAAATTCATCGTCAGTCTACTAATAGGCCTTGCTTTAGAAGCCAAGGCAGGACAGACGATTGCCGAGCTAGTGACTGTGATGCAACAGCAACGTTCAATGAGGGGCTGCAGGTGAAGAGCCTTAAGGCGTTATCCTTGCTGTGCCAATGGATGTGAAAGCTGCGTATATGTCCCTATTTCAGTTCATGAAATGATGGAAGTATCAGATGAGACAGAGCTTTGGGTTTTCAAGTCAAAAAGGCATGACTCCCAGCAATTAGAGCCCCCCCAACATGGGTGTAGCATCTGCCCAGTAGGGTCCTTTTGCTACAAGCCTAAGCATTATAAAGTACTTGTGTTTGTTAGGGTGAGGGATGGCACTAGGTATCACACAAAGCCAATAGCACCTCCACAGAGTAGTTTATGGATGTAAGAACAACATGGGAGAAAGCTGTTCCTCCCCACAAGTGGTATGGTTATCAGGGCTGTTTTTGTAGGAAAAGCCCAGCAGGAACTCATTTGCATATTAGGCCACACCCTGACATCATTGTTTCACACAGATAAAGCCCAGCATGGACTCATTTGCATATTAGGGCACACCCCCTGATATCACCATTGTTTGGCACAGGACTTTTTTTTGTAGAAAAAGCCCAGCAGGGACTGATTTGCATATTAGGCCACACACCCCTGACATCATCGTTTCACACAGGACTTTTTGCCGAAAAAGCCCAGCATGGACTCATTTGCATATTAGGCCACACCCCCTGACACCAAGCCAGCCGGAGCTGCGTTCCTGTGTGTTCCTGCTCAAAAAAAGCCCTGATATTTATTACAGACATAATCACGATACTGTCTGTTTCTCTCCCTGCCCCCTTGTATTATTATTATTTATTACATTTGATGAATCACCCTATCCCGGCCAGCGCCAGGCTCGGGGCAATGTGTATGAGATGGTTTAGTGTGTGAGGGCAATGTGTGTGAGATGGTTTAGTGTGTGAGGGCAATGTGTGTGAGATGGTTTAGTCTCAGGGGGTGAAGTCCCTGCTGCAGTAAGTTCTGTTTGGTAGTTAGAAGTATGAGCTCCCTTGTTCTGAAGCCACCAGCTTGTGACTTTATATCTCCACGTTTGTTTTGAGCACACCTAGAACTGATGTTTTGAGCACATCTAGGGTTGCCAACTCCATGCTAGGAAATTCCTGCAGGGTGAAGCTTGAGGATGGTATGATTGGGGGAGGGAGGGACCTCAGTGTGGGATAATGCTGTACAGTCCACCCTCCAAAGCAGCCTCAAGGGGTAACACAACAAAAAATGCAAGCTTCACCAATTTACTAAGAAGTATATAGAAATCAGTCCAAATGTCCAAAACATGTATATTCAAGTCCCAAAGTAGTGTGGTGACAAGCCAATCGATTAAGTACTTGTTTCTTTCCAGTCTTCATCAGACCTGGGACCACTAACAAAAGAAAATATTATGCAAAAATATTAGAAGGGCATTCAGACACCACCAATCCTCCTCCAGTGAAAAAGTATATCATACTTACATATTGATTCAATTATATGGATTTTTTTACACAATTTTCAAAAAAGAGGGACGCGGAGCGTCTCCAGCATCAATTTCACCTCCGCTACAGCTCAGCATGTGGCTTCTTGTGCACCCTAATGGTGCAACTAACATGTTTAAAAAGGCAAACATCTCATTTACAGCTGCCATTACACAAACCTCTTACATTACACAAACCTCTTATTTCTAATGCAACATGCTAAAAGACACAAACACCGTTATAGTGACCTCTCTCAGATTGTACTCTATTTCCTCAAGGGGAGCTGATCGTTGCAGTCTGGAGATGAGTTGTATTTCCAGGAGATCTCTAGGTTGGCTAGCATAAGCACATCCTTTATGAGAGCTGGAAACTGAGTACCCTACAAGTAAAAGGTGATATTACAATGTTCCACAATCACAAGCAGAAAAGAACTGGCATGCACCTAGGAGGGACAAAACTAACATTACAGTCCAATACAAAGTTCTTGCGTCATCACCAGTTGTAGCTATTCCCACCTACCATTGTGTTTTAGCATGGGGTTTTAGCACTGCTGATAGCAAGGCTGGCCCCACCCAATAGGCAGAAACAGGAAATGAAGCGCCATGAGTTATCCTACTATTTCCTGCATTGTGCAGGGGGTTGGGCTAGATGACCCTGGAGGTCCCTTCCAACTCTGACTCTATTATTTTCCTCTGCATTCATTCCCATTTTCTGCATCCAAATCCTGCCCACAGCCTCAAATCCGTCTCTCATTGGCAGCAGCTGAGTCACCTACAAAGCAACAGAAATCCTCAGGTACACCACCAACGTGAATGCATACCTGGGGTGACTGCGGCTTATCTGCACTCTTTCAGCCAAAAACATATTTTCAAAAAACCCTCCTCTGACATTGCAATGATTGTATTCAGAGATCCTCCTCTGCCTAAGATGGCTTTGGTAGATATAGACTTGTTCCCTTCCCTGCCGTTTTAATTAAATGCAGTTGAATTGGTCTGTTACTCATGTCAGCAATGATGTTTTATTAACTGTACTTCAGGCTCTCACTTGCAAACACCATGTTGCAGAACGGCTTGATTCTCAGAGAGATGCAAAATATGGAGAAGAATTGGGGAATGGTGAGGATTTGGAATGTAGTTTTTAAACAAATCAGAAGTTGTTTGAGATGGTTCGCTTTCTAAGGTGGTGGAACTGACTTTTGTCTCTCTGTTGCCTCTAGTCAATTAGGTTTTGCGAATGGGAAGGCTGGAAATGACCAAAGTCTTTATTTCCAAGAGTAGCAATGGGATGAGAATTCACTCTACAAGCAGCAGTTTCTCTTACAAACTGCCTCTGAATCCATGCAAAACCTCTTTCAGTGGTTATGGAAATGTGTTTACCTGCCCTCCAGTCTTTTACAATAGAAGGCTGATGTACTCATTCCAGACCTCCTTTGAGGAAGAGCTGGATAAAAATGTAATAGATTTTGCATAATGTGCAAAAAAATGGATTCATAACATTATACAGAGCAAGGAATTTTCAGGAGCTCTATTTGCATATCCCCCCCCCCTCAAAGGCTACACAAATATGTGTATTTTGGAGGAATCTTTTAAAGTGTCTGAAATGTACATGTTCACGTTTAGATGTAGATATGGGTTTAGTGTCCCACCACATCTGAGCACCCCAAAAGGCTCTTCAATAGGCACTATTGAGAACTGTGTCACAAGGTCCCAGACCCATAGCTAACCAGGGGCCCATGGGTCCTGGCCCCCAGACAGTTTGGGGGAGCCCTTCACCCCCCTTCCCAGGACTGCCCCTCCCCCTCCTAAGTTGCACAGAAGGAGGCACCCAGGAGTCGCCACTGCCCCTTCCATGCCATTTAAAAGGCCCACAAATCAGCTGATTGGTGGGCTCTAAATCATGCAGGAGGGGCAGCAGAAGCAATCACTAGCCTCCTGCATGATTTAAAGGGCCTCCTCCCTCCACATCCCCTAGCTACAGGGCTGCAAGGTCCCCAGAGAAGCCAAGGGAGCAATGAAACAATACAGCAATAGGCAAGAGCTTCCATTCTATGCTTGGGTTTTTCTTTCCCACATAACCTTCCAATGTTGTATTGGAAGCTGTTCTCAAGGTTTTTTTTCCCTTCACTGGCAGTACCACTTAGAAGGGGAAGCCTTGGACACTCTGGTGCAAAACTGAAATCTCCCCCCCCCCCCCCGCCAACATCTCCTTGGATCCTGGCCAGGTCTGGATGAAACCCCGCGAAGGCCCCTAGGCAGTCAACATCTTGGGGGCCCCCTCGCAAATTATCTCAGAGTTGGAGTGGCCACCCCACTGCCTGCGGCTGCTGCTGCAGCCTGCAGACACCTTCTTAAAAAGCCCCTTTGACAAAGCTGTGGGGGAGAGGCAGAGGGAGGCACACTTGAAGATGATGCCAGCATCAGCCACATCAGGCAAGTCGGGCAAAGAGCAGCTTAGTTGCTGGGAGGGCTGCAAGCGTAAGGAAAGCTGGCCTGACCTGGGGCCCCTAAAGGCGTGGGGGGCCATAGGCAAGTGCCTACTTGGCCTAATTGTTAATACGGCCCTGATCCTGGCTACTGTTGGCAGGTCGACATGCAGTAAATCATTTCAGTGTACACCAGTAGGGTTGCCAAGTCCAATTCAAGAAATACCTGGGGACTTTGGGGGCGGAGCCAGGAGACTTTGGGGGTGGAGCCAGGAGACATTAGGGGCGGAGCCAAGAGCAAGGGTGTGACAAGCATAATTGAACTCCAAAGGGAGTTCTGGCCATCACATTTAAAGGGACAGCACACCTTTTCAATTCCTTCCTTTCATAGGAAATAATGAAGGATAGGGGCACCTTCTTTTGGGGCTCATAGAATTGGACCTCCTGGTCCAATCTTTTTGAAACTTGGGGGGGGGTATTTTGGGGAGAGGCACTAGATGCTATACTGAAAATTTGGTGCCTCTACCCCAAAAAACAGCCCCCCCAAAGCTCCAGATACCCGCGGGGGGGCAGGGGATCCCCCGGTTTGGAGGCCCTCCCCCCGCTTCAGGGTCGTCGGAATGCTGGGGGAGGGGAGGGAAATGTCTGCTGGCAACTCTGTTATTCCCTATGGAGATTTATTCCCATAGAAAATCATGGAGAATTGATCCGCGGGTATCTGGGGCTCTGGGGGGGCTGTTTTTTGGGGTACAGCATCTAGTGTCTCTCCCCAAAATAACCCCCGTTTCAAAAAGATTGGACCAGGGGGTCCAATTCTATGAGCCCCCAAAGAAGGTGCCCCTATCCTTCATTATTTCCTATGAAAGGAAGGCATTGAAAAGGTGTGCTGTCCCTTTAAATGTGATGGCCAGAACTCCCTTTGGAGTTCAATGATGCTTGTCACAGCCTTGATCTTGGCTCCACCCCCAAAGACCCCAGATATTTCTTGAATTGGACTTGGCAACCTTAAAAGGAGTTCCTGCTATAAAAAAAGCCCTGCTCAAAACAAAGAACCAGTCCTGGCTTTCTTCCATCGCTAGAGCACAAGGTGCTTCAGAAGAGGCCAGAAGATTGGACCCAGCACACATGGCAGTGGGTTGCCGGAGCTGTACCTGGCAATCCTGAGTGCTTTGTGTGTGTGTGTGTGTAGGGGAGGGGCGTGGTGCTGTGTTGCATTGCTGTTGCTGTAACTTCACTTCCATGTTATCACCTCAAAATGATAGCACACACACTTTCTCACACTCATGGCATTCTAGGAATTACTCCAATCTCTATGGTAAAGACAAAGTCCCCAAATAAGGTAGGGAGGATTCCTAGAGCATGGGAGGGACTGTGATATCACCCCCCACACTCTTTTTTTTCCTCTCCTACTGCTCCATTGCTTGAGCATAGGTGATGGAGCTTAGGGGTAGCCTCCAGATGGGACTTGGAGATCTCCTGGAATTATAACTGATCTCCAGGTTATAAAGAACAATTTCCTTGGAGGTAATGGATGCCTTGGAAGGTGAACTCTATGGCATTATACTGAAGGCTGCCAACTCTGGGGCGAGCAATTCCTGGTGATTTGGAGGTGGAGTCTGGGAAAGTCAGGGTATCTGGAGCTCTGGGGGGGGGTGTTGTTTTTTGAGGTAGAAGCACCAAATTTTCAGCATAGCATCCAATTACTCTCCTCAAAACACCCTCCAAGATTCAAAAGGATTGGACCAAGGGGTCCAATTCTATGAGCCCCAAAGAAGGTATCCTTTATTACTTCTAATGGAGGGAAGGCATTTAAAAGGCATGCAGTCCCTTTCAATGTGATGGCCAGAGCTCACCTTGGAGTTCAATTGTGCTTGTCACAACCTTGATCTTAGCTCCACCCCCAAAGTCTCCTGGCTCCACCCCCAAAGTCTCCTGGCTCCACCCCCAAAGTCCCCAGATATTTCTTGAATTGGATCTCGCGACTCTAGGAGTCCTCCAGGCCCTACCTGGAGGCTGGCAATCCTAATTCTCCCCCACTGAGGTCCCACCCCTCTGCAAATCTCCAGAGATTCCCCAGACAAGAGTTGACAATTCTACAGGAGAAGGAGCTTGCCTGCCATAGTAGGTAACCATTTGGGGATTGGTTTTCACTCCCCATGACACAGGACCAGATCTACATGTTTTTTGAGGCACCCCCTTATGGGCCCATTCTAACTTATGGGACCATAAACTAGAATGGACTCCATACCCAATTTGGTGCCCCCCCTCCAGTGGTGCCCGAGGCAAGCACCCCCCCTCTGCTCTCCCTAGATCCGGCCCTGCCATGGCAGCTATATTATGGGTGGAACCTACTACCTGTTCTCCAAATTCCTGAAATGGTGACGGGCTCAACTAATTTGGGGAGCTGTGGGCTAGGGTCTCACAGATCCTTTGTTTTTTTGCCTAGTCTACTCATCTGTCCCTTCTCTGACTTGTGTCTGGAAACCAAAATTAACTTCATTCCCTGAGCCCTATAGCCCACTGCAGGCCACAAGCCTTCAGCCTGGCCTGCCTCACTGGGACCATAGCCTCTCGGGGAAGAGAAGCCTACTCTGTCCTGCCCAGAAGAGGGCTCTGCCTCCCACTTCCAGATTCATCCAACTTCTGGCCTCTGCTTTCTGGTAGAAGGCTCAAAAACATAGTCAACTGGCCTGTCTGTCTGTCTGCTCCTGATTTTTTTCTGCTACCCCTCGTAGCATTTGCCCCTTTAAGCAGTCTTTTTTTCCCCCTCCTTTCTTTTAGTCTCAGAGATATTTTATGCAATTCAATGCAATAATCCAACAGCAGGCCTTTGGATATCAGCCCATTCTCCCCATACTTCCTATACCTATGCTTCCATAGGAGAGTGGAGATTTGAACCTGCTTCTGCCAGATCATTCTAACCACTATACCACACTGGTTGAAGAAGTAGTTAACCAGGTGTATTTAGTATATTCAGGCTCTTACCCCTTCGGTAACTGTCTGAAGAGATTGTGCGGCTCCCTGAAGTACTTTCAAAGTGAGAGATTGGGGTGGTGGGGAGTTATTTCATAAAATGAAACAGACACAGAATGGTACACCCACCGCAATAAACATAGCCATTCTGACTCTCCTCCCTTTCTTTACAGCTTAATGCACTCTTGCAGACCAGAGGTGAGCATAATGTGGATAATTATTAAGGATGAGTGACTGCCACCAGGTGTGGATCAATTTTTTCTTTTCTGCTAGAGTTTTAAGGACTGTGCCCAGAGGTCCTTTTTGTCTTTACTGAATGTGTTCTGCAGGATCCTCAGACTGCGCAAGACCCAAAAGCAATATTGATGACTCCATGAACCCAAAGAGTTACTACTGCAGTGGACTATTTCTAATTTCTGTCAGCATTCAGGAAAACGTGTATCATTTCTGTCCATTCACTTTTACATGGTGCTGTTGTTCCCAAGTTGGAATCCTCCAGATAATGTATTTTAATGAAAATTTGGGTGAATCACCGCTTTTCCAAATTTGGGACAAAATGAGCTCTTGATGTACCCCATTCCTTTGAGTTTCTGTTTTTCCCTTGAGCAGCCTGGCATTCCTTTCCATGTTACTGTTCAATAAGTGTGATGTATGCATTAAGTGAGGGTATCACCTGACAATTTTAGCTACACACACACACACACACACACACATTCAAAAAACAAAGTTAGACTTTGCTCATGCTGCATAATTTCAGTGAAGAACACAGTTGTGGGGCAGGTTCATGCAAAATGGTATTATTGTGGCTGCTCAAGGGCAATGCTGCTGAAGAGAGGGAACCTTGGACAACTGAGATGTCTCCTACCCTGTGTAAAAGAAGAAGAAGATGATATTGGATTTCTATCCCGCCCTCCACTCCGAAGAGTCTCAGAGCGGCTCACAATCTCCTTTCCCTTCCCCCCCCCCTCCACAACAGACACCCTGTGAGGTAGAAGAAGATATTGGATTTATATCCCACCCTCCACTCCGAAGAGTCTCAGAGCGGCTCACAATCTCCTTTCCCTTCCTCCCCCACAACAGACACCCTGTGAGGTAGATGAAGATATTGGATTTATATCCCGCCCTCCACTCCGAAGAGTCTCAGAGCGGCTCACAATCTCCTTTACCTTCCTCCCCCACAACAGACACCCTGTGAGGTAGATGAAGATATTGGATTTATATCCCGCCCTCCACTCCGAAGAGTCTCAGAGCGGCTCACAATCTCCTTTCCCTTCCTCCCCCACAACAGACACCCTGTGAGGTGGGTGGGGCTGGAGAGGGCTCTCACAGCAGCTGCCCTTTCAAGGACAACCTCTGCCAAAGCTATGGCGGACCCAAGGCCATGCTAGCAGGTTCAAGTGGAGGAGTGGGGAATCAAACCCGGTTCTCCCAGATAAGAGTCCACGCACTTAACCATTACACCAAGTCAGCATGGTGTAGTGGTTAGAGTGTTGACCCAGGTTCAAATCCCCACTGTGTCATGGAAGCTCACTGGGTGACGTGTCAGTCACACACTCACAGTCTAATCTACCTCAGAGGGTTGTGATGATAAAATGGAGAAGAGTGGTGTTATAAGCTAGTCAGTGGTGGCCAACAGTAGCTCTCCAGATTTTTTTTGCCTACAACTCCCATCAGCCCCAGCCATTGGCCAACCCTGAGCTAGGTCATCCCTGAGTAGAGAAGTAGCTTACAGAGAAATCTGTGTGCATAGCATCAATAATACACAACAATGTTCTTGCACCACTATAGGCAGTCAGGGCCAGAGCCAACTTGCCATTTCATATCAGTTTTTGTAATTATTTCTAATTATGTGATTCTGTTCTTTTTATTTTTAATGATTTTAATTGCCCTGCCCTGCAAGCAAATCAGCAGAGCAAGCAAATCTGACAGATTTCAGATTCTAACATCTCCATTTTTTTGCATTTGAGTCACAAAGTTATCGGACGCACCATGACTTTAAAAAGCCTCCCAGTGCCAATGGCACACCTATAACTCTGCCTGGCTGTCTTCTTTGTTTGAACATCTTTGCCAAAGAAGTTCTGCAGCACTGAGAGACCGGAGAATGTGGCAGACTGTGCTTTGGGGGCATGCCGTCTTTTACTTGGGGACGCATCTTGCTGTTCCAGCGCTCTTTGCCCTACAAAGACAAGGAAGCACTTGTTTGCCTTTAACTTCATTTATACCCCACCTCTCCTTGGGGGCTGTCAACATTCCCCGTTCTCCATTTTATCCTCACAACAACAACCCTGCTAGGTAAGTTAGACTGAGAGTGTATGACTGGCCCAAGGCCACCCAATAATCTTCCACAGCAGAATAGGGATTTGAATCTTGGTCCCCATACTGAAAAAGCTGAGCACTCAGGGACAGCATTCAGAAAATGGCCAAGATATGGCTAGGAAGAGGAATTGGGCAGAAGTCTCACAAGACTTCAGTGTGAGTTAGATGAAAGTTTCAGAGTTGGGATTGGAATCTCAGGAGCTTGTGTTGACCTCCCTCAGCCTGTATAGCCCCAGAAGTACAGGTCAGGGACCAGATGCTTGTAGAAAAGGCTGCAAGCCAGGGGGCTCATCCTGTGTGTGGGAAGAGGACAACACAGTTTGGAAGGAACTTCCTCAGTCTGAGGTCCGAGGCAGGTGCAGAAGTGTAGAATATTTTCAGCGTAATCCTCTGACGAAGAGACAAGACTGGATTTATACCCCTTCCTTCACTCACAGTCTCAAAGCAGTTTACAGTCTCCTTCCCTTCCCTTCCCCTCCCCACAACAGACACTCTGTGACTGTGAGGCAGGTGGGGTTGAGAGAGCTCTTTTGAGAACTGCTCTTGTGAGAACAGTTCTGAGAGAACTGTGACTGACCCAAGGTCACCCAGTAGCTGCAGGCGAAGGAGTGGGGAATCAAGCCTGATTCTCCAGATTAGAAACCACTGCTCTTAACCACTACAGCAAACTGGCTCTGCAGAGTTACTCCAATCGAAGGCCACTGCCTCTGATAGGCTTAGACTGGAATAGTTTGTCTTAGGGTGGCATTGTTAGGCACTTTGTCCAGGAGAAGTTACCCCATATCCCAAAAAGGGTACGTGATGAAGACTTGATGAGGCCAGGGCTCTCTTCTGTGCTAGAACTTTTCACGTGACAGTCAGAGCAAGTCAGTGGATTCAGAAAGGTCTAACTCTGCTTAGGATTGCACTACTGCTTGAGAAATCATACGGAACAAAAGCAAAAGACCCCTTGCTTGGAGCCAGTTTGGGGGATCACTGGCAGGAACACAGTGGAAAAGAGTACAGTCAGTGCTTGCAGAAGAATATGGACTTACTCAGTGGAAGCAGGCCACACAGTCACCTTCGTTTATTTCTTGAAGATATTTATATACCTGCCTTTCTTCCGGGCATCCCAAGACCCGAGCGGCTGTGGTAGTTTCATCTGTTTACCTGCAGTGTGACTGCTTCAGAATTTGTTGCCAATGTTAAAGAGCCAGTTTGGTGCAGTGGTTAAGTGTGCGGACTCTTATCTGGGAGAACCGGGTTTGATTCCCCACTTCTCCACTCGCACCTGCTGGCATGGCCTTGGGTCAGCCGTAGCTCTGGCAGGAGTTGCCCTTGAAAGGGCAGCTGCTGTGAGAGCCCTCCCCAGCCCCACCCACCTCAAAGGGTGTCTGTTGTGGGGGAAGAGGATATGGGAGATTGTAAGCAGCTCTGAGTCTCTGATTCAGAGAGAAGGGCGGGGTATAAATCTGCAGTCTTCTTCTTCTTCTAAACTTACCTGCAAATCTTACCAAAGGCCAATGGGATTCATTTCCAAAGAAGCATGGGTAGGAGCAAGCAAATTGAATATACCAGATGGTCATAAAACTGAAGAAAGCATATTATCTGACAATTTATCTGACCAATTATCTGACAAACAGATGGCCATTGGCCACTATACCTTTCTTGAGTTTAAAAATATATATATATTTAGATGTTGGAAGAGATGCTTCAAAAAATCTGAATAGGCTTTTATCAGATTTCCCTCAGAAAGATTTTGTTCACAGCTTGTGAGAAGACAGGCATCTTAAGGACAGTCTTGGCATATCGTATTTACCCTGGCCTTTCAAAACATTAAGGGAAAGCCTTTTTGTGTCTAGATGAGAGCACCTTGAGGCACAGATCTGCATTCTGGCAATGCGGGCTTACCGGCGCTTAGGTTTCATTCTAGTGATTAATGTCTGGAGAAGGAAAGGGGCAATTTCCCCATTTGGCAGTGCAATGTGCTTCAAAAGTTGTATTCTTCTCTGTGAGAAATAAAATTATAGAGAGAGATGACAGATAGAGACACACACACTCAAACATCTGCCCTGCCAACTTTAACTCTTGCCTCCCCCTGCCCCCCTCATCAATACATTTTTAGTTGCTTTGGAGCATTTTTGCATTTTGCTTACCCTGGGCGTCTTTGGGCTTGGAGTGTCCCCCCCCCTCCGTTCCATGCCAGAAGGTATAGTAGGCACACAAGACGTCAAAGCATTTAACCCTAATCGATACTGTGGCCATTGGAGATTGCTGGAGGGAAAAGCATGATGATGTCTGTTTGGTGTCTGTGAAATAGCCTCAAAGCTGTATATCCATCTTAATATAATTGCCCAAAGGATCCCACTTGACCCATGTTGCCCCACAGATGGAATTACTGCGTGGATGACAAATGCGGGTAGCAAAAGCTTAGTGGTCCCCTGAGGAGGGCCTGCATTTAACACTCTGACATGCTGTTTCCTGCCTTGGAACAAACCATTTAGATTTTAAAAAATCTTTTGCACACCTTCCTTGTACCATGATCGAATCAGGGAACACCGAAATTATTGGGTGAGGTGCGCAGCCAGTGATTTTCTTTTGAATAGTATATTACAACTAAAGTGAAATTAACGTGTCAGCGTGGCAGATGTGGTTCAATGTGGCCAAGTGCAAAGTGATGCACCTTGGGGCCAAGAATCCCAGCTACAAATACAAGTTGATGGGGTGTGAACTGGCAGGGACGGACCAAGAGAGAGATCTTGGGGTCGTGGTAGATAACTCACTGAAAATGTCAAGACAGTGTGCGTTTGCAATAAAAAAGGCCAACGCCATGCTGGGAATTATTAGGAAGGGAATTGAAAACAAATCAGCCAGTATCATAATGCCCCTGTATAAATCGATGGTGCGGTCTCATTTGGAGTACTGTGTGCATTTCTGGTCACCGCACCTCAAAAAGGATATTATAGCATTGGAGAAAGTCCAGAAAAGGGCAACTAGAATGATTAAAGGGCTGGAACACTTTCCCTATTAAGAAAGGTTGAAACGCTTGGGACTCTTTAGCTTGGAGAAACGTCGACTGTGGGGTGATATGATAGAGGTTTACAAGATAATGCACGGGATGGAGAAAGTAGAGAAAGAAGTACTTTTCTCCCTTTCTCACAATACAAGAACTCGTGGGCATTCAATGAAATTGCTGAGCAGCCAGGTTAAAACAGATAAAAGGAAGTACTTCTTCACCCAAAGGGTGATTAACATGTGGAATTCACTGCCACAGGAGGTGGTGGCGGCCACAAGCATAGCCACCTTCAAGAGGGGTTTAGATAAAAATATGGAGCAGAGGTCCATCAGTGGCTATTAGCCACAGTGTGTGTGTATGTATATAATTTTTTTTGGCCACTGTGTGACACAGAATGTTGGACTGGATGGGCCATTGGCCTGATCCAACATGGCTTCTCTTATGTTCTTCTGTGACACAGAGTGTTGGACTGGATGGGCCATTGGCCTGATCCAACATGGCTTCTCTTATGTTCTTAATGTAGTCATTTCCAGGACAATCATGGAAATCTTATTTTCCTTCTGCAAAGAATAAGGGTGTCCTCCCCCCCCCCCCGCCACACAGATGCAATGTTTGGTGAATCCTTGAGCTGTGGGGGGGGGGGGGTACTTGCCTCCTTTATAAGATGTGGATTTGGTTTTCTGTGTTTGGTGGGGCACTCAGGTAATATGAAATCTGGTTGGAAACTGGGGTGGAGTTTGAAGTGCACCCATGGGCTTTATGCAGTGGCAGGGATACAATCGAGACTCAAGCCTGATCCAGGTGAGCTATGTGACAATTTGGCATTAAATTGAACCAGTGGCCATTCTCATGGCTAGTGCCAGCTTACAGGGGTTTTGCCATAGCAATATGGAAATAGAGTGATACCCTGATCTGGAGGCACAGAAGGCTGCTGGTGGCTTCGTTTTGTTCCAGATGTTCAGGACATGGCTTATTCTCTGCCCCTCTCCTTTTCTTATCTCTATGCTGATGACTCAGGGAGTGGCAGGGATGGCTGCACAGAAATACTCTTTTTTGTTTCAATTTAGACATTGTTTTTAATGAGGCTGTTCACTTTGCCCATTCTGAGACTATTTGCTCTTCCGCAGCATTGTGACACCACTTATGGGATAATGGCTGTTTTCATGCCATTTTACACAATTTGTCAAAAACATTTATATCCAATTTTGTCACCACTGTTGAAGGGAAAAGATGTTTTGTCCTGAGCAGGGAGAAACCGTGGCAAAAACTTCTGAACTGAAATGGTATACTTGTGCAATACGCCAGTGTCCTAGGGTTGCCAAGTCCAATTTAAGAAATATCTGGGGACTTTGGGGGTGGAGCCAGGAGACTTTGGGGGTGGAGCCAGGAGACATAGGGGTGGAGCCAAGATCAAGGCTGTGACAAGCATAATTGAACTCCAAAGGGAGTTCTGGCCATCACATTTAAAGGGACAGCACACCTTTTCAATGCCTTCCTTCCATAGGAAATAATGAAGGATAGGGGCACCTTCTTTTGGGGCTCATAGAATTGGACCCCATAGTCCAATCTTTTTGAAACTTGGGAGGTATTTTGGGGAGAGGCACTAGATGCTATACTGAAAATGTGGTGCCTCTATCGCAAAAAACAGCCCCCCCAGAGCCCCAGATCAATTCTTTATTATTTTCTATGAGAATAAATCTCCCTAGGGAATAATAGAGTTCCCAGCAGACATTTCCCTCCCCTCCCCCCGCTTTCTGACGACCCTGAAATGGGGGGAGGGCCTCCAAACCGGGGATCCCCTGCCCCCACCTGGGGATTGGCAACCCTACAGTGTCCCTTGTGCTGCCACTGCCCATCTCAGGCCAAATGATGGAACTGCAGGGCATTTAGCCATATCTGCATCAGTCATGGAAACCTGTTTGCCTCAGCCAGGCCAAAGCAGATCAGGTAATCCTCCTAGACCAACTTTAAAAATTTCCATATCAAGGCTTGCTCATTAGCCTGAGCAGCAGCCGCTCTCCATCTTGCTTCTGCTTCCCACCGTCTCAATTTTGTAGAAACTGGGTCAGAGATGCTCTTGAGGCAAGAGGCAACTCTCTAGGGCCTGTGGGCATATTTGGATTTTAAGAACAGGTAGCAGATACAAAGATGGGTGACTACAAAAATGGCTGCTGTAGAAGGTGAGGCCAGTCGTGAATGCTGGGAGGTCCCAAGCCAAGCTGTTTCTAAACGAGTACTTCCTGCCAATGCAAGGGTGATGTCTCCTGAGTCCTGGACTTAAAGCAATTTTTTTCCAGTGACATAGAGGAAGACCAGGGCTCGGCCATTGATTTGGCAAGAGGCACCTGTAAATGCAGCAGCAGGCACCATGCTGCCCATGTGTTCCGCACTGGGGATTACGGCTCTAAGTTGGGCTTCTCCTTTTTTAAATAATTATCCTGGGTCCCTCTTTAGAAAAAATCCCACAGAGGACCACGTGACAAGATTTGATACTGATACAGCCTGCTTCATATTACATTATTAGTTGAGCCTTTACGTGTCTTGTTGGATGGTACTTGGAACTGAATTTGGGCAAAGCTCCTATCATTCAATGATCTCTAAAACTAAAGTAAAGTTTATCAGGCCCATGGGAGTTTTAGCCAAAGCTTCTCATGTCCAGGTTTAAAATTACACTTGCTGCCCCACAAATAACAGAACTAGATTTCAAGACCATCCCAAACGGAGAGCAGGTTCTGGGTCCATGTTGTAGTAGATAGAGCAGATGTGTCAAACATAAGACCTGGGGGCCAGAACTGGCTTGTCCAGGGTTCTTATCCATCCCACAAGCAACTGGTGCAAGGGAAGGAACAGGAGCCTGCTGGGGGGGGGGGGTGTGAGTGAGTGGAACCTCATTTGTAACTGTCAAGCCCCTCGCTTCAGTGACAGCCTCACTGGTAAGTTGGAAGCCACCACAGCAAATGATTGTTTGCTGGAGCATGTGGTGGCCAGTACTGCTGCCGTAGTAGCACCCCAGCACATGGTGGCTGTGTTTGCCCCATGGGGGGGGGCATTCTTCAGCACATCAAATTCAAGGCCATCTAGCACTAGGGTTGCCAAGTCCAATTCAAGAAATATTTGGGGACTTTTGGGGTGGAGCCAGGAGGCATTGGGGGTGGAGCCAGGAGACATTGGGGTGGAGCCAGGAGACATTGGGGGTGGAGCCAGGAGCAAGGTTGTGACAATCATAATTGAACTCCAAAGGGAGTTCTGGCAGAGGAAGACAAAGAAGTCGTCGACTGTAGATTCACAATCGTCTATATTTTCTCCCCCCGTCCAGCTACTTCACATTTTTATCCTGGCACCCAGGCTCACAGCACTGGCAGTGAGTCAGGGAAGGGGTTTGCTTGACCCCCCCCTCCAGGTAGTACGGCTCTCCAGTCCACCCATGCAGATTTTCCTCTGCACCTACCCCAGCCCGTGGGGCCTTGCGGTGAGGACGCACCAATTCAGAATTTACCAGCGCCTATTCTTTACAAAGGTTTGTATATTTTATAGCACGCAGGGCCCGGCTCAACAAAGTCACATTTATGTCAGATCCAGCCCTTGTAGCAAATGAGTTCAACACCTCTGGATTAGAGTGTCAGACTAGGAGCTGGGAGACTTAGGGTACGTTCACACGACACTAAATAATGTATTTTGCAACTGGATTTTTACTGTGTAAGAATAGCAAAAATCCAGTTGCAAAATGCATTATTTAGTGCAGCGTGAATGCACCCTCAGGTTTGAATCCTGTCTCTGCCGTGCGATTTTCCTGGGTGACCTTTCACTTTCTCAGGCTAATCAACCTTACAGGTTGATTAAATGGAGGAAAACAGATTGAAAACAGATTGATGTTGCAAACCACCTTGGGTCCACATTGGGGAGAACCGTGGGGTATTATTGAGTACCCAACACACATGTAAGACTGATCTAACCAACAGAAGCAGGAACTGAAGGCAGAAGGAACAGACTTGCTAAGTCAGAATCCTGAAAGTCAATGTGGCACAGTGATGTGGGCAAAAAGACCTACGTTCAAATCCTCTTTAGCCATGGAATTACTTAGGGGTGTTTGGTAACCGCATTGAGGGAGCAGCTGGTCAGCAGGGTCTTTAAATGGCACAGGGAGGCCTGCAGCTGCTTCTTCTGCCCCCCCTCGTCGCCCAGTGCTATCTGAATCACTGGCGGGGAGGCCTTCAAGCCACTGTGGAGGTGTGCAAGGAAAGCCGTCACCTTCGGTCTCTGCTGCTGCCAAGGCTTGAGGGCCGCCCCCCACTGGCGATCCAAACCGCACAGGAGGGCTGGCAGAAGCAGCCACACGTCTCCCTGCACAGTTTATAGACTAGGGTTGCCAATCCCCAGGTGGGGGCAGGGGATCCCCCGGTTTGGAAGCCCTCCCCCCGCTTCAGGGTCGTCAGAAAGCGGGGGGAGGGGAGGGAAATGTCTGCTGGGAACTCTGTTCTTCCCTATAGAGGTTTATTCCCATAGAAATTCATGGAGAATTGATCCGCGGGTATCTGGGGCTCTGGGGGAGGCCCTGTTTTTTGAGGTAGAGGCACCACATATTTTCATTACAGCATCTAGTGCCTCTCCCCAAAATATCCCCCAAGTTTCAAAACGATTGGACCAGGGGGTCCAATTCTATGAGCCCCAAAAGAAGGTGCCTCTATCCATTATTTCCTATTGAAGGAAGGAATTGAAAAGGTGTGCTGTCCCTTTAACTGTGATGGCCAGAACTCCCTTTGGAGCTCAATGATGCTTGTCACAGCCTTGATCTTGGCTCCACCCCTAATGTCTCCTGGCTCAACCCCCAAAGTCTCCTGGCTCCACCCCCAAAGTCCCCAGATATTTCTTAAATTGGACTTGGCAACCCTACTATAGACCCACCAACCAGCCGGTCAGCAGGGCCTTTAAATCACATGGGGAGGCCAGCTGCTGCTCCTGTCACCTCTCTCGCATGATTTGGATCGCAGGAAGGGAGGATGCTGTGGCAGACGCCACAACAAGGAGCAAAAGCCACCAGTTGGGTGCTATAGCCCTGGCGCTCAGTGATACCACAGCTGGAAGTGACATCACCAGGTCACAGGATACTCAAGGATTCACTTGAAACTAGAGATTTGGGTGAATCCAAGAGCATGCATTGACGGACTAATGTCACTTCTGGATATGCAGCTGGAACTGAGGCTGCAGACGCCGTTTCCTCTGCCACTCCACTGACTGCTGGTGGGGGAAGCAGAGTGTCAGTGGGGATTCTCCCTCCAGCAGTGGTCATGAGGATAAAAAAAAGAAGAGTGGAGAATGTCGTAAGCCTCCTTGGGTTCCCATTGGGAGAAAAGAAGAGATTTTTTTATACCTACTATTTACTTCAATGGAAAAAAGAAATCTTAGAAGGGCATTTGCCTTAGCTGTAGATGTTCTGCCTTTCCATCTGCAGTGATGCAAGGCATGTACAATAAAATCCCTTACTCTGAAAGGGTTTGCTCATGCCCCTTAAGCGAGGCTGAATCTGTAGAGCATATTTATTTATTTATTACTTCCCATTTATATCCCGCCCTCTCCGCAAGCGGACTCAGGGCGGCTTACAACATCATAAAAACAATCAATCCAATAAAACATATAAAACCATAATTTACACATATACTTACAACTTTAAAACCATTCCATAGCGCTATTTCAGTCCAGTATAGGTGGTATTGACTTCTCGACTATGATTGCCAGCATTCTGTAGGATGTCCGGTGGCAGCCCTTTTTCAATCAAACCACAAAAGCCTGTTTAAACAATTCGGTCTTACAGGCCCTGCGGAACGCAGACAAATCCCGCAGGGCCCTTACGGCTTCTGGGAGGGTGTTCCAAAGTTCTGGTGCTGCCACCAAAAAAGCCCTGGATCTCGTCATACACAGCCTGGCTTCTTTTGGGCCAGGGGCAGACAGCAGATTTTTTGTCCCTGATCGCAGTGCTCTCTGGGGAACATATGGGGAAAGGCGGTCCCGTAGATAGGCAGGACCCTGACCATAGAGGGCTTTAAAGGTTAATACCAACACCTTGAAGCGAACTCGGAACACAACAGGCAACCAGTGCAGCTCTCTCAGCACTGGCTGAATGTGCTCCCGTCGCGGCAGCCCCATTAACAGCCGTGCCGCAGCGTTCTGCACTAGTTGTAGTCTCCGGGTTGGCATCAAGGGTAGCCCCATGTAGAGAGCATTACAGTGATCTATTCTTGAGGTGACCGTAGCATGGATTACCGTCGCTAAGTCGTTGCGCTCCAGGTAAGGGGCCAGCTGCCGCGCTTGCCGAAGATGAAAAAAGGCAGATCTAACAGTGGCTGCTACCTGGGCCTCCATTGTAAGAGAGGACTCAAGAAGCACGCCTAAGCTCTTAACCTTAGGGACCGGTATCAGTGGTACCCCGTCAAGGGCCGGCAGCTGGATCTCTCTCCCCAGACCGCCTCGACCCAGGTAGAGAACCTCCGTCTTCGTCGGATTCAATTTCAGCCGTTTTTCAGTTTCCCATATTATAGGGAGGCTCATTTTAGAATTGTAATGTAATGTAATGTAAAATTTTATTTATACCCCGCCCTCCCCCGCCAGAGCAGGCTCAGGGCGGCTTACAACATTTAAAATGAACAATACAATAATAAAACATTAAGAACACATTAAAACCAATCAGTGATTAAAACATTCCTAGACTAACAGTGGCGGTAATCATTATTAATTTAGCAGTAAACATTGGTACCATCATTAATGAACGCCTGTTTGAAGAGGGCGGTCTTGCAGGCCCTGCGGAACTGATCTAAGTTCCGCAGGGCCCGCACCTCCTCTGGGAGCTGGTTCCAGAGTTGTGGGGCTGCGGCGGAAAAGGCCCGAGTGCGGGTGCTTTGCAGTTTTACTTCTTTCGGCCCAGGGATATTCAGTTTATTTTTGCCTACTGACCTCAGTGCTCTCTGGGGCTCATATGGGGAGAGACGGTCCCTCAGGTAGGTCGGTCCTTGGCCATATAGGGCTTTAAAGGTTATGACCAGCACTTTGTACCGGATCCGGTATACAATCGGCAGCCAGTGCAGTCCGCGCAGCCCAGGCCGTATATGCCTCCATCTTGGAAGACCAAGTAGTAGCCTGGCTGCTGCATTCTGCACTAGCTGCAGTTCCCGGGTCCGGTATAGAGGCAGCCCCATTATTACTCCATTAGTCCATAGGACACCTGATTATACTAATACAAAAAAGCAAGACTCCATTGGCTCTTATCAGATAAGAATCCAGAGATTACATATACAGCTGCTGAGTTCTGTGCATCAATTCTTAGACTGCAGGATTTGCATTTTAAAGGTCCTTAAACTTAGATTTTTACTTCATATATTATGTCTGTTTTAACTTCTCCATTATGTTTATACTGCATCCTGGTCTTGAGATTGTAATAAACTATGATGATGATGATACCTACTATTTTCTGTACCTTAAGAAGTCTCAAAGCAGCTTACAATCATCATCCCTTCCTCTTCCGACAGCAGGGACCTTGTGAGGTAGGTGGGCCTGAAAGAGCTCTGAGAGAACTGTGACTGGCCCAAGATCACCCAGCAGGCTTCATGTAGAGGAGGAGTGGGGAATCAAACCCGATTCTCCAGATTAGAGTCCACCATTATACCACACTGGTGCGATACCTGAATGGGATCAAATGTTCTTTTGGTTTTCATTGGTCCATTTTGAATACTCTTGAGTGATCAAAGAAAAGTAGACACTATATGAATTTGCAATTATCAGTCCTACATCTTCGGTTATAACCCTACTTGATACATGATCAGGTGACCACTCCATTGCCTGTACTCATATTTTACTTCTGGTTATCATCAGGGTCCAAATAAAAAGTCGCAGCTGTTTAAAGGCTTTCTTTTGTTGGGCATTTTGCGACTGGTTTTTTCGTGTTGATTTGAGCCAAAGACATCACGTCACCCCCACTCAAGTGCTGTACAAGGCAGGACTCGTTATATTAAAATATAACCCTGTGTCCTTCCGCAGCCCCTCTCTCAGCTGAAAAAGACTAATCTGCGATGAGTAACCTACACCTCTCTTCTTTTGGTGGAGGCCACCATCCTCCCCACACTGGAGTGGTTAACAGTACCTCACTTTGCCTTACAAGTACCTCACTTTGCCATAATGGCAATGCCAGCCCCATTATCTCTCTCTCTCTCTCTCGGCTTGGCTTCGCGAACGAAGATTTAAGAAGGGTGCAATAGTCCACGTCTGCTGCAGGCTCGCTGGTGGCTGACAAGATCAATGCGGGACAGGCAGGTCCGGCCACAGTGGCTGCAGGGAAAAGTCTGATTTAGGGTTGGTGCTGTAGCAGTGCGATTCTTCCTCAATCTCCTTTTGTCCTCAAGACCAGCTATGCGTGCGTTCTCAAAGGAAGAGACAGCCTGGTGGATGGTGTGCCTCCATGCTTTGCGATCTGAGGCTAGGTCAGACCACTGGTGATGGTTGATGCGACAGGTACCAAGGGATTTCTTCAAGGAGTCCTTGTACCTCTTCTTTGGTGCCCCTCTATTTCGATGGCCGGTGGAGAGTTCGCCATACAGGGCAATCTTGGGAAGGCGGTGGTTTACACTAAATAAAACAGGGAAAGTGTCAGTTCACAGTCTGGACCCAAAACAGATCATTGCTTGTGGGGACTGATATAAACCACAAGCCCACTGAGAACGGTAATTAAATTTGCAAGTGCTTTTCATCTTTAGCCAAAACACAGAGCAGAATGGAAAGAATTTTTATTTTTCTCTATTAAGTAAAGCAAAACACAAAGGGGGGGGGGGAGACTGTTCTTTCACATAGTCTGACATGATAAGGTGCTTGCTGGCATTCTGCGAGGGGTGGGTCTAGATGAAATGAGGCAGTCTCAAGGGTAAAGAGGGTACCCAGAGTTTCCTCCACTGAAGGTTGTGGGATAATCCTTTGTTCTTCCTACGATGGTCTTGTGCTGTGTTCTTTCTTCTTCTTTTACAAAAAAGAGACTCTTCTACATCACCATTCTGCTATTCCTCATTTTCAAGTTATCTGCCTGGTGTCTTCTTATGTATAGATTGCTCTCCCCTAAGATACTCATCAAGCCTCTTCTCTGTCCTTTTCCAAGAAATTCACCTTGTTTCGCTTGCAGCTCCCAAAAGGCCAGTCCACGGGAGACCGACAACAACAGTAGCAAACCAATCATTTTTGGACCTGCCTGGGGCAAGGCACTCAGCCTCATCTTTGCTATGCTGCTGCCTGAAGCTAATGCCTGGAGTAGACTGCAGATCGGCTGCCCGGAACGACCTGAATCAGTCTGTTGGGCCCAGGCTGTAGCCACAGCACTTCCAGTTGTGGGGAAGGGTTCCTGCAGGGAAGCATGCTGTCCATCTGCAAGTATGCCAGTCAAGGAAGGAGTTTTTTAACCAGCTTTCTGAAGTGGAATCCTGACCTCCTGGAAGGAAGGGGTTGGGCAAACTGTGCCAGACTGATAGATGGAAACATCTCACTCCACGTATTAAAGAAAACAGCACAGATTGCCTATTTGCGTTTAGGCACAACTGGAGTGCTGCTTGCTACCTTTAAAACCCTAAATGTACAGGGACCAGGGTACTTAAAGAACCACAAGCTTCCATATTATTTATTTAATTTACAGTCCACCTTTTCCCTAATGGGGACCCAAACTGGCTTGCATCACTCTCCATTTTCTTCTCCAGGACCTCGAGGCATCTGGATAAAGGTGGCTCAGCGGTACTGATGCTTTTAGACCTATTGGCCGCGTTTGACACCGTCAGTCATCAGCTGCTGACCTACTGCCTCACCAATGCTGGGATACGGGGGTTGGCCTTACAGTGGCTCTCTTTCCTTCAGGGTCGGGGACAAAGGGTGGCAATGGGGGGGGGAACTGTCTCGACGGCACCCACTTGTGTGTGGTGTGTCACAAGGGGCAGTTCTATCCCCCATGTTGTTCAACATCTACATGCGCCTCCTTGCCCAGAGGTTTGGGCTGGGATGTCATCAGTATGCAGATGACACCCAGCTTTATCTGTTGATGGGCGGCCATTCCAACTCCTCCCTAGAAGATTTGACCATGGCACTTCAAGCTGTGGCAGGGTGGCTCAGGCTGAGTTGACTAAAGTTGAATCCGATGAAGACGGAGGTCCTGTACCTAAGTCGTGGCAGTCTAGGAACCGAGGTCTCCTTACCGACCTTTGACGGGGCACTACTTACATCGGTGCCCAAGGTCAAAAGCTTAGGGGTGCTCTTGGATCCCTCTTTAAATATGGAGGCCCAGGTGACAGCCATCACCAGATCAGCCTTCTATCATCTACGCCTGATAAAGCAGCTGGTCCACTACCTTGAATGCAACGACTTAGTAAGAGTGATCCACACCACGGTCCCCTCAAGATTGGATTACTGCAATGCCCTCTGCATGGGGCTGCTCTTGTTTCAAACCCGGAAGCTTCAGCTAGTGCAGAATGCAGCAGTCAGGTTGTTAACGGGTCTTCCTTTATGGGAGCACATTCAACCTGTGCTGAAAGCGCTGCACTGGTTGCCTATCGCATACTGGGTTCGTTTCAAGGTGCTCGTTCTCACCTTTATGGCCCTATATGGCCAGGGGCCTGCGTACCCTAGGGACAGCCTTTCCCCACATGTTCCCCAGGGAGCACTTCGGTCTGGATCACAAAATTTACTTACAATGCCCGCCCCTAAGGAAGCCAAGCTCATGACAACTAGAGCCAGAGCCTTCTCTGTAGTGATCCATGCTGCCGGAAGAAGTTAGGGACCTGTGAGAGCTCATACAGTCCCGCAGGGCTTGTAAGACGGCACTCTTCCACCAGGCATTTGTAAACTAGACCACTGGCCACGACAGTTTTTAGGCCAACACACGGATCACCCCTTGCAATCTGCTGTACAGCAGCAGCGGAGAGAAGAAGAAGATATTGGATTTATATCCCGCCCTCCACTCCGAAGAGTCTCAGAGCAGCTCACAATCTCCCTTACCTTCCTCCCCCACAACAGGCACCCTGTGAGGTAGATGAAGATATTGGATTTATATCCCACCCTTCACTCCGAAGAGTCTCAGAGCGGCTCACAGTCTCCTTTACCTCCCCCCGCCCCACAACAGACACCCTGTGAGGTGGGTGGGGCTGGAGAGGGCTCTCACAGCAGCTGCCCTTTCAAGGACCACCTCTGCCAGAGCTATGGCTGACCCAAGGCCATGCTAGCAGGTGCAAGTGGAGGAGTGGGGAATCAAACCCGGTTCTCCCAGTTCTGGCCCCCAGGTCTTATGTTTGACACATCTGCTCTATCTACTACAACATGGGCCCAGAACCTGCTCTCCATTTGGGATGGTCTTGAAATCTAGTTCTGTTATTTGTGGGGCAGCAAGTGTAATTTTAAACTTGGACATGAGAAGCTTTGGCTAAAACTCCCATGGGCCTGATAAACTTTACTTTAGTTTTAGAGATCATTGAATGATAGGAGCTTTGCCCAAATTCATTTCCAAGTACCATCCAACAAGACACGTAAAGGCTCAGCTAATAATAATAATAATAATAATAATAATAATAATAATAATAATAATAATAATAATAATAATAATAATAATAAGATATTGGATTTATATCCCGCCCTCCACTCCGAAGAGTCTCAGAGCGGCTCACAATCTCCTTTACCTCCCCCCGCCCCACAACAGACACCCTGTGAGGTGGGTGGGGCTGGAGAGGGCTCTCACAGCAGCTGCCCTTTCAAGGGCAACCTCTGCCAGAGCTATGGCTGACCCAAGGCCATTCCAGCAGGTGCAAGTGGAGGAGTGGGGAATCAAACCCGGTTCTCCCAGATAAGAGTCCGCACACTTAACCACTACACCAAACTGGCTCTCCCAAACTGGCTTAGAGGACAATCTAAGATCTGCTTCCCAGAGAATTATAAATTTGAAACTTAAGATCATAGCACCGAAATGTTAATTACTCTACGTATTTTATGTTTTATACTAGTCTGTGTTTTTATGGCTTTAACGTCACACCACTATGTCTACTCATGCATATGCATGTCTATGTAAGCCGCCCTGAGTCTGCCTTGGCAGGGAAGGCGAGATATAAATGAAATAAAATAAATAAAATTCTCACAACAACCCTGTGAGGCAGGCTAGGCTGAGGGTGTGTGACTGGAGACCCAGCAAGCTTCCATGCTGTGGATATTTGAACCTGGGTCTCCCAGATCTTACTCTTGACACTTTAAGGACTATAACTTAGCCTGTCTTGTTTCTCTGTGGCTATCTACCATTGAAAATGAAACCATTTTCTGTACTGATTCCTCATCCCCCAGCTATCTGGCTTGCACTGCGTCTTCTTCGTTCCAGGCACTGATTGAAACAGTTTTGCTTCTCTAGGGCATCAGGTTGATTGCTCTTTTGTTTGTACTTCCTTCCTACCTCTTGTATAACAGGTTGTCGTCGTCCCGTCCCCCCCCCCCCCCCCCCCCGGACCTGCTTTTACTGGTTGGAACATGCTTCTCTTGTTGATAATGTTGTCAGTTTCCTATGCTGTTGTTGGGTTGTTTTTTTTGTACATTAGTGATTTTTGGGACCCAGTGTTCTTCAGGAAGCAATCCAATCCTTCAAAATGGTCATTTGATAAAAAAAACCCAGCACTTGCCAGCCTTACAGGGCTGTTGTAAGCATCACTTAGTTAATGCGCGTAGAACGCTTTGAACAATCTAAAGCACTCTGCGCATCTGAAGTTTTACGATTAAAATGCAGACCTGAATATAGGCATGAATATAGCGGGCTGTAAGTACTCAGCACAAAGGTGTCAGGATTCTACTACGCGGCCGTTCACGTACCTGGGACTGAGCACCCTCTGGTCAAAGATGGAACCTGCCAAGGGAACTTCTTGACATCAACAGGCCAGAAGAGCTCGGCTTTGAACAATGAAGGGACCGTGCCGGTATCCCCTCATCAGAGGCAGCTTCATTTCCCCCTGGTAGTATTAGCTCCAGATGGTATTAACTGTAGAGAGCTATAAACCAAGGCATCCGCTGTCTCGAGTCACTTTTGATTTGGCAGCCAAGAATCTAGATACTATGCTCTTTATTACGGAACTATAAAGAACAAAAGAGAGCAAACCGTTATGCTGGTTGCTGAAATGGAAGATCCCCAGATGCGTTTCAGTCCTTATATAGCTTCTGTGGGAAAGGACAAGGGACGGAGGGAGAGCTTTTCAGACATAGAGCCCATGTGTGTGTACTATAATTTATATAGTATGTTAGGGAGGGACAGTGGCTCAGTGGCAGAGCATCTGCTTGGGAAGCAGAAGGTCCCAGGTTCAATCCCTGGCATTTCCAAAAAAGGGTCCAGGCAAATAGGTGTGAAAAACCTCAGCTGGAGACCCTGGAGAGCCGCTGCCAGTCAGGGGAGGGACGGTGGCTCAGTGACAGAGCATCTGCTTGGGAAGCAGAAGGTCCCAGGTTCAATCCCTGGCATCTCCAAAAAAGGGTCCAGGCAAATAGGTGTGAAAAACCTCAGCTGAGACCCTGGAGAGCCATTGCCAGTCAGGGGAGGGACGGTGGCTCAGTGGCAGAGCATCTGCTTGGGAAGCAGAAGGTCCCAGGTTCAATCCCTGACATCTCCAAAAAAGGGTCCAGGCAAATAGGTGTGAAAAACCTCAACTGAGACCCTGGAGAGCCACTGCCAGTCAGGGGAGGGACGGTGGCTCAGTGGCAGAGCATCTGTTTGGGAAGCAGAAGGTCCCAGGTTCAAGCCCTGGCATCTCCAAAAAAAAAAAAGGTCCAGGCAAATAGGTGAGAAAAACCTCAGCTTGAGACCCTGGAGAGCCTCTGCCAGTCTGAGAAGACAATACTGACTTTGATGGACCAAGGGTCTGATTCAGTATAAGGTAGCTTCATATGTTCATATGTTTGGGGAGGGACGGTAGCTCAGTGGTAGAGCATCTGCTTGGGAAGCAGAAGGTCCCAGGTTCAATCCCCGGCATCTCCAAAAAAGGGTCCAGGCAAATAGGTGTGAAAAACCGCAGCTTGAGACCCTGGAGAGCCACTGCCAGTCTGAGAAGACAATACTGACTTTGATGGACCCAGGGTCTGATTCAGTAGAAGGCAGCTTCATATGTTCATATAAGTAATCTTCATCGTCTTGCGAACCCCACACCTCCCTCTTTAGTGTCTGTAGAATTCTGAGTTGAGAGAAGTAGATTTTTTTTAAAATGCTAACTGATTCGTTTTGGCCTGTTGAACTGATAAATCTGCTAGGAGAACTAAAGTACTTTTAGAAAAATATATTGGAGATATTCCTATCTCTTTTCTTCCCAGAAAAATGCCATTAGAATTCTAAGCAAGGCCTTAGTTGTGTATTCCTGTTTTTCAGTTTGGAATCTGGCTATTTAAATCTTCTAAAGAACAAACGTGAAGTTTAAAAATGTTATTTGCAAGGATGCTAATTTATTTAGATACTTATCCAAGATATACTCCTTTCTTTGAGATGGTAGTTAGTTTGGTATTTAGAGATGCTGATAAAAGTCTACTGAGATGTTTAATAACCACTTTAGATGAAGGGAGGTTTACAAACATGGATCGCTCTGATTATTTGTTCCTAAAAGTGCAGACACAAAAAGACCAATGTGATCTGCCTGCTCCTTCCTTACATATTGTGTGCAGTCTGTTGCGTTTTGGTCCCTCGACCCCACTGTTAGATGCTCCATGCTGACCATCAGCCAGAATAATTCACACAAAGAGATCTTGTGGCTTCTGAATCTGCCACATGTGAAATCCCAGGGAAGCGGCTATTTGCCCCATTTCCCCAGTAAGACTCCCAAGCAATGTCTCATGGTGGAAAAACAGCATGGAAGGTATGCTTGCCAACTGCCAAGTGGGGCCTGGAGTTCTAGTATTATCATTGGTGTCCTGACTTCAGAGGTCACTTCCCCTAGAGAAAACAGCCCCTTCAGAGGATGGGGTCTAATATGTTCTCATATCCCCATTGAGCTCCCTCCTTTCCCCAAACTCTGCCTTCCCCAGCACCACCCCCAAATCTTTAGGGATTTCTGAAGTTGAAGCACTAATGAGAGCACTGGCTTTCCTTCCCACTTGCACCACAGTCCAGGTCAGAATTGCATCCTGCGTGTCTAACTATTGGATTTTGATAATATCTGGGAGCATCAATTACAGAACTCCCCAATGTCCCTGAGATACTAGGTGTCTGGAACTATCTTTCCCTGCCTAAGGGTGTCTGTTTTGGAGAGGAGAAGGGAAAGGAGATTGTAAGCCACTGAGACTCCTTCGAGTAGTGAAAGATGGGGTATAAATCCAATCTCCTCCTCCGGCTCTGGAGGGCTGCTGTCAATCAGAATAGACAGTCCTGAGTTAGGGAGACCAATACTTTGACTTGGTATAAGGGAATTTCATATATTGTTATGTCCATACGTAGTGGAACTCTCCAAAAGGCTCTAGGAATCGCCAATCTCTGAACACAGGAAGGAAGTTTAGGCCTTTCAGTTCCAAACCAGTCTGTTAAATAGTGGGTTCAATGCATGGGGAGATGAGGTTGCAGTGATCAAAGCTCTTTTATTATAGATAACAGCATGGTAATGGCTGACTCAAGACTGCTGAACTGGGCCAACGGGGCCAAATATATACACGGTCAAGTTCCCACGCTGAAGATGATGAAGAAGAAGATATTGGATTTATATCCCGCCTCCACTCCGAAGAGTCTCAGAGCAGCTCACAATCTCCTTTACCTTCCTCCCCCCCACAACAGACACCCTGTGAGGTAGATGAAGATATTGGATTTATATCCCACCCTCCACTCCGAAGTCTCAGAGCAGCTCACAATCTCCTTTCCCTTCCTCCCCCACAACAGACACCCTGTGAGGTAGATGAAGATATTGGATTTATATCCCACCCTCCACTCCGAAGAGTCTCAGAGCGGCTCACAATCTCCTTTCCCTTCCTCCCCCACAACAGACACCCTGTGAGGTGGGTGGGGCTGGAGAGGGCTCTCACAGCAGCTGCCCTTTCAAGGACAACCTCTGCCAGAGCTATGGCTGACCCAAGGCCATTCCAGCAGGTGCAAGTGGAGGAGTGGGGAATCAAACCCGGTTCTCCCAGATAAGAGTCCGCACACTTAACCACTACACCAAACTGGCATTGGATCATTTGAACCAGCAAGGGGCTGGTGATTGGCTAGGGGAAGCAGGGATTTGGATCCTGCTTCCCATTGTTTCCCAGTCCCCAAACTCAGTCCTAAAGGCTCCAATGAGCCAAGCAGGAACTAATAGAACACATGAACCAAAGAGTCCACATACACAACACAGACATAATCTTTGGAATCATATGAACATATGAAGCTGCCTTATACTGAATCAGACCCTCGGTCCATCAAAGTCAGTATTGTCTACTCAGACTGGCAGCAGCTCTCCAGGGTCTCAAGCTGAGGTTTTTCACACCCATTTGCCTGGACCCTTTTTAGTTGGAGATGCTGGGGATTGAACCTTGGGACTTTCTGCTTACCAAGCAGATGCTCTACCACTGAGCCACCATCCCTCGCCAAATCCTGGCACTAGAGCTCTGAAATAGGCAGGTTTTTTGGGGGGGGGGGGGCTGTTGTCTTTAAATAGCAAACACACTGAGAAACATGGGAGCGCTCTAGAGTCTAGGGTACACTCTTAGCACTGCATTCCTGACTTAGATAAGACTGTCTTTCAGAATCCTCTATAAGGAGCAGAGGGCCCCTGAAAGATGTTCAGGAGTTTCTCAACAGACTCGATGTGGAAAGGGTTTCCTAAAACTACAAACCAGTGTTCCCCCTAAGCAGAGTTAGTGTGAGCTAGCTCACAGATTTTTCACCTCCAGCTCACATATTTTGGTCTTAGCTCAAGAAGGATGAGCCCAGAGCACAATAATTGATGCCATAGCTCACAACTTTAATGCCAGTAGCTCACAAAGTAGGATTTTTGCTCACAAGACTCTGCAGCTTAGAGGGAACATTGCTGATCACCTGGTTCTGCCATATATTAAAGGAACACCTCATCAAATTATCGCTTGGGGGGACCTTAGATGAGCCACTGCCTGTACTTAGGCCAGCATCTCTCTTTTATGTAACATCAGAGTCATAGTACTAGTCGTTTACTAACCCACTGACTCAGATAATACGTGCAGAACACTTTGCTCACTTGGAATGTGCTACGTAAATCTGACCTTGAGGGGTTTTTTTTTTTCTTTTATTTAAAACTCTGGTTTTAATCCTTAGCAAAAAAGTGTGAGATTGCCTTCCAGTGAACCAGCTTTCAGAAATGTCATTTGACCGTCCACCTGTCTTCTGAAGACTCCTGGTACTTTCTGGAGCTAAAACTCTCCCAACGGTAGCAATCAATCCAATAAAAGCAGTACTTTCCCTTACCTTTCTTTTCCCTTTCCCCATTTCCTTCCCAGTGATAATTTTGATTGTGGCAGCTGCTGGAAGGCAGCATGTTCTGCAGGATGTGTTTGCAAATTGCCAGGCATCTGGATTTTAGGTGCTACCATTTCTTGGTATTTAAGTCTACTGTTGTGTTAAATTTTGAGGAATTGTGTCCCACCCCTCTCAGATGCACTGGGGCTGCTTCCCATGATGCCACACACTGAGTGGAGAAAATTCCCGAGTGATAGTAGAGATATTTTCTTCCGACTACATACTTTCCTTTAGCATCTTGCTGCAGTGTCTCGAAATCATTGGCTTTGTGGTTTTGAGTAAGACTGCTCATCGCCTATACACCAGAGTGAGGTTTGTGCATGAGACGGCTTTAGCTTCTTTCTGCAGAGAAGATGGGAGTGTTTTTTCCAGAATGATAGAAAGAGCCATGTCTCTCTTTATGAGACAAGCTGGAGGCTTTACAAATGAACTTGATTACCTTACCAAAGTATTCTGCCTCCAGAACTATCCATCACACTTCAGTCCCCCCCTTTCCCTTTAAGAGTAGATATTAAATTCTGGAGGTCCCCCTCCCTCCTTTATAGCTATCAAAAAGTATTCTCAAAATTATTTCTTCCAGTCTTACTAAAAATAAAACTCATAATAAAATAAGAGCCCACCTTTTCCAGAATTAAACTCTCTGGGCTTCTCTCTCTCTCTTTGCCATTTTATCAGTTTTACATGGTTTCTGCCTCGACTGAATTACAGCCACAGATAAGAAGGTTTGGAGCTCTGTGTCATTGTTCTTCATACTAAATGGCTTTAAAGGTGTAATTATAGTTAATTTGAGAGACATGGTCCACCTTTAGAAAGGAGTATCTTTAATATTTATGTATTGTCTTTGCTCCAGAGAGTCTGCTTGGGATGGCTTACAAATAAAACATAAAACAACATAAGAATAATTAAAACTATTTTTTAAAAAAACAGCTTTAAAAGCCCAGCCAGAGCATAAAGGTAGCATGAAACAAGCTGACATCTGAAAAGCAAGTCCCACAAAACAGTCTCTTTCATTCCAGCAAGTTTGGTAGGGATTGTCGGTGCGGGTGTGTGCAGAGTGAGCGGTGTGATGTGTACAACGGTGAGCCCCAGTAAAGAAGTGAGCCAGACACCTGCAGCTAGTGCTAAAACAGTGTATTTACAGATTATATACAACGTGCTCACTAGTGCAGAAAGATACATCAACTATAGGACCAAAGTGCTCCGCCAGCATGTGACTCCTCGAAGAGAGACCTGTGCACTGGTAGCACAGTCCATATATAGTTCCATCAGCCAATCCTGGCAGTCCACGGTCATGCTGACTCAGCAGGTACTTTCCACCTGTCCTTTACCGGCTAGAACCGGCTTGTAGATAAGGTCACTGTGACCTAGCTTGCCAGCTAGATCACTTGCTGTCACATTAGAGCTGTCAGACTGTGTAAAGGGAGACTCAATACTGACAGGGATTAGGATTGGAACTGGGACCATAAAAACTGAGCTGATTATGAGTCTACACCAGTTCTGATTGTTGCCACAGGCCAGGTAAAAATGGAGCAACCCCTGCAGCGGAGCTCATTTCATTCAGCTTGCTCCCAGCTGCCACGGGCCTATGAGGAACCTTTCCGGTAAGCTAAATGACCAGTTCGTTTCTGTGCTGCACTGAGAAATGTTCAATAATATGCAACTTCTGTTTGATGCACCTCATTTATTTTGCCATCAATCAATACCTTTTCCTGTTTCTTTGCTCATTTGTTTGCTGCCCTTCCTTCAGCTCTGCAGTGACTGACCAGTTGACTGCCACAAAAGCCAGGCCATTTTGCTTGAAGTACATAGCTCCATCCAGTGCAATGCCATGACTAGAATGCTGGACCAGGCCACAGGAGATCTCTGGGAATTAAAAAAAAAAAAATCCTGCCCAGGCAAGCCATTTTCTCCAGTCTGCTTCTCTCACAAAGTTGTGAAGCTGAAATGCTGTTCTGGCACTGTAATCCTTGGCAGACGTACTCCAGTCTGAGCCTACTGAAATCAATGGGCATACTGAAATCAACTGGAGTAATTCTGTGTAGGATTTTGCTGCACATTTCTGGGAGGAAAGGTAGGATAAAAATGTAATAAATGGAATCAGGGTAGTAAAGAAGAGTGAGCTTAGACTGTCCCTGGTTCAAACCCTTGCCATAAATTTAATGGTTAGCTAAGAGACCCTGTCTTGGACTTGGACCAGCAATATGGAGTCACTAATAGTAATGGCCTACCTTACAAGAAGATATTGAAGAAGAAGATATTGGATTTATATCCTGCCCTCCACTCCGAAGAGTCTCAGAGCGGCTCACAATCTCCTTTACCTTCCTCCCCCACAACAGCCACCCTGTGAGGTGGGTGGGGCTGGAGAGGGCTCTCACAGCAGCTGCCCTTTCAAGGACAACCTCTGCCAGAGCTATGGCTGACCCAAGGCCATGCTAGCAGGTGTAAGTGGAGGAGTGGGGAATCAAACCTGGTTCTCCCAGACAAGAGTTCGTACACTTAACCACTACACCAAACTGGCGTGCCGTACAAAGTAATATATAAACGTGCCGTACAAACGTGCTGATATTGAACGTGCCGTACAAAGTAATATATAAAAGCTAAGTATTAAATAAGAATTGTAGTCTATTGTACTACTCCAACCCATCACAGAAAGGCAAAATCCATTTCATTTGTCTCAGGAATACCTCAGTGAGGAACATGCACTTAAACCCCGGCCAAGCAAACTGGGAACTGAGGATAACTGCAAAGTCCTCTCATGCTTGCCTAAGCCTCCTGTTATGGCCTTTGCCCTTGGGCATCATATCAGCTGATGTCCCTACCTACCAGATTCAGCTGTTGGCAGAGCCTTACTTATTTAAGGCATTTTTATCTCATCCTTCTTCCAATCAGTTCAGGGTGGTGGATGTGATTCTCCGTTCTCCTCCATTTTATCTTCCCAACAGACCTATGCAGCAAGCAAGCTTGGGTTGCAAAGGGCTGGCCCAAGGTGATCCAGAGAGTTTCAAGGCAAGTGGGGATTCGAATCAAGGCCTTCTGGTCCTAGGCCAGCACTCTAACCCGGGGTCTGTAACTTTTGAATAATTAAAAGAACCAAACAGTGTCAAATTCAGAGCCAAGATCAACAGAGAGCTAATATAAGAATGCCCGTTTGCATCACCAAAACTATACAACTTCACATTACTGATAATTGATATACTAATATTGATTAATAATCTGTACAGTGTCCATAGCCCCCAAACGGGTGGTCCTTCGGTTGGAAGTGGTTCCACAAGGTTTCACAATAAATCATAATATACACAGGAGTACCCCTGTATGACTGTTTTAATGCACTGAGATAAATCTGATTTGCATGTGAATTCCTGGAAATGGCTTACCTCCGTCATTTTGTTTTCTGAAGAGCAGGGATCTTGAATTCATCTGTTACGAGGGTCAGATCTGACATAAATGGGACTTTGTGGGGGCAGGCCATGCTTATTATAAAATGCAGTGTCAGGTAGTGGAGACATAAACTTTATAAACAATACAGGGAAACACAATTAAAATATTATTACAAACATGCTAACTCTTGCAATGGTTTATTTAAAATCGAAAAGTGAGGGGGACAGTGGGATTTGGCAATGCAATTTTAAAAATAAAACAAAAAGAACAAGGATCACAGCAGAAATTAAAAATATAAACCAAAAATATAAAATGCTCTGGGCTTAGGAAAACAAGAAATGGCTGGGCATCGCAAGCTTTTCCCCCTGCCCCCAGGTCTACTCAGATTGACAATGGCTCTTCAGTAATAGCTCCCTTTGGCTGTGGGTTCCCAGGTTAGAGTACTCACTAATCACCAATTTTAAGGTCCATTCAAGGTCACACGACTCCAGCAAGGAACAGCTTCTAACTGGCCATATAAACTGAAAAGTGAAACTGAGCTCCACTCCATTAAATACACTGCAGAACAGGTAACGTTGTAAGAAAAACATGGAATGGATTTTCCCTGTTCTGGGAGTAGTCTAGGCTGCGGGGCACCACAGGCAGGCTCACTGCCTTCCCACTCCGCCTTCCCCTGCCCACTTTGGAGGATGCTCAGAAAACATTACAGAGAGCAGAAGGGGAGGGTGCCTGGCCGGTGCACAGTCTCTGTAGCATTCTCTGAGCGTCCTTCACTCAAAAGCGGAGGATGCTCAGAGAACGTTACAGAGACTGTGCACTGGCCAGGTGCCATCCTCGTTCACTCTTTGATGATCGAAGTCATCAGAGAGCGGTTGGGGAGGGTGCCAAAATTTGGGCATTTGCCTATGACACCAGGTCAAGAGGGTCCAATTTGGCGCCCTCCCCAGCCCGGTGCCTTACGCAAATGCTTAATTTACCTAGTGGAAGGGCCGGTCCTGTCTGGGCACAGAGGCCTTAATAGAAAGTCCATTCCACATTTTCTTTGCAGCTTTGCAAGCCCAGATTTGTTTCCTGCTTCAGCCTGCAAAGATAAGAAAGAAGGAGCTGGGAACTCTGGCAGCCTCAGAGCTTCAAAGGGTGAGGACCAATGTACCCTCTAAGCAAGGGGTGTTGAACTCATTTGTAATGAGGGATGAATCTGACATAAATGAGACTTTGTTGGGCCGGACCATGTGTGTTAAAAAATGTAATGCCAGATAGCAGAGATATAAACTTTATAAAGCACACAAACACAATTAAAGATTTTTAAAAACTTAAAATAAAACATGCTTAAAACATTAGCACTTGTTGGTTTTAAAGGTGCTTTCTTTGTATTTTTCCCGTGCAATCCAGGAACTGGGCAAAGGAAGCTTTGGCTCCAGGGGACCAGGAGGGGGAGGAACATCAACCAATAGAAGGGAGAGAGGGTTGGCTCAGTAGCTCTGCTGTGTGACTGAAAGAGCCTAGCAAAACAAGCTATCCCTCCCCCACTCCTTCCCAAGGGAGGAGCCTCAGCCAATGGAGAAAGTAGAGGCTTTGCTCTATAGCTCCTGTTGATTGAGTAAGCCTGAGAAAACAAGCTGTGATGCAAAAGGCAGCAAGAGAGAGGGAGAAGGAAGCAGTTGCTCGGGAGCCTGATATGGCCCTCAGGGCTGCATGTTTGATACCCCCGCTGTGGAGTCTTGTGAGCAAAAATTCTACTTTGTGAACTACTGACATTATAGTTGTGAGCTGCTGCATAAATTAGTTTGCTCTGGGGCCATTTTTCCTGAGCTAAAACAAAAATGTGTGAACCAGGGGCTAAAAATGTGTGAGCTAACTCACACTAACTCAGCTTAGAGGGAACACTGATGAGGATAGGAGGGGAGGGAGGGAAAAAAGAGCTCTGTGTGACTGATGACAGCTCTGGATGGGCCATTTTCTGGCCAGCAGGTCAGACATTTTACACCCCTGCTGTAGAGCATTTTTAAGAAGCGCTTTAGTTCCATAATTTCCCCCCCACACACACCCATTTCCTTCAAATACTGGATCTTCTGACATTCCACTTATTCCAATATATCTTAAAGGTTTCGTATTATTATTTTTTAAGAGCCCCAACAACAACACACACACATTCTAATAACCACTATACCACACTGGGTTTCTGAACTCCGGCCACTTAACCTTTATCTTTCCCTCTTCGTCATTTTAAAATATGTGAGGCTCCAGCTTCCAGCCAAGGATACCAGCAGGAAGCCAGACACTTCCTGTCAGCTAGGATGCAGCTGTGAACTGCCCCCCTCCACTTTCTAGTTTCTATCCATGAGGGGTCAGAGGCTGAGGAGGCAACAGATAAGCACCCCTCCATCGTGCCTGAATCTAGGACTGCTTAGGAACTGCAGCCCAAGAAGAATTTTATATTGGACTGTAATGATCATTTGTACTAGGCTTAGATCCTAAATCATCTCTTGGGAATCACATACTTGACTGTTAGGCATGATACAGGTATAATGTTCATATTGTATGGAACCAGCAAAAATGGCCCAAGATATCTGGCAGGAAATTTAAATAGTAACCCCTCCCTTCAGGGAGAAATATAACATTCTACTCAGTATTGGACTCCCCGTACGAGCCCCAGAGAGCACTGAGGTCAGTAGGAAAAAACAGATTGACTATCCCTGGGCCAAAAGAAGTTAAACTTCGGAATACCCGCACACGGGCCTTTTCGACCGCGGCCCCATACCTTTGGAATCAGCTCCCAGAGGAGGTGCGGGCCCTGCGGAACTTTGATCAGTTCCGCAGGGCCTGCAAGACTACCCTCTTCAAGTTGGCGCTGATGAATGGCTGAATTATAAGTGTATAACATGCCAAAATGGCCCGGTTCAGGGATCTGCTATTATTATGCCAACTGACAGCGATAATTATCAACAACGTTACCGCCAGATTTATTTATTTATTGTCAGATTTAGAATTGTTAATTAAGCATTGATTGGTTTTAATGTTTTAATGCTAACTCGATGTTTTATTACTGTACTGTTTGCTTTTGAGTTGTTAGCCGCCCTGAGCCTGCTTCGGCGGGGGAGGGCGGGTTACAAATAAAATTTATCTATCTATCTATCAAAAATATATGTGATATGCCCAAATCTGGTATGTGAAGCAGGCTGTTGCCTGCATCCTCCGTGGCAGGGGAACATCCAAGGGAATGACGTTACACCGGGGATGCCATGACTAAAAAGATCCTGTTCCTAATAGCTACTCAGCACGCCTCCTCAGCTTATGATCCCAAAGTACTCATTCATGGAAGATGGCTCTTTGGATGTCCCAGTCTCAACCTAAAAATAATCAGGAATCTTGTGGCACTTTAAAGACTAACTACAACGCCCAACTAGATGGAGGTAAAGTGTAGATGATTGGGGATGGTAGTGGCAAACCAGCCCATAAAAGCCTGCCAAGAAAACATCCCGATGTGATGTCACCCCATAGGTCAGTAATGACCCCGTGCTTGCACAGGGGACTACCTTTATCTTTTTACATTTTATTCCAGCATAAAATTTTATGGATTTAAAGCCTGCCGCTTCGGATGCTAATGGAGGGTATCTTCACCATGCAGTTTTTTTCAGCAAGTTTTTTTTCCCCATGAGAAGGATGGGAGTTCTGCTTCACAGGGCTACATGCAATGCCATCCATGGTAGTTAGTTTATGGCACAGCTGTCCCTTCTGCAATTATTATTATTATTTAGTCACATGGAGTGGAAGTCCATCAACCAGATACAAAAATCTTGCACAGAAAAAGGATGTATAATAATAATAATACTTTCTATTTGTATCCCGCCCTCCCCGCAAGTAGGCTCAGGGCGGCTCACAACACGTAAATACAGTGTACAATAAAACCATATACAGTGATTACTGTAATTACGGAGGATCCCCTTCTATCAGCCGAAGAAATGAGTCCATGAAGGTTTATACTGGGATAAAATGGTGCTAGCCAGACAGTGGTTAACTGTGAAACGCTCTCGTTCATCTTCCTGCCCGCTTGTCGCTTGGGATTACTGAACTGTTGGAATGTGACCTTAACGAGAAAATGCAGGTACATAACTTTGTTGCTATTAAAAAAAAAAAAGAACAATCGTTTGTATATATAAACTTTTTTCGTTAGACCAGAGGCTAAGGCAAAAAAAAAAATGATGCACGCAGTACCCAAGCTGCACGTGTCTGTCTCCTTCAGACAATACCTCCTCTGCAATGCTGCACGAGCAAAGCACCATCACCTTCCCGGGGACCTCCAGAGCCTTCTCCCCTCTACGATCTCGAGCATCTCCAGCCAATAAGAACAGAGAGGCTTGACAACCAGCAGCACGCGATTGGAAAATACTCTACAATAAACACACGCGGGAGGAGGGTGACTAGCGCTTGAGCGACAGCCCGGAAGCTCCAATAAGTCCCCAGCTACCGGGCCAATGGCAGAAGAGGAGGCGGGAGAGAACCGTGCACCTAACCTAGACGACTGCGCGCGCGCCTTACTCCTTCTCTGTCGAGCCTCAACGGCGGGAAGGAGGCGTGGCCTAGAGGGAATAGCTGCGTGAGCGAGGTGCGGTCTCCAGGCACGGGGCGTGGCCTCCTGGAAGAAGGCGGAGCTATGTGAAGCTGGAGGCTCTGCTGTCGCAGTAAGAGCCTGGGCTGCGGAGGGGTGGGGGTTGGTGTTGCCGCCAGCGCGCCAGGACAGATGCAACCTGGCAACAGCTGCTGGTCCTAAGAGCGCGCTTGTAGAAGGTGGCAATTGCGCTTGATGAGCCTGATGCGCTTAGGCGGTGCCAAGCCTTTGGTTGTTTGATGGGCAGCGAGAGATGCTCTGAAGAGGGCCGCTGGCAGCAGACCTTATTTAATGGGCACTTAGATCTACCGGCAGAAAACGGCACGGCAAGGCGTAAAAACCAAAAGCCATCCTCTGGGTTTTTGCTTGTTGTTTTTTTTTCAGTGTAGCAGACAATAGCGAGAGCCGGAAGGCAGGCTGCGATTTCACAGCCTGAGACGCCAAAAAGAGACAGAGAAGTGAAGAAGGAAGGAAGGAAGAATGCAAGCCCAGAATTGGCCGCCCAGCTAAAAAAAAAAATATAACGAATGATTTTTTTTGCGCGTAACCTTTTAAAGGAAAGGAGACTCATAAAACCAGATTGTGCTGGGAACGTTCTCTAGAGTTTGGGCTTTTTGTTTTGTGTTTTAAAAAAGCAGCTCGTTTCCACTCAATGCTAGAGGAGAAAAGTTGCGAGTCGTTTCTTTTCCGGGGAGGGAGGACCCCGAAAGTCCGGATGAAATTGACCAGACGGTCGTAACGCTGGAGAAAGCGGCTCGCGTGACGGCTCGAAAGAAACAAAACAAACCTACTCCGCGTTGAATGATTCACTTGCAACCCTTAGTCGACTAGAGGCGCTTTCTGGGGAGGCGAGGGCGAGAGCTCGCCTCCGGAGCCTCGTCGCCTCTGTGTCTCTCTGCTCCCTCCAATCCCTCTTCTGGCTGCGTGGATCCTCCCCTTCTGGGGAAGTAGGGAGGAGGAGGAGGAGGAGGGGGTGGCGAATGCCCGCTTCCCCTCCCCAAACAGCCGGCCGATTCTTAGCAGAAACCCCCCGATCCGGAAAGCCTCGAGGATGCGCCTGGCCGAAGACGCGAGCTGATGGCAAGCCCGGGAAGAGCGAGCCCCGCCTGAAGCGGATGGGGGACGCGGAGAGGTTGGCCGCAGAGGGCTGCGCCGAGGACGCCGCGGCGGGACGCGCCGAGCCCCGGCCTGCGTGCCACAGTCCCCCGCGCGGAGCGAGCAGCCCCGGTGCCCCCCTCGCCGCCTGCAGAAATGCTGCATCATGAACCCCTCGCCCAGCCGGAGCGGCCCCTGAAGCAGCCTGCAAACAGCACCCCTTGTGCCTGCCGCCAGCAGCAGCAGAGAAGGGAGTGAGGCGTGGACGAGGTGCAAGCACACACACACACACACACACAAAAGAAGATCCAGGCGCCTTTCCGTTTGGATCGCGCTGCCGCCGCCTCCCATCTGTTATCTCCGGACCCCACGAGGCAGCAGGCGGCGGAGGGAAACTCCTCTTTGCCAACGGGCGGGCAGGAAGGAAGGAAGAGGCGGCGTTGCTTCTCTCCGCCGAGCATCTCGCTCAACAACTTCTCTCCAACTTCGTGCCCGGCGCGGAGAGCGACCAGGCCGGCTTCTGCTCGGCGGGCGGGAGCTTGGGGGGCCGAGGAGCGGGCGGAGAAGTCCCCCCCGCGACGGCGCGGTCCCGTTCTGGCCGTATTGCTGCCGCCGGGCTCAGAGACACGTGTCGTCTGCTCGCCCCGGGAGAGCTCCGAAGGGGAGTCGGTCAAGGGAGGCGAAGACCCGGATTGATTGGCTTGCAACTTTTAAAAACACCTCGGTTTCTCCCCCACCCCGCTCAATATTGCAGACTCTCCAAAGAACGCCTGGCACCCGCCCTCCTCCTCCCGCGAAAGGGGACCGGACATTTTTGAATCACTTTGCTTTGCAAAGTGTCTTTGGTCTTGTCAGCCACCAGCGAGCCTGCAGCATACGTGGACTATTGCACCCTTCTTAAATCTTCGTTCGCGAAGCCAAGCCGAGAGAGAGCTTTGCAAACCCCCCTCTGCAGCTCCCTGGAGCCTGGTTGCTTCGCTCTCCCTTCTCTTTCCACCGAGCCAGCCTCGCTTAGGGTCGCATCCCGGCGGCGGCGACGGCTCGTGGGGCAGCGCCTTCCCCCTGGGCTCCCGCCGGCCTCGCGGCGCTCCCATGCTGCTGCTGCGGAAGCTGCCGGGCATGCCGGGCTGGCCGCCGTCGGCGCTGGGGCTGCGGCTGCCGCACAAGTTCGCCGTGCTGCTCTTCCTCTCGGGCCTGCTCACGCTCTGCTTCGGCGCCCTCTTCCTCCTGCCCGACTCGTCCCGCTTCAGGCGCCTCTTCCTGCCCCGCCGCGGAGCCGACCCGGACCTCAGCCGCGGCTCGCCCCCGCCGCCGCCTCCCCCCCCGGGCTCCGACTCCGGTCGCCGCCGCCATGCAGCGCCCAGCCCGCCCCCGCCGCTCCTCCGGGACCCCAAACTCCCGCCCGCCGCGGCGGCCAAGCGAGAGCGCCACCAACGCCGCCCGCAGGGCCCGCCCGGTGTTGGCACCGCCGCCGACCCTCTCCAGCAGCAGACCCGAGCCCCGGTCGGCTTCGACTACCGCGCTTTCCGCCACAAGCTCCGCCACCCTCTGTTGGGCAGGAGGAGAGGCGGCACCGAAGATCCCGAACTCCGCGCCAGGAGGCTGAAGATCAAGGAGGTGAGCGCCCCCCCCCCCCCAGCCCTCTGGCCCCTCAATGGTTAATTGCCGGTGGGATGATATTAGTAGTTGGGGTGTTATTCCGTATTAGCGTCCATTGTGTTGGGGTGTTGTTACCAAGAGTGCTGAGATGAATGGGGTTGGGTGCGTGGGGTCGTATTCGTGTGTTCCTAGGGGTAGTATTGGAAGCTTCGCTGTTATCTGTGTTGTAAAGGTTTAGTGGATATTTCTGGCCATCTTAGTGTTCATTGTGATATAATTCGAGGTAGTGTTGGGCTGCGGTTACTGTTGAGGGTAGCATTTGCCTTAATTGTGTTCGAGCTGGTATTGGAATATTAATATTGGGGTGGTATTAGCATTGAACATATGAAGCTGCCTTCTACTGAATCAGACCACTGGTCCATCAAAGTCAGTATTGTCTACTCAGACTGGCAGTGGCTCTCCAGGGTCTCAAGCGGAGGTTTTTCACACCTATTTGCCTGGACCCTTTTTTTGGAGATGCCGGGGATTGAACCTGGGACCTTCTGCTTCCCAAGCAGATGCTCTACCACTGAGCCACCATCCCTCCTACATATGAAGCTGCCTCATACTGAATCAGACCTTTGGTCCATCAAAGTCAGTATTATCTACTCAGACTGGCAGCGGCTCTCCAGGGTCTCAAGCTGAGGTTTTTCACACCTATTTGCCTGGACCCTTTTTTGGAGATGCCAGGGATTGAGCCTGGGTCCTTCTGCTTCCCAAGCAGATGCTCTACCACTGAGCCACCATCCCTCCCCATTAGATGTGTGGGATGTTCCTAGTGGTGGCGTATTACCACCGGTGATATTAGTGTTAATGGCATTATGGGCAGTATGAGTGATGCTAATTAGCTGTGTATTGGGGGTAATATACTTAGCCAACGACATACCCCTTGTGGAAGAGGAGAGCAAGGATTTCTACTGTTCTCTCTCCACCCCCCACCATTGCAAGCTTCAGCTTTCCCTCTTGAGCTGTTCCTGAGGGCCCACTGACCTCCAGCAACAACATTTTGGGGCTTTCAGTGGACCGCAGAAGGAGGTAGATAGGAAGGCCCACAAAGTTCCTGGATGGTTGGATACACACTGTCATTATTAACCTTATTGATATTAGAGTTGGTAGTTATGTTAATATTGCCCATAACATTCTTTAGCTCCTGATAGTCACCTGAAAAATTCTGATCCCTGCCCTGAGGAGCTTACAATCGAAAATTTGATTCTGGGGAGGCAAAGGGAAGAGGTGCTGGGCCCGAAGCAGGATCCAAGGGGAATGTTTTTAAAAAGAGCCCTACAGCTAAGGCTCCCTGTGTTGCTTCAGGGCCTGATTGGCTCCGACTGGGACCATAATAACAATTTTGCCCTTCCCAGATCGTTTCTAGCTTGATATAACAATCTTATTACTCCAGTCTAATTTCAAAGGTTTTAGGCTTGAGTAGCCCTCCATGGGATTCTACTGTAACGTGTCATTTTAGCAAGTAACCCTAAGCAAAAATCTTAAGTGGGCACATTCATCATTGTTTTAAAAATTAAAAAAAAAACCCTCTATTTTCCACTTGGCTTGCATAGTGGGAGAACTTCTTTTTGCTGGATCTGAGTTGAGTGCTGCATGGGCCCTTAGCTCATCTTTTTCTCTGGTTGCCAGTAGCCCAGTAGGAACTTTCCCTGTGAAGGCTGGCTAGGTCTTCTCCCTCACCTAAAAAACACTCATTCCCACTGTGACATTGCATATCTGTGGTTATTGTAAGGAAAGAACAGAGGTATGTGTCATGTGCAACCTGTATATTCCGCGGCCAAACCTTGGCAAACTGAAACCAAGCATCTTTGCTTCATCCTTCATGCCAAAGAACAGAGAGATTTGTGGTGCCTTAAAAGATTGGCATTTGTTGTGGCAGAAGCTGTGGCGAACTACAACTTGCTTTGTTAGCAGCATGAAGTGTGGCCTCAGTTGGCAGATGATATATTGGCACAGGGAAGAACTTTAAAACACAGCAGAGGTTGGAAGGCAATGACATGCAAATGGTATAGTCTGACACTTCTCAATAGATAGGAGCAATGTGCAATTGAGCCTTGTATGGAGATGTCGCAAATCTGTACATAGCTCTTAGGTTTTGCTGCTTTTTCACTCCATTGTTTCCATTTTTGTTTTCCTCTTTCTCCTTCCAGGGTATAGATAACTGCACCTCATGTCTCTGACAAAGTGAGCTCACACTCTTATTTTGTGTGTGCGCTGTTGCAGCAAAGTAACAGGGTTGCCACTCTTGAGTATCCTTTAATTCTGAATGAATCTACTCCAGAATAATAGTTTATAACTTAGTTCTTTATTTGCAGTAGCACATATGAATTAGAGATCTTACTTGAGCTCAAAAACGTTATGTAGAAAGATGTATAAACAGTGATTTTTAAGTGCAGTGTTTAGGACTCTTATGATTTTACCAGATATAAGTTTACAGACGTAGGATGGGTCCTGCTTATAGCCTTAACCTCTGAAGTGCATCTCTCTTCCTTTCTAAACTGCTGGAGATGATTGCAGCTCCTTATGGCATGTTTCTGTGGTGGATGTGAGTTTTTGTTTTGTTCAGCTTGCACATTTCCACAGAGGATGCTGGTTTGAGTGTACCACTGGGTGCTGTATTGTGAACTTGTTATAATGGTAGCTCTAAATATGCTGGATTTTTTTTTTTTTAAGATTGTACCTGCTTCCTTTACCTCCCAATTCATTTTAACATCTCATCTACTCTATTGTAGGTTATACCTTCCTACGCACCCACTCCATTAGCTCCTTCAAGCTTCAGTTACTTGCTTATTATTCTGCTGGTTACCCTCTCACCTTTTCCATATTCCTGAGGTTTTTTTTCTTTCCGTTTCTTTTCACTTGCATTCCTCCATCATGATGTTTCCCACTTAGCCATTTTCTTATTTACCTTCCATATGCTCTCAAAGGATTTTTCTCCATGACTTCTCTATAGCTTCCCAGTTTGCTTCTTCAAGCTTTCTTGTAGCCAATCCTGGCATGTTTACTTGGAAACCCTCTTAATTTCAGTGGTATTTGCTCCTAGGTAAATTGGCATAGCATCTTGGATGACTTGTTTTAATTTTTCCTTTAGTCTTTTCATGCCTCTGTTATTAACCTTATTTTTTTTTCCTCTCAATCCCAATGTTATCACCTAAGGCTGTATCATGCCAGATTCTTATTTTACATTTCCACAGATGTAGAGTCAGAGCTGAGTACATAGGGGCCCAAACACAGACCCCAATTGTGTATTCCTCTACAATATTACTTCAAGGAACTGTTTGCAACAATGTCTTTGTGTGTGTGGTTGTGGTATGTCTGTGAGGAAGCAGGTGCAAGCAACAGATAATATATATACTGGTGAAGCTATTCCCACACATTAAAGAACACACAGCCATTGTACGTGAGTATGGAGCTGTGTGTAAGGAAACGCAATGTGAGAACAGATACTCATTCTTTCCTATGTGTCTGTGCTGCTCATCTACCTTTCTCCCCCACCCCCCATCACCTCTCATGCTGTATTGATTTCTGCCTCATTCATCTGCCCTTATCGTCTTTCCTCAGTGAGCCCCCCTCAGAGCTGCTATTCAGTCTTGTACTCTTCTCGGCCATGTTGGCTCTCTGTATTTTCTTCCTCTTAGTTTGTTCCTTTTTATTCTTTCGCACTTTCTTGTGCTGTGTACAAGCAATAGGGGGGGGGGTTTGGGGAGAAGAGGGTAAGACAGGGCTGTTGGCTGTCCACCATGAACTTGCTCCTTCCTGTTACCAGTGTACTGAAATCTACAAACCCTGTGTAATCAGAGACCATTGAAAGGACTTGTGTGAATTCCACAAGCAGTGATGGCTCTCAGGGACCATCATTGGCTCTTTGAAAAACCATTAAAAACCAGTTATTGTTTTCTTTGAGCCTTTTCCGTTCCTTTGATTAATTATGTTGTAGCATATTGGGGGCTTGGTGAAGCAATTGTTGTTTACTTTCCCCCTATATTTCACTTGCTTTTCAAATTGCCTTATGCAGCACTTCTTGTTCTCTTCATTCCTCTTTTTGCTGCCTAAAGAACTTCACCAACATTTCTATTTAATAGTGAATTAGGATTCTTTTTCAAGAGCTGTCCTTTCCCTCAGCCCTTCAAAGGCTCTTGCATGTCTCCAGCGGGTCCCCCTCCCTTCATTTTTACACAGATCGAATGTAAAATAATTCTAATCGGCTGTAACTGGGCATAATAATAAAATGAAACTGAGCAAAATGGCTGTCAGGTTGGACATTGAGAGAAAATAGTATGGAAATGGAATGCCTTTTGGGAAATAATGAAGATTTGGTCCATAGAACTGCACAAAATCAAACTTGAAGTAAAATTGCAGGAATTGATTGGGACTAGGGGGTCACCCAAAGTCCATCATCTTTCCAAAACCAGTTGTTATATCAACTTATCACAGTTTTCAGAGCCATGACCCACTACTGACTGTTTTTTATAGATCCAATTCTAATTTTCTGTTTTTTATAGATCAACCTTTTTTACCCCTCTGTTTTTATTTATTAGACTGTCTTTCCTGCAACCTCCTGTTTGTTCTGTTCTTCTCACTTGCCTTCTAAGTATGAAAGTAAAGGGGGAAAAATTTAAGATGCTGCTGTCAGTTCTAAAAGTGCAAGCAAATTTCAGGGCCAGAAGAATTGCCAGACGAGTGGTAAGTGAGCACAGTGCAGGCAGAGAGCATCGCAGCCAAAGTGCCTATAGAGCACACAGCTTCAGCAGGGGATACAGTCTGCATTTTTTTGTGAAAGGCAAAGATTCTCCATCATAGCTAGTCTTTGAGCTGTAACCAAAATCTTTCTGGCACAAAATACGGCAGTTGGCAAGACGTTATGGCTGAGGCAAAGCCCATCCAGCTTGTTTCCGTAGGAGAAAACTTAATTTTAGCATGTCCACTCTAGTTCTGACAGTCTCTGATTGCTAGTCAATAGGTAACATAAATATAGTGGGAAAGAGCTCTGTGGGACCCCAGTAGGGCCTCTTAAAGGAAGAGTGTCCTTTATATCCAGGATATGAAGAGACAGGGAGGGCAGAATGCTTTGTGAAACAACTGTCCAGGCTCCATAATGCATGTGAGACCCCAAGCAATGGGGGGGGGGTGGCTTCACACATGTAACTGAGGATGGAATTTGGCCCAGTGCCCACAGCTTGTGCAAAAAGAACTGTCTGGCAGCTTCACAAGTGTTGCAGCGCAACTATTTTAACCAAAGAGCTACAGATTCTCTGTAGCATTTAGGATCTCTTGCAACAGTGGCAAGCCAGCTCAGAGCAAATCTCAAAAAAAAGCAATAGATGCCGATTTCATAAAGCGCATAGAAGTAATGAAGCAAGTATTAATTTCCCGAGTTAGTCCTTGCATATATACTTTTAGACTGAACAGAGAGGAAAAATTATAAGCCAAATGCATTATAATAACCGAGGTCAGCAAATACCATGGTGATAACCCAGCTTGTGTATTTATTTACTTCATTGATAGTCTGCCTTTCTTGTAGAAAATCATGGTCAATGCTGATAAAAACAAGCCAGCAATTTGTATATTTTTTTTTACTTCATTTATAGACTGCCCTTCTTGTGCAGAATCATGGTGGATTTGTCCCAATTGAAATAGAACAGCTTTTGCCATTTTCCTAAAATTAACGTGTAAGTAAGTCTGGAGAGCCATTCTAAACATGCACACCTAAATCCAGGTCACCACCGAAAAGGCCAGTATTCCTCAGATTTGTTAGTCTTTCTTCAGAAGGCTGGGATATGGGGAGCATAGCCTTGGATGCTATGCATAAATCAATGGATACATGTGCAGCAGGGAAAAAAAAGATCCTGAATTCTTGACACAGACCCAAGCTTTAAAGTTAATTCTTTAAGGTGTCATAAAGTGCACATAACTTTAAATATACTTCCCCTTGTCTTTTCAGGCTGCTGAATCAGAAGGCTAGAGAGTTATCTGTGGAAAACAGGAAAAGATGTAGTTTCAAAAAGATAGTTTGGCTTTCAACAATTGTAAAGAGGAGAAAAAGGAAATGTGTCAAAAGTTAGTGAAAAGTTTACAGAAGAGAGGAAACAGAAAAGGTCTGTGCCGATGTTTAGGTTAAATAGCACCTTTTCATTTATTGAATGTTATGCAACCTCAGGAGTTGGCAAGATGTTTGGTGGGATGACTGGTTGAACTTCTGTGTGAGTTGTTTGTCCAGTCACAGAAGTATGAAAGTGGTTTCTTCAGAAGTTCTTATGCAATGAGTTGGCATGGCTTTTTAAAATGTCAAAATAGTCCTTGTAGTGGAATATAGTGATTGGAGTATAGCAAGTGGGAGTTATAAGTCCAGAATGTTCTTTCCTTGAATGCGGGATAAGGACTGAATAACACATCTTTTTTGATAGACTTACTCTGGCTTTGTATCTACAGTTAGAAGCTGTGCACAGGTAGGGTTACAAGGAGCTAGGATTGGCTGCTGCTCTCTTTGGGGTAAAATTTTAAGATGAACCTGTGTTTATTGTGAGCCGTATCTAATTCATAATCCCTTGGAGTTGTGAAGAGGGAACTGTTCATTTGAGATCCAGAACTTGATAGCCCAGGTGGTTGTTCAGAGACTAACCTTGTTAATGTGTAAATGCCATCAAGTCACACCTGACTTATAAGAAGATATTGGATTTATATCCCTCCCTCCATTCCGAAGAGTCTCAGAGCGGCTCACAATCTCCTTTACCTTCCTCCCTCACAACAGACACCGTGTGAGGTGGGTGGGGCTGAGAGGGCTCTCACAGCAGCTGCCCTTTCAAGGACAACCTCTGCCAGAGCTATGGCTGACCCAAGGCCATGCCAGCAGGTGCACTGGAGGAGTGGGGAATCAAACCCGGTTCTCCCAGATAAGAGTCCGCACACTTAACCACTATACCAAACTATAGCACCTGCAGCAAGGGCTTTCAGGGCAAGCGAGAAAGAGGTGGTTTCCCATTGTCTTCCTGGGCTGAGCTGTCTTTGATGGTCTCCCTTCCAAGTACTGACCCTGCTTAGCTTATGAGATCTGATGAGATCAGGCTGTACCATGTTGTCTTCCTCCCAAGAACTTAAGCACAAAGAATTTCAAGTATGATATGATACAATAATTGCATTTCAATCAAAGATGACTAAGATTGTTAAAGGTTCCCTTCTCTTGCAGTGCGAGTTAGGAATCCTTGATCTTTCCAGGGGTGGTTGACTATATTTGAATATCTTTGACCCTTGAGCATGAGGCTTGCATAAGTGTCAACTGTGGTTGTCCCGACGTAGTTAAACAGTATGTGTCACTCTTTTCTAGCCTTAAAGGAACCCCTTTCCCTGCATCTTCTTTCCTGTGAACTAAAATTCTCCAAAGAGGGCTTCCTTTAAATACTCTCCTTCCTGATCTTCCTGTCTAAGGTATGATGCAATCATGACAAGTTTTGGGCATTCCTGGTTATGATGGCTCTTAATGGAACTCTCTTTCCAGGAAAGTCCACTTGACTGCCTCTCTTCACCTTCCAGTAGGCTGGTGAACAGCATCCATTTGTGGGGTGGATGGATTTTCTTTCCTAGAGACAAGTTGACACAGAATTGCTTTTCTTGAGCTCTGGTTCAAAATACTATTATTATTATTATTATTATTATTATTATTATTATTATTATTATTATTATTATTATTATTATTATTATTATTATTATTGTTATTATTATTGTTATTATTATTGTTGTTATTATTATTGTTATTATTGTTGTTGTTATTTTGCCTTTTTAGTGCCATTGTAAGACAGATGGGGTGTTGTGATAACCTGTTTTAATTTTTATGGCTTTATCATTATACCAACTTTGATTTTGTTGTGAGATGCTTTGACAACCGTGCTAGGAAGCATAGTAGAAGTTTTAAGACATCAACCTGTAACTCGGAGAGCTAGTTTGGTGTAGTGGTTTAGTGTGCAGACTCTTATCTGGGAGAACCGGGTTTGATTCCCCACTCCTTCGCTTGCAAGCTGCTGGAATGGCCTTGGGTCAGCCATAGCTCTTTCAGAGTTGTCCTTGAAAGGGCAGCTTCTGTGAGAGCTCTCTCAGCCCCATCCACCTCTCAGAGTTTCTGTTGCGGAGGAGGAAGGCAAAGGAGATTGTGACTGCTCTGAGATTCAGAGTGGAGGGTGGGATATAAATCCAGTGTTGTCTTTCTTATGTGACTTATAGCCCTGAGTCTTAACTGGAGCTAATGCAGTCTGGAACTGTCCCTGTGAGGCTAAAGTTTTCTACTCTGGTGTTCACGCGCTAATTAATATTGGGATTTATTTTCTACTTTTCAGAGGTATCTTTTGCTTTGATGTGATGATGAAAGTAATGTAACCGTGTGGCAATTTTTGTTTACCCTAGCTTTTGTATTGTTCAAAAAGAAAAAAAAACTCCTCCAAGTTTCCACCATTTATGCTTTATTTGAAGCTTTGTGGGGAGTACCTGAAGAAGGAGGAGGGCTCTGAGCAGGGGTGGAATTCTAGCAGGAGCTCCTTTGCATATCATGCCGCACACCCCTGATGTAGTCAATCCTCCAAGAGCTTACAAGGCTCTTTTTGTAAGCTCTTGGAGGACTGGTTATATCAGGGGTGTGTGGCATGATATGCAAAGGAGCTCCTGCTAGAATTCCACCCCCGGCACTGATTTCAATAATTTGTAGCATTGTAACATGGAAAAGGGTTTTCATCTGGCTTCCCCTCACAGGTATGATTTGCCCAAGTTCTCAGGGATTCGTTTGCACAGATTGGATTAAAACATGGCTCCCTAGCAATAACTGTTCCTGTCTGTGCGAATAAAGAATTTCAGTATATCGGCTTAGTGCCGGTGCTAGTCATTCACAGAGTCACTGTGTTCTTTCTCTGGAACTGGGAGCCCAATTCAAATGACAGAGCTTTTTTCCTGTGTGTGCTACAACTTGATCAAGGATAACTGGAGAGGATTTGAACCCACTGGACTAATGTCTGATCAAATATCTGCTGAATCTTGCTGCAGAAAATACCGAAGGAGCATAAGAGATCTACTTTTCTTAACTGAAAGCTGATATTCCTTCACCTCTGAGATGATTTCTTGAAGAACCAGCACCAACCGAAACGGCTTAGTTTGAACTGTACATGGCATGTGACAGCTGTTTGCTGAAGAATTCTTAACTTTACAAGAGACGAACTTTTCATTGTGGCACTGAAATTGTAAAATTCCCTGTCTAGGGAGATTAGTTCTGCACAGTCTCTTTACAGAATCCAGTGTAATGGATCTACTGGTACTGAGTCCACAGCTTGCAGATAGTCACTCTCGCCGTTTGCCTGTGGAAACTTGCAGTCATATAATTAATTGATCAGCAGTGCATGGTTTCAGGGAAAATCTAATTTTTAAGAAGTGCCAAATACTAGTGATTAACGTTCAGCAACTACTGTCTGTGTGTGACTATAAAAATTCCATATTCCAAATCCAGTTGGGATTCCATATTTATGTTCCCGAAGAGTTTTTTCAGATCAGACTCGCTTGAGTTGTGAGTTGAAATGATTGGCTTTTCCCCTCCTCCTGGCTGCCATCTCTGGTAAATAATAACTGGGGATCTGGAAAAATCAAGCTGTACTCTTCCTGTCATCATAACCAGTAATAAAGTTTTTTGAAGTTGGAACTGAGCTGATAGTTTTGCTGGTAACGGATGAGGCAAATGGTTTCCAGGACATTGTCTTGGCAAGAGTTTGCAGTACTGATTGAGGGGTCTCTGGGAGAAAGAAAGACCATTAGGAAAACTTCAGTGAGCCACATGATCGATGGTGAAGGCCAGCCATTAGGATTGCACTACTAGTGAATAAGAATCACTGGGAATAAACAACTCCCCCCCCCCCCGTGTCCCTTCTAGTTGCATCTTCACGCCATGTGATGGTTACCATTCTTCATCTTCTCATGCCAAATGGTGACGTTGCCATAAAGTTTCACTCAACTTTTAGAGAAGGACATTTGTACATTTGGAAAATGAAAATAAAATCTGTTTTGTGCCTTCTTGTTTCCCTGAGTCATCTGGGCAAGGGAGTCAGAGGTATTTAAGAAGGGTTCACTTATACTCCCACCCCCATTATCCTCAACGTGGGGCCTGAAATACTTCTAAATATCCAGGAAGTTGTTGAAGTGGTGTTCTTTGGTTTATTCCTCCTGCCTCCCAGCCCTAGATTGAGACTGAAGCTGGAGTTCACATATTCTATTGGTTTTTGTTTCTTCTTCACTTTTTTCCTGTCATGGAACTCGGTTTAATATATACAAGGCTTCCAGGTCTAGACCCAGAACTGCTTAGTTTCAGCTGTGTTACTGTGAGAGCAAGAAAACTACTAGGAACCGCAGAGAATGGAAATACAAAAAAAAAATAAAATAAAATCAAAAACACTGATACAATTAATAAATTATGCTACTTTTATATGGAATAAACAATTATTAAAGAATATTTGTATCAAATGATTTGTCTATAAATAATCATATAAACTATCTAGTCAATTGCAACACAACTACAAACTATTCTGTTGTGGAAACGTGGCAACGGCTGCAACTTTTCACAAGATGCATTTTGTGAAAGAGTGGGCGTGCATTGTTACAGCATTCTGCCATGAAAATTTATTAGGCAAAATTTTTTTCTCCATGGTGAATTGAGAAATTGGTGAACCTTCCAACACAGAAGGATTTTCAAGAAAGTTTACCGCAGAGCAACAGAGTTCTTTCGGAGGCAGCTCAGTGGTGAGGCAATGGACTTTATGACTGCAAAAATTAACAGATTAATCCTAAAGAAAGAACTCTTGTTTGAAACAGACTATGTAAAGTGAAATTTCATCTGTAGAGTCATTATATATTTGAGAGTCATTATTGTGGTTAGATTTATTTGAGAGTCATTCTCTCCCACTCTATTTCAAAGAATCATAGAGTTGGAAGGGACCTCCAGGGTCATCTAGTCCAACCCCCTGCACAATGCAGGAAATTCACAAATACCTCCCCCTAAATTCAGAGGATCCACATTGCTGTCAGATGGCCACCCAACATGTTTAAAAACCTCCAAGGAAGGAGAGCCCACCACCTAAACACCTCCAAAGAAGGGAGAGCCCACCACCAAATATTTACTATGTTTGCACAATGGAACAATTTGTAGTTTGTTAGGAAGTCTTGACTAGATAGTTTATAGATAGACATTAATTTGATAAAAGTGGTATAATTTACTGTGAGAGCAGTCGTAAGCAGGTGTACGCAGAAGTCCACCCAAATTTATTTAATAGGGCTTACTTCTGGGGATGTGTTGTTAGGACTGAAGCCTCTATGAGTTGTGTTTTGGAAATAGGTATATGATGCTTAAGAGTCTCATTAAATAGCTTAGGGGTGGGGACCCTGCGACTTTGCGGCCAGCATGGAGGGCTTGTGCTCTGGATGCACGCTCTTCAGGTGGGGAGTGGCTGGAATGAACTGTTGATATTAAATTAGCTGTCCTTGTGGCACTTTCCTTCTTGTAGTACTTTCCTTCCAAGTAACAGCTCATTATTTTATGCAAGCAGTTTTAATTGTTTTGTGCTAATTGACTGTAAGATGTTTTGGTCTCCTCTGATGGAGAAAGTTGGATTGATTAAAAATCAGTTTTTCAGAAAACTATATCACACCTTGTCACCTGCACATCTTGAAGTTAAATAGATTTAGCAAAATGAAATGACAGGATGCTAGCAGACAGGACATTTTCCCCATCCCTTTCAGTGGCAACCGGTTATATGAAATGGAGAGGAAGCAGGAAGAAGAAGACGACTGCAGATTTATACCCCGCCCTTCTCTCTGAATCAGAGACTCAGAGCAGCTTACAGTCTCCTATATCTTCTCCCCTTCCCACAACAGACACCCTGTGAGGTGGTTGGGGCTGAGAGGGCTCTCACACAGAAGAAAAATGCTTCTGTGTGAGGCACTGTTGTGGCGATAGTAGGGCTAAAGTTCCCAAGTAAAGGGAGGAACTTGAACTGCTAGTACCATTTTTGATAGCAGCTCTGAGTTTTTTGTAATGTGTTGTTCTGCCCTAAGCAAGCAGTTAATTCTGTGCGATACCTTTGTGGCAGCATAGAGCCTTTCTTCATTGGAATGCCACTGCTTGAAAATGGCTTTGGGTGTGATGTTTTTACAGCTTGAAGATAATTGCAATGCAGGTAAAGAATGTTGCCTGTTGTGAAGTGTTCAGGAGGGTTTCTTCTTTCTATTGTGACATTTTGTGGTGACCCACCATCTTGCAAAATGGCAGCTACAGAAAAAATGGCTGTCTTTACAACTAGCATACCGTAATAGTTATAATAGTATATTTGACTTTATCAACCTCAAACACATTTTGACACCAAGTTAAGCATCCTTTGTGAATTTTAAATATTGCAGTAACTATATCTGCCATCATGGAAAATGGCAGCTAGAGCAAAACTGTCCCAAAAATTGTCCCAAGAAAAAATTTAAAGCAGTGGTACACTGTAACATAATGAAATTCTCTATATGTTTTTGTGGGGGTCTATTGTGGATCCAGGTATTTCCTTCTGTACCAAAAAGGACTTGAATGTACACATTTCCAGGTAAGCTAGGTTTAGGCATTCAGGCAGCGACATCCCTGTTTCAAGCCCATGATTCACTGAGTGTGAATTTGTGTGAATGTCCAAATTAATCCAAACAAAACAGACTAATGGCAGCAGTTTTTCCCTCCCGTGTGTAGCAATTATATTTCCTTCTTCAGTTCTTGAGGGGGGGAAGGAAAGTGTTAAATGTATTTGGAAGTCTAATGCATTTTGCCTTGTGATGTTCTCTAGAAGCTGAGTGAAAGAAATAGGTTATATTGCAGACACAGTTCTTTCTCACCCTGCCCCCCCCCCCCCATTAGAACTGTGTGCTTCATCAATCTCTGGTGCATCCATGCCAACACAGTTTAGAATTCACCTGTCTGACATGCACAGTCTCTTTTGGGGTAAGGAGTGGTTGGATACTGAAGCATATGAGTAACAGAGCTAAAAATGTATTTACTGTTCATCTGCATGCTTGATCGCATAATGCAGGGGTGTCAAACATAAGGCCCGGGAGCCAAAACGGACCCATCCAGGGCTCTTATCTGGCCCACGAGCAACTGGTGTGAGGGAGGGAACAGGAGGTTGCTTGGGGGAGTGGAATGGATAGAGCCACTCCGATGGTGGCTTCAGCACAGCAGGACAACCTTGTCTGCAGCAGTCAAGCAGAATCCCTTTGCTTCAGTGGTGTCCTCACTAGTAAGTTGGGAGCCACAGACACCGAAGCTGCATTCATGCCAGCTTAGCGTTCCAAGGCAAGGTCGCATGCCTCTCTGCTTGGCTTGCCGTTGCTCCAGGGATGCTGTTCCAGATGGCCACAGGGATCACATTTGGACATGGAGACAATCCTCTACTAGGGCCTGCTGGTGGCCAGCACCATTGCTGTATTCACACACCTCACCATGCAGTAGCTATGGTTTGGCCCATGGGGAGGCATACTTCATCAGTTTCTTCCACACATTGGGGGCCTAATCCTGCCACCAACATGTGACTTGGTGGCCAGGCCTCCCTCCCCTGTGGACCACCCAGTGGCCTCCAGCTGTAGGCTGCCGCCACCTCATGGGTGGTGGTGGCCTGCCTCTGGCTTATTTGGGCTTTAATTGGCCTGGGTCCCACCATATACATGATCTCAGACCTCGGCCACCGCACCTCTGCTTCCGCAGACTGTGGGGTTAGTTAGCTGGTCTTCCCAGTCCCCATCCATTGTGGTTCTTGGGCAAGGAGGAGCTTGCAACACCCAGCTGCTTTGTATTTTTATCCTGAGGCCTGGGCTCACAGCATTGGTGGTGGGAGCGGGCTGGAGAAGGGGCTTGCCTCCTTCCAGCAGCATGGGAGTGTCTGCCTGGTGCTGTACCACTGACTCCCAGTCTACCAATGTAGGTTTTCCTCTGCGCTGCTTCCAGCCCATGGGGCCTGGCAGTGAGGACACATCAGAACTCACCAACTGCTGTCCTTTATGAAATTTATATCTCCAGTACCTGGCATTACACTGTCTGGCACACATGGCCCAGCCTGACAAAAGTCACATTTATGTCATATCTACACCAAACCGGAGAGCCGGTTTGGTGTAGTGGTTAAGTGTGCGGACTCTTATCTGGGAGAACCGGGTTTGATTCCCCACTCCTCCACTTGCACCTGCTGGAATGGCCTTGGGTCAGCCATAGCTCTGGCAGAGGTTGTCCTTGAAAGGGCAGCTGCTGGGAGAGCCCTCTCCAGCCCCACCCACCTCACAGGGTGTCTGTTGTGGGGGAGGAAGGGAAAGGAGATTGTGAGCCGCTCTGAGACTCTTCGGAGTGGAGGGCGGGATATAAATCCAATATCTTCATCTACCTCACAGGGTGTCTGTTGTGGGGGAGGAAGGGAAAGGAGATTGTGAGCCGCTTCGGAGTGGAGTGCGGAATATAAATCCCATATCTTCATCTACCTCATAGGGTGTCTGTTGTGGGGGAGGGAGATAAAGGAGATTGTGAGCCGCTCTGAGACTCTTTGGAGTGGAGGGCGGGATAGAAATCCAATATCTTCATCTACCTCACAGGGTGTCTGTTGAGGGGGAGGAAGGGAAAGGAGATTGTGAGCCACTCTGAGACTCTTCAGAGTGGAGGGCGGGATATAAATCCAATATCTCCATCTACCTCACAGGGTGTCTGTTGCGGGGGAGGAAGGTACAGGAGATTGTGAGCCGCTCTGAGACTCTTTGGAGTGGAGGGCGGGATATAAATCCAATATCTTCATCTACCTCACAGGGTGTCTGTTGTGGGGGAGGAAGGTAAAGGAGATTGTGAGCCACTCTGAGACTCTTTGGAGTGGAGGGCGGGATATAAATCCAATATCTTCATCTACCTCACAGGGTGTCTGTTGTGGGGGAGGAAGGGAAAGGAGATTGGGAGCCGCTCTGAGACTCTTCGGAGTGGAGGGCGGGATATAAATCCAATATATCTGACTCTTGTAACAAATGAATTGGACACCTCTGGCCTAATGTATATGCATATTTCCTTTACTGACAAAAACACGAGTAAAGGAGTTTATTTTTAACATGTTGTAGTCCATGAGATCCTATCAGCACAGAAGCATGTTGCGCTGAAATGTACGCCAATCTTTTGGGGACGTTTGACTTGTTGACAGATATTTGTTCTTCTGTATTTGTTTTAGTGTTGATTTGTAGTCATTTGTTTATGCAAGACACAATGTGCTATTCATATAAATGCCAAGCTGTTGGGGTATGGATCTCTCCTGAAGGATAACTGGTAATGACTGAACATAAGCTCTGACTGTGATTAAGTGGGTTTCTGGGGCACACATTAGTCTATTGTGCACAAGGGGCTACATAACAGTGAAATCAGTTCAACAAACCCCATGAGAACAAGCAGTATTGACCCAAACCTTTGATGTCCCCCTTAGCTTCAATGACTAACAGCCAGTGGTCAGCTCTCATGTCCTCCAGCCACTCAGGTAAGCACTTGCCTGTTGGGTGCTTAGGCCAGTGGTGTCAAACATGTGGCCCATGGGCCTGATCTGACCACCAGAGGTCTCCAATTAGGCCTGCTAGCAAATGGCCCTCATCTGCTTCCTTCTCCATCGCCTGCTTCCTTTGGTCACCATTTTTTTGTTTCTCCCTGTGATGCAGCCAAGCAGCATCTTGCTCTTTCCTTCTCCATCCCTCCCTTTCCCCAAGGGAGGAGGAAAGAGGAGGAGCCACCTCAGCCTATGGATGGGCTTCACTCTGTAGCTTTGCCTTGCCATTGATACAGCCTGGCTCTCTTAATCAAACAGCAGAGCTACAGAGCCAAGCCCCTCCATTGGCTGAGGCTTCTCCTCCCTCCTCTTCCCGAGGGAAAAGAGGGAAAGAGCAGAGGCTGATTTGCTCAGCTGCCTCAAACCCACTGGAGAAATGCAAAAAACAAAACCCACCCCTAAGAGCTTTAACCCAGTTTTATTCAAGGTATGCGCTTTTTCCCTTGCTATTTTTTTCTCTCTGTGTGTTGTTAAGCTCATTTTGTCAGGGCTCTCCGGGGTGCAACTGGGTTCCCTCCTGCTTTTCACTGTATTCATGCCCTGATCCAGTCTTTCTCAATAGGAAAACAATGGGAACAGTTTAGATGAGGAATAATCACAATCCACAGTGAGGTGGACTAGACTGAGAATGTGTATCCAGTACATTTCCTGTGTAGACTGCAGATTTTGAACCCTGGCTTCCCAGATAGTAGGCTGATAGCAGCCACTATACTGACTGTCTCTCTATTCTTTCACTGCCTCATAGGAGTTGCAGTTATTTTTCTGGAGAAGATTGTAGTTTTACGGATAAGCACCTAGTCTATGGTGCCTTCACATGTTCTTGATCAGCACACAGAGCACTTATGTACAAAAGCGCACAATGCCCAGCCATTTCATGTTTTCTCCTGGGTCCTAGGGCACAGAGCATTGACCATGAGATTTCTATTGTGAACATCAATAAATCAAAAGTAGGCTTGCAGTTTACAGATGCACACCTTAACAGTCTTGCTACAGCAGGCATTGTCTCCAGATTTTGATACAATAATTCAGAGCAAGAGGTATCAGTGATCAGAAACTGTTAAAATATTGCAAACATGGTAATGAACATATGAAGCTGCCTTATACTGAATCAGACCCTCGGTCCATCAAAGTCAGTATTGTCTACTCAGACTGGCAGCGGCTCTCCAGGGTCTCAAGCTGAGGTTTTTCACGCCTATTTGCCTGGACCCTTTTTTGGAGATGCCAGGGATTGAACCTGGGACCTTCTGCTTTCCAAGCAGATGCTCTACCACTGAGCCACCATCCCTCCTACATATGAAGCTGCCTTCTACTGAATCAGACCCTCGATCCATCAAAGTCAGTACTGTCTACTCAGACTGGCAGTGGCTCTCCAGGGTCTCAAGCTGAGGTTTTTCACGCCTATTTGCCTGGACCCTTTTTTGTTGGAGATGCCGGGGATTGAACCTTACCAAGCAGAAGCTCTACCACTGAGCCACCGTCCCTCCCCAATGTTTTAAGCATGTTTTATGTTAAGTAACAAAATCTTTACTTGTGTTTGTCTGTGCTCTATAAGGTTTGTATCTCCGCTACCTGGCATTACATTTTAGGACACACATGGCCCAGCCCACCAAGGTTTCATTTATGTCAGATGTGGCCCTTATGAATGTGTTTGACACCCTTAGTTTAGGCTGTTTTGATTGTAGAGAATTACTGGACAAAGTAAGAGGGGAAGCAAATATATAACATCGTTGTGTCCTTTTAACCAACGGAAGTTTTTGTTTTATTAAATGTTACCTTTCGGTTTCTTATCTCAGAAAAGTGCTTGCATTGAAGGTTTCCATAATAAGCATAGTTATTTAAGCTTGATTAATCATAAGTTTAAAAGGCAGATAATTTGTCACCCAAAAGCTCTTTAATTGGTTGACAGCTCTAATACGTATGTGTCATACACATGTTTTGATTAGAGAGAATTCCAAAAGCTACAAAGGCTCATGTGTGCATAGTGACTTCCTGTATGACTGGTTTGGGAAGCAGTATCTAGGGGGGAAGCTGCTGTTATGCTCCACTCCACTGGGCTTGTTAAGGCTTTCAGGCGTCTTCCCATCTCTCATGGCTATGGCAGATAGTTTCTCTTCAGGTCTTCTTGGTTCTAATTATTATGCACGCTGACTTGGAAAGAGCTCATCGATGCATGGCGTTCATGGGTACTGGCTGCCTCTCAGCAGAGTTTCTGTTATAGCTGCCCAATATTTTCTAGATGCTCTACATATGTTTTAATTTCATAAGTCACTGAGCCATCGACATCATTCTCACTATTACTCTGTTGTAAGCATAAAATAGGTGATGGAGTACTGATTGGGAAAGCAGAAAAAAAAAAAGAATTAAACGAAAGAAAAATAAACCCACAGAAATGGCCTCTGGAGGACTGTCTACGTTCAGCGGCCAGAGCCGAAGAGTGAAGTGGGGAACTTGGACTGCTTTAGTCCATGAGAATGTATGGAAGGTAGGTTTTCCAGTCTCCAGGTCCCAGTGGGGGATCCCCTAGTTTTGCAGGCTCCTCTCCACCACCAGCCAGCTGGGCAGCGGAGGGAAACCCTGCCCCAACAGCCACCATGTGCCTTTAAATCTCTGCAGCAGGGGTCCTCAAACTTTTTAAATAGGGGGCCAGTTCACTGTCCCTCAGACTGTTGGAGGGCCGGACTGCCGTTACTGTACAAGGCCGCAGGCCATCAGTTCTCCGTCTTCTGCATCTCTCTCCCTTCCCCACACCACACACCCCGGCCTGGGAACTCACCTCGCCTAGGTATCACCTCACACTCTGTCTCCGCCGCCTCAGCCCAGTGCCGGAAGTGTGCGTTGCTAACGCGAGTTTAGGTCGAACGTCACTTCCGGTCTGATTTTGCCATAACCCGGCGGGCCGCATAAACGTCCTCAGTGGGCCGCATCTGGCCCGCGGGCCGTAGTTTGAGGACCCCTGCTCTACAGGCTTAGAAGAAGCTTGCAAAGAACTGCTTGTGTTTTGGAAGGTGTGTGTGCCTTTAAATCTCAGCAGGACAAAGCTACAGGCGGGCAGGGTGAGTGTGTGAGAGAGGAAGCGGCCGGTCAGCTTTTCCTGGTGAGTGTGTGGGAGAGAGGAAGCCAGCACAGTCCCTCGGTTTGGCATTCATTTCAGAATTCATTTGCATAGATAGTAAAGAGTAGGAGAGCAGTTGTCCCAGAGACACCCACTTGTAAGTGGTATTTCTCAGGGGGCAGTTCTCTCCCTGGTGTTATTTAACATCTACATGCGCCCCCCTTGCCTGGATAGTCCAGAGATATGGGCTGGGTTGCCACATATATGTGGATGACACCCAGCTTTATCTCTTGATGGGGGGCCAGTTCAGCTGCACCCTGGGAGATCTGGACCTGGCTTTACACATCGTAGTGAAATGGCTCAGGCAGAGCAGACAGAAGCTGGATCCAGCAAAGACAGAGGTCCTGTGCCTAAGTCATGGTGGCCTGGCTAGAGAGATCCTTCTGCTGGCCTTTGATGGGACACCGTTGGTGCCAACTTCAAAGGTTAAGAGTTTAGGGGTGCTCCTGGAGCCATCGCTGGTAATGGAGGCCCTGGTAGCAGCCACTGCCAAATCTATATTTTATCATCTTAGATGGATAAGGCAGTTGGCCCAATACCTAGAGTGCAATGACTTGGCAACAGTGATCCATGGGACGATCACCTCAAGAATACTTGTTCTCTTCTGTCATCCCAGTATGTTGCTTCCAGAGGAAAGAGGTGACCAGTGGGAAGAAGAGGCCTTCTCCCTCTCAGTGAGAAGTGGAAGGGAAGCAAGATGCCCCTCCAGGAAAGGCTTCCTGCACTCGGGGTGCTGTGGGTGTGGCATTAAGGCAGGCCGCTCTCCAAGAGATCATTCCCTTGGGACATCAGCAGTGCCCTCCACAATGGCTACGTGGAGGGCCCAGTAAGCTGTCACTCACCTTGTCGGCAAGATAATCACTGTGGATGGCCAACTCTTCTCATTCATGGAAGATGTAGCCTTTTGCCAGCTTCTGCAACACCTGGTTTCCTGGTACTCTGTCCTGTGCAGTTCTATGCAGGGGGTGGATGCAGACCACCTGGTACAAAACATCACCACTGTAATACAGTGTAGCCTGAGGGAGTGGCAGGGTATAAATAAAGTAAATCTGTGATTTGACATAAATAAAGCAGCTTGCATCCCTTGAGTCCTCTGTTTCAGGTTTTCTATCTAAGGAGTTTCCTTTTGGGGCCAAGCAGAAGGTGATATCCAAACTCAAAATCCTCCCCCCTCAGGTGGTCAGTGCGTATCAATGGCCACTACAGCTTTTAATGCTAAATAATCCCCCAGATTTTATTTGGGGCAGCCATCTGTATTAATGACGTTTCTGAGTCCTTGGATTGCATACTGCTACCGTTTTTATGGCGGATGGCAGAAGTCCCTAGATGTATTGCAGGATTTGTGCTTAGAATGGAACTTGCACAATGTTATTTTGAGTCTAGGGCCTGGATTGCTATCTTCAAGTTAAAACTGAAGGCTTTTTATTCAGCACCCAGTGCCTTGGGGGGAGGGGGGTCTCCTGTATCTGCTGATGGAAGATAACTACAGAGGTGTGTGGGAAAGATACAGAGATAGGAAGCTTGAATTGCTTGGTCTTCTCCTTATATTGCTTAAAAGCATAAACTTCCATGAAGTGCTGAATTTCATTAAGCTAAAAAGTGATTAATCTTGATTGGGCCAGTACTTTAACCTGTGCAAGACGTGCATGTTCTACGATTACGTTAGGGATTCGTCATCCCATGATCCTACCTCTGTATGTGAGATGCCTTACAAGGCCCAGTCATAGACATGCTTTGCCATATTAAACACTTTCCCAGCTGCAAAGCTATTGGGTCTCTTTGTGAAAATTCCATATTTGGACCAGCTGCATGATTGTGTTTCTTTGAACAATAGAGACACTGAACCATCTTTCACTAGAACTATAGAGCTGGAAAGGATGTCCAGGGTCATCTAGTCCAGTGGCTCCTAACCTTTTTGGCACCAGGGACCGGTTTTGTGGAAGACAATTTTCCATGGACAGGGGCGGGGGACAGGTGGTGCTGGAGTTTTTGCTGCCTCCCTGCCCATGTCCTGTCCCTGCCCCCCATGGGGGTCTATAAATGGGGGGGAGACTGGGGCTGCTTCTGGCCTCCCCACTAGGCAGCCAGGCAACAGAAGCAGCCAATCTGCATCCCCCTCCCTTTTAAAGACCCCTGCCAATCAGGTGACCAGCAGGGGTCTATAAATGAGGGGTAGGTGAAGGTCACAGCAGCACTGCCCTTCTGCCCGCCTGCATTCATGATACAGCACCTCTGTCTTGTGGTCCAGTTGCTAACAGGTCATGGACCTGGACCAGTCCGTGGCCAGGGGTTGGGGACCCCTGATCTAGCCCAATCCCTAGTACCATTCTGCCATCAATGGTCAGTTCTGGGTCCATCTGGATTACTCCAGTTTTGTTTAAATATCAATTTCCTCTGGAACTCTGAATGATACCCCCATTATTAGCAGATTCTGACCCAGAAATAACGTCTCTGTCACAAAACACCCAACAAGTAGGGATCTCTCGTAACCTCCAAAGAAATGTGCATAGATGAAATGAGGGCCCAGTCTGTATGATCTAATGGGCTCTTAATTTATAATTATAATTTATAATTCCAGATTCTGAAGATTTTAGTAGAAAGTTTATTCCATTTTGTCATATCATTATCCTACTGGGATATTTTATCTTCTGTTTTAATACGTTTCTATTATTTATTTATTTATTTATTTGATTTATATCCCGCCCTACCCCACCGAGGCGGGCTCAGGGCGGCTCACAATACAGAAATTCTAACATAGCAAATTTTAAATATAATAACAATCTACATAGTTAAGAAATTAAAACATTAAAAACAGTGCATCCGTCCAACAACATGCAATCTATACACTTCCTTCAGTTTTTTGGTACTTTGGTGGTTTGGTGCTGGTCAGTTATAGGCCAACCAGAAGAGGACTACTGTCTTACAGGCCCTGCAGAATTGTCCAATATCCCGCAGGGCCCTGACCTCTTCCGGTAACTGGTTCCACCAGCAAGGGGCTGTTATTGAGAAGGCCCTGTCCCTGGTTGACTTCTAAAGTCTTCTACTTTGTGATATTTATAATCTCATGACAGTTTTTGATAATTATATAACATATCTTCGGGTCCGATTTGTAATATTTTATGTTATAATTCTTAACTTTGCTGTGGTTTAAGCTTGAGACCTTTGGCCAAATGAACTAATAAATAAAAGGAAAGGAATCTTCTCCTCCCCCTAGCCTCCCCCCCTTTAACTAATAGACATTTATTCTGTGGTCAGTTCTAAAAATGGTGACATGAGCAGCAGGACATACGGCATGCAAAAGGCACAGTGAGAATAGTGTCAGACAATGGAAATGCATCTGTGCTGTCCTCGAAATGAAAGGTGACTGACAGAATGGCTGAAAGGTGGCATTGGCAAGTTGATTTCTTTCGCTCCTCCCCTGCCCCCCAATCTGAGCAGCCTCCATCTTGTGCAATGGAATTTCTTGTTCTATTGGGAACTCAGGGTAGTCCGTGCTCTGGCATGAGCCATTCTTCCATCCCTAGCAGTAAAAAGCTTTGTTATCTAGCTCTTGATTATCCAGAATGATCACTTAACAAGCATCACCTGAGGGTAAGATCGTCTTCCTCAGCCACAGTATCCCTATATATCTGGGCACATGTGCTTGCTTCATTTCCACCTGTCCAGCCAGCCAATGGATACCTACAGCCATTTCTGGGCTTCTGACAGCTAGCACTGGCAACATCCTCGTGTGCCTCCTTCCTTCTCAGCTTGTCTCACGCTGTTGGGAGCCATCTCAGCAGGAGGACTCCCAAGCAGCTGGCTTGCTGGTCTGTCTGCTGTGAAGGACAGCTGTGTGTAGGGTTGCCAAGTCCAACCCCAGAAATATCTGGGGACTTTGGGGGTGGAGCCAGGAGACACTGGGGTGGAGCTAGGGGGAGGGGAGAAATGGCGCTGGGGAGCGTGGCGAGCCGCCCCGCAGCTGCTGCCTCTTCTCTGCTCGCCGTGGCTGCTCCTCTGAGATGGGCCCTCTGAGCCCATCTCGGAGGAGCAGCTGCGGTGGGCGGGGAGGGGGCGGCAGTGGTGCGGCGCGGCGGCCTCACCCGCTCCCTGGCGCCGTTTCCCCCTTCTCCCCCCGCTTGCATTTTTTTGGGGAGCAGGGGAAGAGGGTAGAAATCCTGGGGTCCCCTGCCAGGGCGGGAGGGTTGGAAAGCCTAGCTGTGTGGCTTGGCAGAAAGGGTCATGCTAGGTGAGGGGACTCTTCCCTAGGCATTCCTTGGAGGGTGATCTTTGGTTGCTGCCGTTTCCTCAAGTTAAGGGGCCAGGCAGAACAATAAGCTTGAGTATAGGCACATTTGATTAACATATGTTGTCTCAGATAACAATATTTTTTTTACCATATATAGTTTTTTTCTTTAAAAATATTGCAGTATTTGCTGAGATAAAAATCTAGTATTTCTGTGTGTGCTTACGTGTACAGTCGTTGTCTTGGTGTTGTACTCTGAGTGGGATCTCTACTGACAGTCTGCTGTTGGGGGTCAGTGAACAGGGCTTTTAGTATCGTCTCTGGGTTTTGGGGCTTAATTTCATTCCATATGAGTAAGTAATTTGGCTTTACCATTAGAAAAGTCTAAGAACATAACTTACGCCATTAGCCGTTGTTATTGAGTAGTGCAGAATCATTGCTTTTGAGTCTCATTACGGTTTATTTGGAGTGAGACTAGTGGGAGGCTTTTCTCATTATAATACTATTTCAGTTCAGTTTCAGAGGAAGCTCGTAAGTTTCTTTCTCAATGACAGAGTGGCAGTATTAGTCAGATCTGCAGAAAAAAAATCAGTTACCTTCTGGCAGACTCCAATGAGGACTAGCTGCAGTTATATCTTGTTATGCCATTTAACTACATATTTCACCTGTGACTTGACTGATGTGGTGGCTAATGTTTTGTGAATAAAAATGTTTTTATCCTTTTTGTGTGATTTTTATAACTTAGGAATTTGTATCATCTGTGAGGTTTGTTGTTTTGACTATATTTTGTAATCCACTTACTGGTTGGTTGAATTTTTTTTTTTAAATAACATTTTGTTATCCAACCTGGATCCCGCTGAGAAAAATGAACTATAAATGAAAATAATAATGCCCACAGTCGATGCAAAATAAATCTAAAATTGTAACCATAGATGTGAATTTGTTATATATAAAGTTTTGTTTCCAAGTAAGGAAAGTATAGTGTACTGTTTCTCTGCAGGTGTAAACACTTAAACAATACATGGTTTAATTATTAAGAGAGGCATGTTTGTTAATTAAAATCAAACAACAGTTCAGTGGCACCTTAAAGACTAACAATGTTTATTTTGTATGAGCTTCATGAGTCAGAGCTCACCATTTCAAATATGTGAATAGGAAATCATTTTAGGAATACTAATTATCTTGGCTGGTGGACGTACCAAGTAGGCTTGAGTCCTTACATAGCCTGGTGGCTGGTGGACATTCCAAGTAGGCTTGAGTCCATACATAGCCTTGGGATCAGAGATTCTTGAGGTAATAATTGCTCTTACCCTCTATTTGAAGGTACACCAAAAGGGATTACCCCTGAATTGAATAGTTGTTGACATGTAGAAGATACATGGGGCGCTTGGCCCCAACTTCTTCCTCATTCTCTTGGTTTGCTCTCATGTCACTGTGCATTTATAATTAAAACAACTATTGCTGGCTGTGTGGTATGTCTTGTTCCAGATTGAACGAAACAGAGAATAAAAAGTTCTAATTATTCCTTCCACCACAGACACAATTTACTGCAATTTTTCATTTTTTTTTAACCCCTTGGGTGAAGTAAGCAAGTCAGATTGAAATGAGGGGAGAGAGTACCATTGGCCTTTAATTATACTAGAAGAGGGAAGGTAATTAGGGGGAGACTTTAACTAGCCATTTGGGTGTTTGATTACTGGGTTCAAAAAGGATGGCAAGATGAAATGGAACAGGATTTCAGTCTCTTATGGAAACACCTGGTGTTTGGTTTGTCTCTAGACAATCTCTGTTTCTGACACCTCCAGATGTTTCCATTTCCTTTTGAAGTTTCTGGTTTCATTGATAGCATCTCTTCCGTAACTGAATCTGTGGCACTAGCTTTCTTGATATGAGAGTCTTTAAAAACATGGTGGTTCTTGCTTTACCTGGGTTTCCAGGCATTAACTAGCCTTCAAGAGCTTCACTGTGTTCACTGGAAAGTAAGAACTGATGTTATCCTAAGATTGCAGACACCGTCAGGGTGAAGTCTGTTTAAGCAAGTCCGTCTGACAAATTCAGCTATTGCTTCCTTAGAGGATTCCCTTTGAACAGCCTACATCAACAGAGGCTAGAGAAATATTTAGTATTTATATACCAGTGTGGTATAGTTGTTAGAGTGTGGGACTAGGATATGGGATAACCAGTATCAAATACTAGTTCTACCACTGAAATGTGCTGGGTAAGCCTGAGCCAATCATAAGCTGTCAGTCTAACCTGTTTTACAGAGTGGTTGTGAGGATAAAATGGAGGTGAGGAGAACAATGTAAACCGCTTTCGATCGCCAAGGATTTTTGGGAAGGCATGGCTAGGTTTCCAGTCGGTGCACACAAGGCAAAGCAGTGGGGCTGCAAAGTCTGGTGCATTTAGCTTGCCTGAATTGTTCACAGATCTATTGATCAGAAGATTAATCTGGCAGTAGATTAATTTTTAAAAGGTTCATTATTTTGAATATAAGCACTTTTAAAATCAATGGGTGGTGGGGTTTGTTCTGAGAAGAGGCATCCTTTGTTTTCTCTTGCATGGGAGGGAATGGTTCTTCCAGTATGATGCCTACCGTATCATTAAAAAAGTATGCTTTATTCTTTCAGCTGTTGTCTTCGTATGTGAATGTCCATACATTAATCTCTTCGAGCTAATATGATCAATGAAGACTTCTTTGATAAAATGACATGGATTAGTGAGAATGCTAAAATAGATGTACTGCTTTTACAGACCAGTTTTCATCTTCTATACAATGTACTTTCATTAGGGTATTTGCTTCATGCGATTAATTTTGTATGCTGCCTACCAGAAAGTTATATGAATAAAGTTTCTGCAATGTGAATAATATTACCTGAGACATACCTTATATATTATGCCTCCAGAACAATTACATTGCTTTTTAGAGATCCATTCCAGGTAGAGGGGTGTATGTGCAGTCTTGAGTTATATCGTTTACTGGCCACCAGTGAAATCTTCTGTTTGTTGTTGGGCAAAGGCCTAGATCCCTGCTCTTTTTTCTTCCTTAGTGCCAAAGTAGACACTTTTTTTTTTTTAAAGAGTTGAGTTCTTTGGGGAATGTCTATTAAAAAATAAAGCAGAGCCCATTTGGCTTGGAACACCATTGCGGTGGAAGGAAGGCCTCCTGCCTCTCCCCAAGCTGTTTTCCTGCACTGAAACAGCACATTTCCATGGTTTTTGCAGAATACTCCACATAGGCTGAGATCACATGCACTGAGTAATGCACTTTCAGTGCACTTTCCAATTGGATTTTGCCAGTTCTCACAGTCAAATTCAGATCGAAAATGCATTGAAAGTGGATTGAAAGTGCATAATTTTGTGTGTGTGATCACAGCCATGGCGTAGCAAGAATGCAGAGGTAACTCCCCATCCAGTGCTATCTCCATTTGGGAAAATGACTTGGGTGAAAGGCAGAGCCCTTCCTCCATCCACCTCACGCCCATGGCAGCATTCCAAGCCCATTTGAGCTCTCCTTAATTTTTTAGATCTAGGTGGGCAGCCATGTTGGTCTGAATTAGTAGGACACAGTTTGAGTTCAGTGGCACCTTTAAAACCAACGACGTTTTATTCAAGGTACAAGCTTTCATGTGCAAGTGCCAAGAATGCTTGCATATGAATGCTTGTACCCTGAATAAAATTTTGTTGGTCTTAAAGATGCCACTGAATTCAAACTTTGTTCTCATAATTTTTTAAGAAGTCATTCCTCACAGCTGCTGTATGATTCTGGGTAACACAAGTTGTCTAGCTTGGTTATTAGAGTCCATTTGATGTTCCTCAGAAATAATAAGAATTGTAATTAATGGGGAAGGCACCTTTCCTACCTGCTTTTCAGATAGGGAGATTTCCTGATGGAGGGGTTGGAAAGTTGTGCTTTTGAGTATTTAGAAGTATTTTCCCATTGTTGTTTTGATGGGTTTTGCAGTGCTGGGATTTTTAAAAAGGTTTTATTGTATTCTATTGCGATGGATTGTAGGCTTCCTCAAACATTTGATTAGCCAACTTTTTTTTTTTGTTAGTTTCATAAGCAAGTTTCATAAGCGATATTCTAGTCCTCAGCATTTTTAAGTAGGCTTTGTGCCTGTATATATTTGTTGTTTGTTGTTTGGGGCAAAGAAAAGGGGGGGATCTTTCCTAGGTTGTCCTA